>NC_137888.1:21588176-22188176 GCF_963455335.1 Martes martes | reverse complement strand
TAAGTACAGAAGTGATCAACTTCTAAAGCTTAGCCTGTTAACAACGACAACAACAACAACTAAGTAGTTGTAAGGAAGTCCCAGTGGTGTTGATGAAATGTTTTTCATCTCTATTTAATCTATGTTTATGTCTTTTTTCAGTGCCGCCAGCAATCACAATGCCTCAGAAATCCTTTAATGCCACAGCAGAGAGAGGAGAGGAGATGACGTTATCTTGCAGGGCCTCTGGCTCCCCTGAGCCCTCCATCTCCTGGTACAGGTAGGTGTTATACATGTACATCCTTCTGGCTTGTATCCAGAATCAATGTCATGGAAAAAGATTTCTGATCTTATTTTATCAAGAATAAAAGCATTCTTTTGAATTTTATTAAAAGGTTGTGGTGGTTTTGTTTTCAGTTGAATTGGTTAGATTAAATTGTTAAAGAGATTAACAGAGTGAATTAACCCAAGTCAAGGCTACACTAATCGGCTGGTTATTCTTTTTATAAGGCATGTTTCTGGCCAAAGTGGGCCCAGAAGCCCAATGACTAATTCAACCATGTTAATGTTACTTGTAGAGAGTATCTAGAAATAGGAATGCTAGAATTAATAGCATCACCACTGTGTGTATATAAAAATCATATTTTATTAAAATGTAATTGTATGTTTCATTTATGTACCATATTATTCAGGAAAAAAGCTAATTATGTACAGTTAAATTTCCATAAATGTAATGTCATTTTTTAAAAAATTTACTTCATCAAAAGAATAAACTCTCTATTCTAAATCTGTTCTTTGACAGTTTACTTTTATATATTTCTATAGAATTTTTAAATGTTACTTGATTTCTACTAACATCAAACATATCAACATATTTCATATTTCATATTTTTTAAAAATTTTCATCAGCTTTTTATTAACTGACATATTATTAAATATGTTTGCTTCTAATTGTTTAATACTAATGTGATTCTGTCTGTGATTTTTATTTATTACGTTCAGTTAGCCGCTGTATAGCTTTTGATGTAGTGTTCAGTGGTTTGTTAGTTAAGTATAACACCCAGTGCTCATCACAGCACATGCCGTCCTCAATACCCATGACCCTGTTATTCCCTCCCCCCACTACCTCCCACTCTGAAACTCCCAGATTGTTTCTTGGCATCCAGAGTCTCTCATGGCTAATTTCCCTCTCTGATTTCTCCCCCTTTGGATTTCCCTCCCTTCCCCTATGGTCCTCCATGCTATTGCTTATGTTCCACATATGAGTGAAAGCATATGTTGTCTTTCTCTGCTTGACTTACTTCACTTAGCATAATCCCCTCCAGCTCCATCCATGACGATGCAAATGGTGGGTATTCATCATTTCTGATGGCTGAATAATATTCCATTGTGTTTATATACCACATCTTCTTTATCCATTCATCTGTTGAAGGGCATCTCAGCTCCTTCCACAGTTTGGCTATTGTGAACATTGCTGCTATGAACATTGGGGTGCACATGCCCCTTCTTTTCACTATGTCTGTATCTTTGGGATAAATGCCCAGTAATGCAATTGCCAGGTCATAGAGTAGCTTTATTCTTAACATCTTGAGGAAACTCCATACTGTTTTCCAGAGTGGCTGTACCAAACTTCATTCCCACCAACAGTGTAAGAGGGTTCCCCTTTCTCCACATCCTTGCCAGCATTTGTTGTTTCCTGTTTTGTTAGTTTTTCCTATTCTAACTGTTGTAAGGTAGTATCTTATTGTGATTTTGATTTGTATTTCCCTGATGGCTAGTGATGTTTAACATTTTTTCATGTGTTTGTTAGCCATTTGTATGTCTTTTTTGGAGAGGTGTCTGTTTATGTCTTCTGCTCATTTTTTGACTGGATTATTGGTTTTTTGAGTGTTGATTTTGAGAAGTTCTTTATATATCTTTATAGATCTTGGATATCAGCCCTTTATCTGTAATGTTATTTGCAAATATCTTCCTCCATTCCATGGGCTGCCTCTTAGTTTTATTGACTGTTTCCCTTGCTGTGTCCAACCTTTTTAACTTGATGAAGTTCCAAAAGTTCATTTTTGCTTTTGTTTCACTTGTCTTTGGAGACATGTCTCAAAAGAATTTACTGTGGCCGATGTCGAAGAGGTAATTGCCTATGTTCTCCTCTAGGATTTTGATGGATTCTTGTCTCACATTGAGGTCTTTCATAAATTTTGAGTTATTCTCTGTGTATGGTGTAAGGGAATGGTCCAGTTTCAATATTTTTCATTCTTTTGGGTTGTGGCTCTAACTGTTAAAAAGGAGACAATGAAACTTTACAAATGGACAATCTTAAAAATACATCTTAGTTATTAATTCAGGTTACCACTCAAGCATAGCTACAGATATTTATAGAATCTCTTCTATGCTTCATAAACCAAATAGTTTAAGAATAATCACAAGAAAATAATTAGTAGAAATATATTCATATTGACAAAAATTAGTCATAGTGAGTATTAGGTTTTTTAAAAAACTTTTTCAAGAAGAATAATTACAACCCAATTCCTTTTTTTTTCTATTAATTCCTGAGAACTTACTGATATTCTACTCCTTTCAAACCCTTATCCATTTAATACAGCAGGTAGCAATAAACAAGATATTTCTTCAAATAAGGCAAATAGATGTTCTTTGCAAACATTAATTCCTTTGTGACATACTGTTGGTATTTTCTAAAGGATTACACATCAAACATGAACATATTCACCCCAGATAATGATCATGTATCTCAGAGACTTCTGGATTCTGGTGTGTATCCTTAAGAGTCAATATTACATCTAATTGCAGCTCAGAAAAGCTCTTGGATCATTCATTACAATGAACAAATATTGTTCTAGAATCTCATTCTCATCATTTCATCTTTCCAGGGAGACTTCCTTGTGTTTAGATTTCTGTCTTAAAGTTCAACATTTGTTCAAAATTCTCATATTTAAGTGGAAACATAATTATCATACAGGCTAGAATAAATCAAATTCATAGGCTAATATAATAAGTCATTTAAATCTGTATTTTTTATCTTTGCATCTTCATATAGCATTTGTTTCATCCCTTTAATGGTACAAATAATTGTTCCATTATCTAGATATTTAATATATAATAGCAGAATGGGAGTATATGGTAATGACATTGAAAAAATTAAAATTAGTATTAGAAGGAAGGTTTTATTTTGACATTAAATATGTCATATTTATATATGTGTATATACAATGTGTAATTATAATGCTTTTTTTAAAAAAATATTTGGAAAATTTTCCTGTGAAAAAGCCTATGCTAGGACTTGTGTAAAGGTTTAACTACAAATTCAAGTTCTTTCATAGATCTAGGTCTATCCCAGTAATATCTTTGTCTTTAGTGGTCTCTGGTGATATCTATCTTTCCAGCAATTTGTCCATTTCATTTCAGTTGTTTTTACTAGCATAAAGTCATTTACAGTATTTTCTTATTTTACTTATAATTTGTGCATTATCTGTATTGATCCTTCCTCTCTCATCCTGATAAACTGGTCACTGGTTATTTGTTCTGCTCTCTTTTCATCTCAATCAGTCTAGAAAAATGTTTATGAAAAGAACGATCCTTTCAATGATCAGCTTTTGGGTTCACATATTTTCTTCTTGTTTTTCTATTTTCTAATTCATTGATTTATGCTCATATTTTTGTTATTGTCTTCCTTTTGTTTACTTTTTGTTTAATATTCTCTTCTTTTTTTAGTGGCTCAAAGTGGATACTTATGTCATTGATTTCAATCATTTATACTTCTCTAATATAAGCATTCATTTTTCCCTTTAAACAATACTTTAATTGCACTGTACTAATTTTAATATGTCACAGTTCCATTTTTGTCCAGTTCAAATATATTTTTTAAAGATTTTATTTATTTATTAAAGAAAGAGAAAGTGTGCATGAATGCAAGTTGGGGGAGGGGCAGAGGGAGAGGGAGAAACAGGCTCCCCATTGAGTGCAGAGTCTGATGCAGGGTTTTGTTCCAGGACCCTGAGATCATCACCTGAGCTAAAGGCAGGCGTTTAACTGACTGAGCCACCCAGGCACCTTTTGTTCAAATATTTAAAAAATTTTTTTCTTGTAATGTTATCTTATTTGTTTCAAGTTTTGTTTACATTCCAATTAGTTAACATATGGTGTAATATTAGTTTTAGGTATAGAATTTTAGAGATTCATCACTCTTATATAACAGCCAGTGCTCATGACAGCAAGATACCTCCTTAATCTCCATCACCCATTTAACCAATTTCCCCTCACTGCCCCTCTACTAACCTTCAGTTTATTCCCTGTAATTAAGAGTCTCTTTTATGGATTGCCTCTCTCTCTCTTTTTTTTCCCTTGTGTTCATCTTCTTTGTGTCTTAAATTCTATCTATGAGTGAAATCATATGGTATTTGTCTTTCTCTGACTTACCTCCCTTAGCATGGTATACTCTAATTCCATCCACATCATTGCAAAATACAAAATTTCATTTTGATGGCTGAGTAATATTCCATTGTACTATTTCTTTATCCAATTACTCTATCCTTTCATCAGTCTATGGACATTCGGGTTCTTTGTATAATTTGGCTTTTGTCAATTTTGCTGCTATAAATATCAGGATACAATTGTCCCTCCGTATCAGTTCTTGTAACGTTATTTTCGACATTGGTTATTTAGAATGTTGCTGATTTTTTTCCAAATATTTGGATATATTTCATATGTATTTCTGCTACTAATTTAAAACTAAATTCCTTAATTGTTAGAAAACATACTTTGTATGATATCAATTTACTTAAATTTATTAGGTCTCACTTTATAATATTTTCAAATGTTCTGTTTGCACTTGACGATATACATATATGTATATATCTGTATATATCTATATATAGAGAGATAGATAAATAGATATTCCACTATCATATGGAGTAGTCTCTAAATATCAAATAGGTCAGCTAGGTGATTAGTGTTATTCACATCTTCTATATCCTTACTGATTTTACAACTATTATCTCTTTCTGTTCTCAGTTCTCTGTGTTTTATTCCATGTCTTTTGAAGCTCTGTTATATGTTTAAACATTTATCAATGTCAGTATTATAAAAATTGTTGAAGAATTTGTTTAGGAATAAAATGATACCAGATAGAATTTTGAGTCCTTTTTTCTGTTTTCAAATTTTATGTCTTTAAGTTTACTAAAATATATTGCTATATTTTCAAATTATGATTTTTTTCTTTAACAATGTTTAAACTGCCCTCAAATTTACCAGAGTATATTTCATCATCCTATTTTTTATCTCTATAAGTTTCATGGAGGACTTTATTTTTGAGGCAAATTTGGTATAAGGTATTATTAGTTTCAGGTATATATCATAATAATTTGATTTTCTGATACATTACAATGTGATCACCACTATAAGTCTAATTACCATCTGTCACCATACAATGATTTCCCTTCACCCATTTCACCCATCCACTAACTGCCTTCCCCTTTGACATCCACCAGTCCATTCTCAGTAGCCATGAGATTGTTGTGTTCGTTCAATCTTTTTGTTCTTTAGGTTTTACATGCAAGTAAAATCATATGGTATTCATCCTTCTCTGTCTGATTTATATCATTTAGTGTAATACTTTTAGGGTCCATTTGTGTTGTTAGAAATGGCAAGATTTCCTTTATTTTCTATGGGATTTTTCCAGTTTCCTTTTTGTAGTTGATTTCTAGTTTCCTATCATTGTGGTAAGAAAAGATGCTTGCTATGAGTTCAGTCTTCTTAAATTTATTGAGACTTGGTTTTGGCCAAATGCCATTTATCCTGGAGAATATTCCATGCACACTTGAGAAGAATGTGTATTCTGCTGATTTTTGACGGACTGCTCTGTGTATATATATATATATCTATTACGTCCATCTGGTCTAATGTGTTGTGTAAGGCCAATGTTTCCTTATTGATTTTCTGTCTGGATGATAGATCTATTGGTGTAAATGAAGTATTAAATTCCTCTACTACTATTGTGTTGCTGTCAATTTCTGCCTTTAGGTCTGTTAATACTTGCTATATATATTTAGGTGCTCCTATTTTGGGTGCATAATTATATATAAATATTGTATCTTCTTTTTTTTTAATTTTTTATTTATTTTCAGCATAACAGTATTCATTGTTTTTTCACCACACCCAGTGCTCCATGCAATCTGTGCCCTCCCTAATACCCACCACCTGGTTCCCCCAACCTCCCACCCCCCGCCCCTTCAAAACCCTCAGGTTGTTTTTCAGAGTCCATAGTCTCTCATGGTTCACCTCCCTTTCCAATTTCCCTCAACTCCCTTCTCCTCTCCATCTACCCTTGTCCTCTATATTATTTGTTATGCTCCACAAATAAGTGAGACCATGTGATACTTGACTCTCTCTGCTTGACTTATTTCACTCAGCATAATCTCTTCCAGTCCTGTCCATGTTGCTACAAAAGTTGGGTATTCATCCTTTATGATGGAGGCATAATACTCCATAGTGTATATGGACCACATCTTCCTTATCCATTCATCCGTTGAAGGGCATCTTGGTTCTTTCCACAGTTTGGCGACCGTGGCGATTGCTCCTATAAACATTGGGGTACAGATGGCACTTATTTTCACTAGATCTGTATCTTTGGGGTAAATACCCAGTAGTACAATTGCAGGGTCATAGGAAAGCTCTATTTTTAACTTCTTGAGGAATCTCCACACTGTTCTCCAAAGTGGCTGCACCAGCTTGCATTCCCACCAACAGTGTAAGAGGGTTCCCCTTTCTCCACATCCTCTCCAACACACGTTGTTTCCTGTCTTGCTAATTTTGGCCATTCTAACTGGTGTAAGGTGGTATCTCAATGTGGTTTTGATTTGAATCTCCCTGATGGCTAGTGATGAAGAACATTTTTTCATGTGTCTGATAGCCATTTGTATGTCTTCATTGGAGAAGTGTCTGTTCATATCTTCTGCCCATTTTTTAATATGATTGTCTGTTTTGTGTGTGTTGAGTTTGAGGAGTTCTTTATAGATCCTGGATATCAACCTTTTGTCTGTACTGTCATTTGCATTTGTCTGCACTGTCATTTGCATAAATGTTGTATCTTCTTTTTTGAATGACCCTTTTATCATTACATAATGCCCTTCCTTGTCTTTATATTGTATTTGTTTTGTTTTAAAGTGATCATTTTGTCTGATATAAGTACGGCTACGCTAGCTTTGTTTTAATTTTCATTTGCATGGAATAGCTTTTTCTATCCCTTCACTTTAAATCTCTCTGTGCCCTAAGATCTGAATTGGGTCTCATAGGCAACATATCAATAGGTCTTGTTTTATCCATTCACCCATTATATGTCTTTTGATTGGAGAATTTAGTCCATTTGCATTTAAAGTAATATTGATAGGTATGTACATAGTGCCATTTTGTTAATAGTTTTCTGGATGTTTGTAGCTCCTCTTTCTTCCTTTCTTCTCTTGCTCTTTTCCCTTGTAATTTCATACTTTTTTTTAGTGTTATGTTTAGATTCTTTTCCCATTATCTTTTGTGCATCTGCTATACAGGTTTTTGCTTTGTGAGGCACACATATAACAGACTGTCTATATAGCAGTTTATTATAACTTGTGAGCATTGTAAGTTTTGAATACATATAAAAGACTCTAGATTTTTTCTCCCCCACCACATGTTTTATGTTTCTGATGTCATATATTATATCTTTTTATTTTGTGTATACCTTAACAAATTATTGTAGTTTTAGTTTGTTTTACCTTTGTCTTTTAAACTTCATTGTAAAATTTTAAGTGGTCAATCCACTCCTTAATATATTTGCCTTTTCCTATCAGGTGTTTACTTTCATATGTTTTCTTATTACTAGCTAGTATATTTTCTTTTTAGCTTGAGGAAGTACCTTTAACATTTCTTGCAAGGCTGATGTAGTGGTATGACATCCTTTAGCTTTTGCTTATCTAGAAAACTGTCTGTCATTTATTCTGAAGGATAGCCTTGCTGGGTAGAATATTATTTGTTGGAAGTTTTCCTTTTAGTGCTTTGAATACACCATGCAATTCTCTTGTGGCTTGCAGAGTTTATGCTGAAAAATCAGCTGATAGTCTAATGGAGTTTCTTTATATGTATCAAGTTATTCTCTTGCTGCCTTTAATAATTTCTCTTTTTCTTTAACTTTGACATTTGAATTATAATGTGTTATGCTGTGGAGCTCTTTGGGTTCATCTTTTTTGGAACTATCTGTGCTTTCTGGACCTGGATGTCTATTTCCTTTCCTAGGTTGGTTAAGTTGTTGGCTATTGTTTCTTCAAATAAGTTTTCTGTCCCTTTCTCTTTCTCTTCTCCTTCTGGGACCCTATAATGTGAATGTTACTCCACTTGATGTTGTCCCATAGGTCCCATAAGCTATCTTCACTTTGTAAAATTCTTTTTGTTATTATTGTTGTTGTTGTTCCTTTCGGGTGAGTTCCACTGTCCTGATTTCCAGGTTGCTGATATGTTCTGCTCCATCCAAACAGTAGTTGAAATTCTTTAGTGTATTTTTTTCAGGTCAGTTATTGTATTCTTTACGCCTATGACTTCTGTCTGATACTTTCTTATATTTTCTGTCTCTTTGTTTGATGTTCTTACTGTGTTCATCCATTCTTTTCCCAATTCAGTGAGCATCTTTATGACTATTACTTTGAACTCTTTGTCAGGAAAATTACTTATCTCCATTTCAACAAGGATTTTTTTTTTCTTTTCTGGATTTTATGTTGTTCTTTTTTGGGGCATATATTCTTTTCTCATTTTGTTTTACTTTATATTTTTGTTTCTGTGTATGAGGCAGAATATCTATCTTTCCCATTCTAGAAGGAGTGGCTTTGTGTAGGTGATGAAACTTTTCATTCAACCTTGCCTTAGTTCTTGGATGTCTCTTGAACTTTGTGTTTACCTACACAGTTTGATGTATTCTTAACCGGTGAGAGCATAAGTGTAGAATGAACAGCTTGGCATAATGGGGCCCAGGAAGATATAGCATGTGGGCAGGGTGAGCCTGCTGGCTTCAGAGAGGCTATGGGGGAACCCAGAGGGGCCCAAAGATAGGAGGGAGCTCACTGGCAATAGTAGGGCCACCAAAGCTTGTGGAAAGGGCAAGTCAGGCAGCTGCAGCAGGGCTGTAGGATTACAGCTACCACAGGGCTATGTGGGGCAAGCCCTACAATACTAGCAAGGTTGAATGAGAGTGCAAAAATGGTGCCACCAGCATCTTCTCCCCTGGAGAAAGTCCTACCAGACACCTATGTCTCCAGCACATGCTAATGAATGTCCACTGCATATAGAAATGTGCTTTCCAAACTACATTTTTTGTTTTGTTTTGAGATTCCTGGGGTAAGTCTGTAAGACCTTTAAAAGCAGCCTTTCTATTTCTCACAGCCTTTTGGATCTTGATCATATAAGCCCTTTTGCTTTGCAGAATCAGATATTTTGGGTTTTCATCTCCCGAGGGCTGGAGTGCCTGATATGGGGTATAAGCCCCTCACTCCTCAGGGAGAAACTCCAAATTTTTGATGTTCCTCCAAATTGTGATTTGCCATGGTGACAGTAGGAATTTTGTCAAGACTATATTTCTGCTTCTCTTACCTGTTTCAATCCTTTATCCTTTGTTGTGGAGAAACTCTTAAGCTAGTTTTTCTGTATTTTTTCAAGGGGAATTGATCCTTGTGTAGCTGAAGATTTGGTGTGTCCATGGGAGGAGTTGAGTTCAGGATCTTCCTACACCACCATCTTGAACTTCCCCTCTATTTACTTAATATTTATTATACATTCTATGATAGAGGACTTTCTCTTTCCTCTTACAAGCTTATAGCTCATTTTTACTTAATTGAACATATAGAATATATTCTAATAGTTATTTTAACAATCTCTTCTTCTATTTCTATCATCTGTGTCATTTCTAGACCTTTCTAATTTATTGAATTTTCTCCTTGTTATGTGTCATATTTTCTGACTTATATACTAGCCTGGTAATTTTTGATTGAGTGCCAGGTATTAATGATTTTATGTTTTGGAGTACTGGATATTCTTGTACTCTCTTACTCTATTTTTAGATATAGGAGGTAACTTGGGATACATTTGATCTTCTGAGGATTGCTTTTAGATTCTTTTAGTGGATCCAGAGCAAACTTCATCCTAGGGTCAGCTTGGTTCCATTATTTATTTATTTATTTTTTAAGATTTTATTTATTTGACAGAGATTACAAGTAGGCAGAGAGGCAGGCAGAGAGAGAGAGGAGGAAGCAGACTCCTTGCTGAGCAGAGAGCCCGATGTGGGGCTCGATCCCAGGACCCCGGGATCATGACCTGAGCTGAAGGCAGAGGCTTTAACCCACTGAGCCACCCAGGCGCCCCAGCTTGGTTCCATTATTGAAGCAATATTCTTCTAAGGAGGTGACCTAATGTCCTGCATTTTAGGTCTTTTTACCTTGAATGACTGAGAAGGAAATTTTCCTGGTTCTGGGATTGCTGTGTTTTATGTTTTCCAATGGTTCTTTGCCTATGCTAGGAAAGCCTTTTTGGCATGCAGTCATGAATTGGTAGTTAAAGATTGGTTGGGGATACACTGCATATCTTTTTATCCTCTTTCTTGTGCAGCTGTCTTTTCTTATATTCTCTGGTTCACAAATTCTAGCTACTTTAACCTCCTCCAAACGAGAACTCTGCCTTGCTGTGCTTGGGTTCTCCCCCTATGAGCTACAGATTTGAAACTCTCCTCGCATAGTAAGCTATGGTGGTCTTAAGAGGTCACTATTATGAGCTACTTGTTGATTAGTGTTTAAAAACTGTTAATTAATCAGTGTCTATTGTTTGCTCTTTACAATGGGAGGGTGGATATGGTCCCTGTTACTCCATTATGCTTAAAAGTGGAATTATCCTCTCTTCTTTATTATCTCCACTAATTCCCTGATTCTAATCCTTATTTTCTCATGCCTAGAAAAGGGGTACTTAGAGAAGTGGCTTACATTTTAAAGTATAGGCTTACAGAATTCTATCAGAATTCTTTGGGAATTTTTTTCAGACATGGGATTCCTCAGGAGAGTGTGAATAATAGCAAGTATATTCTATATCACAAGTTTATTAGGAGAGTGGTATTAAAGAGCTATTAGTTTGGTTATATCTCTTACTGATATCTTTAAATTGAGCTTTTGAAGGAACGATAGTCTTTACACACAGATTTCCTCTAAATCTCTTCTAGATCTCCCCATCCACTTCAGAGCCCAAATCATAATTATTTTTTCCCCATGAAAATTTCTGGAGTACTTTACCCATCATCTTTTTCCTTCTCTCCTACTATAGTATATCCCTCCTTGTCCCTACCTAACACACAAAAAGTTATGATAAATTCATTAATGGGATCTACCTTATCTTTGGTTACTGCTCTTAATGCCAATCATATTACAAATTCTTCATGATAGGTAGCCATGTCTCACTCATTTCCTATACTTCAAACATTTGGCACAATATTCCAAATGAGTTAGGGAAATAACTCTTTTTGTCAGAAAGAACATTAGAATTTAGTTAATCTGCTGCTTATATTACTATGCAAATCTAATTTTCTTCATCTATGATTTCAGGGGTGGGAAAATCATACTTACAATTTTAGTTCTCTAATATGTGAATAAGGGTAAGAAGGACAATGGACATATGAGCTAATTGTGAGTTTTAAGCCAAGTTGAATATATAAGGAAAGTGTCTTAGAGGCCATAAGTTGCTTAAACTTCTTAAGTATTATTATTATAGTTATTGCTGTTGTCCTACAAATTATTACTTTCTACTGATTAGAGTAAGAAATATATTGTATCACTAATTGCTGTGAAAATTCTATTTATACATTATATTCTTGACAAAGTTGCTGAAATATTATTTTTGGTTGTTATAAATTTTAGATTAATAAAAATATGAAAAGAACATTAAAAAATAAAGACCAATACTACATATATAGTATTAATATTTTACAGACTACTTTTGCACCCCACTCTCATGTAATTTTTGTACATTTCATGATATCTTTAGAGATGTCAATAGAAATGGGAAAAACGGATGTTAATGAGTCATAGAAGGATAAGTATTATATTAGGATATGTGCCAATGCTTCCTGGAAAGTGAAACCAGAATTCACTGGAAAGATCATTTAGGGTATTGAAGAAATTTTCTCTCTCATTCTAGGAAATATTCGTTATAATTCTTTCAAAGATTTTTCTTTTTTTAATTGAAACTTGTATGGACAAATAGATACCCCATCCCCTAAGGACAGATCCTAAACGTTTTACATTAGTGGGCCTTACAATCAATTCAGTCCTTCAAAATACCATTATAAGAAATAGAAGGAAAACTAAAGGAGAAAGAAAAAGAGGAGGAAAAGGAAATGTGAATAAACTAGAATGGAAGGGACTAGACAGTATAAGAAGGTTTCACATAAGAAAAAAAAAAAGGAAGGTTTCACATATATTAAGGAGAATTGTAGAAATTAGTTAAGATTTAAGTATGTTTAAGACATTTCTTACTTAAGTTATAGAAAAAGTTTGAAAGACATTTTTTTAATAGATAACAAAAACTGGAACTGGAGGAGAGTGAAGACTATTTCAACTCAGAAAATACTTGGAAAATATTGAACATTATTTATGTTTAAGGGGAATGAATAATGAATTAAATCACCATATTCAGGATAATTTCTCTAACTGCATTTGCACATAATTATTTCATCTTACCCTCTTATTGGTAGTGCTTATTTGCAATATAAATTGGTAACATATTTAAATTGCATTTACTTTGAAACTTCTTTAAAGGATGTTTCTATAGAAATTCTCTTAAATGTATCCTAGGTACCTAGTAAATAAATATGTGTTGACTCACTGACACAAAAAGTGTATGTGGAATTAAAATCAATAGCACATTTTTTTTTTGCTAATAAAGTAAAAATTGAACCAATGTGCTTATTTTGCCTAAGATCAGTGTTAAGATTTCAACATAGCTCAAATATTATTCTTGTCTCTAAGTTTAAGCAATTTTCAATTATAATTTCAATATCTAGTAACTGAGTTTTACTGGACTACTAAAAGTGTACTTGTGATTAGAATATAGCTTTGTTTATCCAAACCCATGTAATGATTGACAACTACCGATCAAAAAATTGAATACAATCTCCTCCTGAGTTATGAAGTCAGATTTATGAAGATCAACCTCTGTTTTCTTCTTTAGGAATGGCAAGTTCATTGAAGAAAATGAAAAGTACATATTGAAGGGAAGCAATACAGAACTCACTGTCAGGAACATAATTAATAGTGATGGAGGTCCTTATATCTGCAGGGCCACAAATAAAGCAGGAGAAGATGAAAAGCAGGCATTTCTCCAGGTCTTTGGTAAGTATTATAGCATAGTGGTTAAAATTATGATGTCTAGAGGGAAGTCTGAGTCAAATTCTACTCTGTCACTTATATGTCATTAACTTTCTAAAATTAAATCTGTTTTCTCATCTGAAACATTTTAGCATTGCAGCTACCAGATAGAATTATTTGAAGAATTACATGAAATGATACATGTATATTCTTATAAAATATTGGACGACTGATAACAGAAGATGGAGGAAAATTCCTTTAAATTACACATAACTGGGATCTGTTATAACTTATAGATCATTTATATTTACATATATATATATATACAGATATATATATAGGTTGGTCTTCATAAATCTTTATGTGACACATGTTGAGATTAGTTTTACTTTTAATATACTTCAGAACAACACATCTGTAAAGCTAAAATTAGGAAATATTGACCTGTAACCATAAGAAATTACTTCTCTTCATTCTATTAAAAGGGTATATGATACAAATACCTTTCATATTTACCAAAAGCTGTATTGTTTTCTTTGGGGAACTTAGAGAAAGTGGATAAGCAGTAAGGTGTTTGTTCTTTTTTAATTGATTTAGCTTCCATTATGTTTGTAAGAAGAAAACCAATTTTACTTGTGTATTTGGAATATGTCATTGTCTTTAAAAAGCGTAACACAAAATTATATGCATTAATAGCATTTAATATGTTTTCTCCATTTTTCGAAACACTGTTATCAAAATTCTTTCACAACAAAAAGAGGAAGTGGGAAGAAAAGAAGGAAAATTCTGTGAGACTAAGAAGGACCATAGTTCATGTAGAGGAAGGAGTAAATAAACTTAAAATTGTTAGAAATCATAAAAAGTTGTTAACTTATTCTAGCAGTATTCTCCACTTAACAAGGTTGTTCTCTTTAGAACCTACACCAAATAAATATGACTCAGTATAAAAAAAATTATTAATTACTAATGATAGTTTCTGAGATAATCCCAAAGAGTAGATATTCTCAAATTACATCAGAGAGCTATTATGAAATATTAACCATTTTTTATTAAGATGGCAGTGAGTGAGAACAAAGAGATAAAAGAAAGATTCTAATATTTTCATCTTTTCAAATGGAAAATACTTCATGATATGCTACATCACTGTTGTAATCACTTTTTTTATAGTAACACTAAACAAATTTCCATTGTGCTTGAAACAAAATCAAATATATATAGTAGAAATCCAACTAAATCCATTAAAGTCAATGGAATAAACACTGAATTGTTAAAAAATTATACATTCCATATTTCCAATATTTGGAAGCTAGGTGTCCAAAATTAAAAGCAATTTATTTATATCCCATGATCTGTTGCATTTAAAGATTAAATAAAGTGTTACTTTTCTGAAATACCATGTGCTGGCTTTCACCCCTTTTAAGTTCTACCATGTAAAAATTTAAGAAATGCAGATAATACAGATTTATAATTGTAAAGATCTGTGGTATCATGCAAATTTGTGGATGGACATATTTTTAATATAATGATAATTTAAATTAGTAGACATAATGTTTTCTCTCATTACTGAAGTCATAATTATAATGAAATGATTAGTTACAATGCCTAAAATATTATTAAAATAAACTGAAGTAAAAATAAGTCAATTGGAATAATGTAAGAATCTAACATGTATATACTTACTTCATAAATATTATGCATAATTTTACTTACTACATATTCAAGATAAAATCATCATTTTCCTTCGCGGGCAGAATTAATTTTAAACCTTAAGAGATAATCACTAAATAAGCAGATGTTACGCATGAACACATACACACTCATAAACATAAAGCCACCTTGTGGCTTTAAAAGAGGAAATTTTAATTTTGTAGCTTTAAGAGAGGGAAAAATAAAGGTCTTTTAAAATTACAAAGTTTCGAAAGGAATTATAATTTGTATGTTGGCTTTTAAGCCACTTCAAAATTTTTTTTATGATAATCGATGAGAATTATTTTCTAAAGCTTTTCCCCCTGTACTTCGTAAGTCTCTTGGCACTCCTTTAATGCAAAGTGTGCTGCTGTAACTGTTAAAATGTTAGTAATTCTATACTGTACTAATGTGAACTTAAGTGCCTACTGCGGCTTTTAAGTCTGAATAGTGATATTTTCCTCCCATACAGATTGAGTAATGTATACATTCTTTACAGTACAGCCTCACATAATACAGCTTAAAAATGAGACTACGTATGAGAATGGTCAAGTCACACTTATATGTGAAGCAGAAGGGGAGCCTATACCAGAAATCACTTGGAAAAGAGCAGTAGATGGCATCACATTTTCTGAAGGAGACAAGGTAAAAGGATCTCAATATATAGTGATTTTCAATACCCTTGTATTTTCAGAGTTTTGCACATTACTAAATCTCACATTGGACTTCAGTTTACCAAGTGACTTGTAGGAATGCAAGAAATGGTTGAATTTTTCAAAAGGAAATGCTACCACACTCAGCCCGAAAATTAGTGGAGAAAAAAGTGAAAGTGTAATATTTAAAGATTTTTTCATTATGTCACAAAATTTTAGGTTGTTGATATTCTTAAGTTTTCTTACAGGGACATTTGGCATACATAGAATCTATAAATTATTGCAATCTTAGCTCCCCCACCCCATGCTGTGAAAATAAGAGTCATCCCAATTGACCAGATACTGCTGTCATCATTAACTCTTTACTCTTTAGAATTGCCTTGTGTGGTGGAAGGTTAGGTATCACCTTCACGAGGTGGGGATCCTGGTGATGGGAGCTGAAATGATGCGGGGGACTACTGACTGATGATCAATAGATGTCTTTATTTCTTACAATCACTTCTTTTATACCTTCCACAAGATCCGATGACAAACAGGATATAGATTTATGTGCAGGGTGTGGGCTACATGTGGGATGTGATTTACGTGCAGGCAATCAAGTGAGACAAATGAACAACAGCGATTATCTCTTAGCTTTAAATGACAGGAGCAAGTTAGGGATTCTCCACACTTATCAGATCTATCTAAAGGAGGACGTGAAAACACTCCAGGGATCCTCCCATGTTTATTCTGGGCCCAGGAAGACTCTTGCCCTCCATCTCCTGGAGTTTACTCATACGTTTGACGCAACCCTAGTCATACTGGCGAGTATCTGGGTTGTGTTTCAACAGTTAGGTTTTGCTTTCATGTAATTTAGAATCTAATAAAGAGAAATAAACACAAACAGAACAAAATACAAAATGCTTTTGTAATTGTTAGTCCCATGTAAATGGGCTACCTGTCACCAGAATACATTTACATTACTAACAAATTAACTAATAATAGATTTTCATTATTGCTATTTTTAATAATTATTCACACAAAACTCCAAAGTATGGACAAAGTGAAACAGAAAGGAAAAGATAGTGATTTAGTGATAAAATGAATTGACATTTCACATGTGTAAAAGAGGGTAAGGTTAAGCTTACCAATATCTTTTCTTAATATTAAAGAGAAACTCCTTTAAGCCCTTCATTAATTTAAATCAAGTTCTGCAAAAGACAGTGATTTCTACAGTATAAGTACCTTTCACTTATCAATAAGGATAGCAGAAAAATTTGAAACCAGTTTATCTCAAAGACATTTTCTATCCCTCCAACTCATCATGTAGTTTTGAACAACATGCTAACTCTATACATTGACAAAACAGCCATCTCCCTAGCTATTTACTATTTATTCTTTGCAAGAATTGTATTCATATATATGTATATATGTGTGTCATACACATACATATAAGATATACATGATATGTATTCATATATATATGTGTGTGTGTATATATATGTATATATATATATCACACTTTGCCTCATTTCCTCCTCATGATGGCATTTTTAAGAGAGTGTATCTTTTTTGGTAATAGTTTTAATATTTTGATATACTTATTTTATATTTACAAATTGAAAATCAAATTTATTAAAAAAAATTTATAAAATATCTTCTGGCAACCCAGAGTAGCCATACCATTTTCATCATACCGAAACCATTTTCTTCTTTTTTTTTTTTTTAAAGATTTTATTTATTTATTTGACAGACAGAGATCACAAGTAGGAAGAGAGGCAGGCAGAGAGAAAGGGAAGCAGGCTCCCTGCTGGGCAGAGAGCCCGATGCGGGGCTTGATCCCAGGACCCTGAGATCATGACCTGAGCCGAAGGCAGAGGCTTTAACCCACTGAGCCACCCAGGCACCCCCCAAAACCTTTTTCTTAACAGAAAATCCTAGATATTATTAAGGCACAATTGTCAAATCTGAAAGGAGTTATATTTCCATAAAATTATTTTAAATTATAAAAAAATAGATATAAAAGACTGTAGGTAATTGTTTTCCTATCAATTTAGTACATTTCTTTAGATAAGATCTCTCAAGGATAATGATTTTCATGTCTATAAGCCCTTATTAATTATACTTTCATATTCCTAACTCATGCTTTCATTATATTCTTGACCACTCTAAAATTCCTAAAAGTTCTCGTCTTTTTTTTTTTTTTCACTAGTAGCTGTTTATTGATCGATGGTTTGATGTAAAGTTATTTCAAAGTATGGGACAGGACTTTGCATGTCATCCCTATGCAGGGGTCTTGCTTATCTTCTCTGTATCTTTCCAGTTTTAGTATATGTTCTGCCAAAGCAAGCGAGCCAGAACCTGAAAGTTCTCGTCTTAAGATAGTGTTTACTCTTCATTTAACGGATGTTTCCTTATGTGGATACCAAAAATGAGAGATGCATTATATCCAGTTATTTTTTATCATGAAAAGTAACCAGAAGGCTGTGACATTTTTTTTCTATACTGTAAACCCCAGGCCACCCAAAACTATATTCAGAAATTTATTCTCTAGTAGTTACGAAGAATAATCAACTAGTTTTGTTTGAAAAGAATCTTCTCTATTAAAATACTCATCTTTTTTTTTAATTGGTTTATTTTCTACAAAACAATTATAGAAACCCATATATGCTTTTGTTTTTCCAAATGTAACTTCTGTCCAGTGGGTAAAGAAATGAAGGTTATTCACTTTCTATCATGACATTTCTCCTAAATTATTTTGATTCATATCTTATTTTCTGCATAGTAAGCCTCATTTCTCATTACTAGTTTCTTCAACAACCAAAATTCAAAAACTGAATGGCTGATCTGAGCTTTGAAGTAAGACATACCTGGTTTGAATCTCAGCTCTGCCATTTGGCAGTATTATCTGAACTCTTATTAATATGAGTTTCTTCATCTTTAAAATGTGGATAATAATATTTACTTCCCTTAAAGGTAGAATAAATCTGGGAAGTAGTCCTATCTCTTTACATTTTGTAAATATTCAATAAACTTTATTTTAAAATAAACTTTATTTTATCTTTGTTATATTATTTGTCATATTACATAATTTTTAAATAGTTTATCTTGTTTGTTATTCTGAATAAATTCTAGTTGTTAATAGATTCCACTAAGTCTGGTACCTGAGGTTTGATTAAACGCTATCACGGAGTATATTCAGATCATATCTCTCTTGTCATGGAAAGCATGAGATTGTATTTTCCGCAAGAATCACTTGGAGAGCCTGTTAAAATGCACCTTCTAGAATCCCACTCCCTGAGGTTGATTTAGTATGTCTGATGCAGGGCCTAGAAGTACATATTTAATAAACTCATAAGGTTGGTATCATATGGATTGACTTCAGGCCATACTCTGGAAAATAATTCTTTAAGTCACATGAAATTTAACAGCTAATCCTGTCAACAGAAAAGTGCTCTTAACAGATTACTTGGCACCTGATAGAGGCTTGGGAAATACGGAACAAAACAAATCAAAACTTCCCATCATAATACGGAACAAAACAAATCAAAACTTCCCATCATGTATACACTATCAACGTTTTGATGAAACTGCTCATTCTGTAGATCATAGACAGTGAAACAGCATCAGTGTAATGTGCTCATACTAAAAACTTTGTCCAAAAATGTGGCAGTACACTTACCACATATGTTCATCAGTGTAGATTTTCAAAGGATGGGGTCCCAATTAATAATATCCCCTTTCCTTACCTAAATTCTCAATCACTAGATAAGACCAAAAAAAAAAAAAAAAAGAGAGAGAGAGAAAATGTCATGTGACTTAAACTTGCAGGTAAGTGAATGTTCTTATACCGAACCAGAGAATTAGATAGACTTACCCAGCACAGTCCTGAGTAGCATTAGACCTTGTAGCCCCCCACTGTGGAAGAGTAGATATCACTGTCAAGGTTACCATCATGGCTGAAAGCAAGGGAGAACCTCTGGTCTCTACAGGAAGTTCCTTTCTGAAAATAAAAGAAGAGAGCAGCTAAGAAAAACATATTCAGTATGATCAGTATGATACCCTCATAGTTACCCATCAAACATCTGGTTTGATGGGGGAACACCTGGTTCTCATGGGGAAGAGTAATTAAGGAGTTGGAAAGTCCAGAACTGGTATGTTCACAGAGCTCCCTTCCCATGGAATAAATGTTAGGAGTCCATGAGAAGTGTTTACTGCCCAAAATAGCTTTATGTTAATAACATCTTAATAAGCACTGTATATACATTTTCACAACTTCTGATATTCTTACTGCATGATAAATGGCCCCAAAACAAAGTGGAACAAAGCAGCCATTTTCTTTTGTTCATGATTTTGAGGATCAGGAATTTGCAGAGGCTCAGCGAAGTGGACATCATGAGGCACTTCGAATGTGCTCACATGTGTATGTTTTCTGTATCTATAGTTTTGTAGAACAATTGAACTATGTATATTAGTATACCATAAAATATCCTTGCATAATATGGCATCCTTCAGAAATCACAACAAAAAATATGGTCCTTAAATACATTTAAACTCATGACTGTTTCATCTCACCCACTTTAATGCATTTTTAAAAAATTTATTTGACAGACAGAGATCACAAGTAGGCAGAGAGGCAGGCAGAGAGAGGTGGGGAGGCAGGCTTCCTGCAAAGCAGAGAGCCCGATGCAGGGCTCGATCCCAGGACCCTGGGATCATGACCTGAGCTGAAGGCGGAGGCTTTAACCCACTGAGCCACCCAGGTGCCCCCACTTTAATGCATCTTATCTACATTTAAAATAGTGTATGTAATTTTAACATCTTCAGAAAATTTCAGAAATATATATAATATGTAAAAAAAAATAGTATTCACTTGCTTCAAAAATACTTTCTTAATATCATTGTTATTTCAAAATAACATTTTGATCATTTTATTGTTAAAGAAATTTCACATTTTTCACTTTCAGTTACCCATTTATTGAAAATTTCTAGACACTTTAGTGCAACTTAAGTATTATTTATGATTCTCTCTAAAAATATTGATTTACCAGGGTTATCCAGAAATTCATTACACTTACAGATTAATATTAGCACTTTATTTTGGAGTCATCTTAAAATACAATTGTTTATAAAAATCAGAAATCCCTAGCTTCTTCATTAAATGGATACTATATATATAATCTTAATAATATTTAAATGTTATATAGTAAAGTTTAGGACAAAACCAAAGCTATTGTTTTTGAATATAAAACAGCCATGAATTGAAACTTATAAATTGTTTTGTAATTTACAAACTAAGCAATCTAATTTTTTATACTAAAATCTTTATTAAAAAAAAAAACAAACCCTGCTTCTTTCACAGAGTTGATCTACCAATTATGTAAGATTAAGTTTCTACAGTGTTTGGCGGAGTGCCTGGCATTAAGACCTGTCATCTATTTTGAACCAGTTTCCTTAGATCATTCCTTCTTATCATTCTTATTAATAAATGTTAGTATATGTAAGATTATAGGTATTGATGAATTAGTATAGGACGTCATGCAAAACGTCACACAAATCAACGTTTAATCCTAATTCTGTCACTTTGTCCCTTTGACACTTTGGTGTATCACTCACTATATTACTTCTTATATCTGACCTCAGTTTTTGCATGTCTAAATCAGGATAATAAGATATCCCTGAAAAAAGTTTCTGAAGATGAAATGAAAGTCCATATAACAATATCCTAGACACAAATCAAACATTTTAAAAGTGTTATTTTCTCTTGTCTTTGGATATATCCACTCTTCAGATACTTTATGCATGAAAAAATGATCTTATTGATTCCCTGTGAATGACTGCTGTCACAAAGGGAACCAGATAAATAAATTCTCTGAGCATGGTCATATGTTCTGTATGAATAACACAAGAACAGTAGGATGGTGTAACAGTTGTTATAGATTGTGCTTCCATGACATAACTGTATGTAGAATTTACTATAAAATCGCCTCTAGCAATATCAGTTCCAGATCTTGTAACTATGTATCACATTCCTCGTGGAAGTTGACGGTGTCCAGCATCTGCATTTGAGTATTCATCTCACTCACTGTATGTTTGCTGTCCATCTCCATCCCTGCAGGGAAGCGTAGGTGAGGGCTCAAAACGTTCTATCTTGGGTGAGGATAGATTCTAATGCTGAAGAAAGGCTGGTCCTTCTTCTTATGAGACATGAAATGTCACAGATTTCTTTCTGCTCTGTCTTCTTCCCCACCCCCAAATTTCCCTCTGTAGGAAGTGATTCATTTTTTTGCCTTCTTTTGGGCCCATGTAGACCTCCCACTTACAATAGTGATAAATATTGATTCTAAATAGACTCTTTCACATTGTAAGAAAGGCTAAACAGGTCATTAAAATGCAAGGGAAAAAATGCCACACTCCACAAAGCAAAGTTACTTCACAGTGCCTTGTGCATACTTTTTCCAAACTAGGACTTCATAGTCATCTGATAAACCTGGTGTCTTTTAAACATGTTTAAAAAAATACTGTGACTTGTTATTTTAAGAGTAAATGGAAGTAAAAGATCTACAGGGAGTGATTTTTACTTCTAGAATTCTTACAAATTGATAAATATAACAGTATGCAAACCTGCCTATATGAATAGAATGTTTTATATAATAATTACAAAGTGCTTATAATATTGTCTGGGAGATGACATCTCACATGTGCCACTTATCTACTCTTAAGATACAGAATCTATAGTTATTTTACTCCTGTTGTACTTGTCCTGCATAGTAAATTATAGGCCTTCCTCTACTAGAAATTAATCCCACTCTACACTGAATAAGAAGTATTTGAAATGTATAGCAATAAGTTAGAACTGTCTTAAAGCAGAATTTCTCAAGCTTCAGTTATTTGACATCTTCCTCTTTTTCTTTTTCCCAATTTAAATTCAATTAGTCAGCATATAGTACATCTCTAGTTTCAGATGTAGTGTTCACTGATTCATCAGTTGCATACAACACCCAGTGCTCATCACATCACATGCCCTCCTTAACGCCCATCACCCAGTTACTCATCCCCCAACCCACCTCCCCTCCAGCAACCCTCAGTTTGTCTCCCAGAATCAAGAGTCTCTCATGGTTTGTTTCCCTCTCTGATTTCTTCTCATTGAGTTTTCCCTTCCTACCCCTATGATCCTTTGTTTTGTTTCTTAAATTCCACATGTGAGTGAAACCATATGATAATTGTCATTCTTTGATTGATGTCCTCTCTTTTGTATTCATGTGTTTCCTGTTATACAGTTTTTTTTTAATGAATTAGTTTTCAGTTTATTCTAATCCTGCCCAAAAATATCAGTGGAATCAATATACTAGTTATACTTTTAAATATCATTAAATAAATATAAAACTATTAAAAAATTGTTTTTCAAAGTCATATTAAAGCTAGCATGCAAATTATTCTTTTACATATCTTACTCTATGGGTAATTATTCTTTTACATATTCTTTTTTTTTTTTTTTTTTTTAAAGATTTTATTTATTTATTTGACAGAGAGAGATCACAAGTAGGCAGAGAGGTAGGCAGAGAGAGAGAGAGGGAAGCAGGCTCCCTGCTGAGCAGAGAGCCCGATGCGGGACTCGATCCCAGGACCCTGAAATCATGACCTGAGCCGAAGGCAGTGGCTTAACCCACTGAGCCACCCAGGCGCCCCATTCTTTTACATATTCTTTTACATATTCATTTACAAATTATTCTTTTACATATCTTACTCTATGGGTAGCTCTTACAGCTATAAATTAGTAAATAATTTCATTTAGTAAATAATTGAAAGAGCTGTGTACAGCTATAGCATGTACACAGATCACACTTTTAAAATAACTGCTTTTCAAACATACTTTGAATTATCATGCTATAAAATTTAGTTACTAAATTTTGGGTACTGTAGCACATATTCCGATTAGTACAGAAACCCATTCTCTGTCCTCCTATTGATGGCACCAGGCACTTCCTTCCAGTAAATAAATGTGTTTCATTATTAATGAAAGGCTGAAGAGATTACAAATCATAGTAACAGAAACTCATTTAGTTTCAGTCCTTAATACCAAATGGTCCTTTCAAAATGATGCCAATAAACTCAATACATAAAGCAGAGTGGTTAACCTCAAAAACAATTTCTTCCTATTTTTGCTGAAGTGAAACATCACATTCTAGTCATGGTCTGAGTTTAAATCAGTTCAAAACTTTGTGATTAAAATAATAGGATTTTCTGTTCTTTTACATTCATTTTGAAAACTGTGTCTGTGTCCAAGAGAGCAACCTGATTCTACATTAATTTTTGTATTTTAAGTCCATGTTGCTTTTTGTTATTTCACAATGATTTATTTAAAATGAAATTTAAGATTAAAAAATTATTAAGCATGAATAGTTTAACATTTAGCTTTGCACATACATGTACTGAAGCCATAGTTGTACTGAAATGTTTCTTTCTATTTTAATAGTGCAGAAATGGTGAACAATTTTCTCCATGTATTTAGGCACTGTGATCCTGACGATACTTAAAATGCTCTTGCAGACTAAAATACCAGGTCAAAGGGATTTCTGGCAATAATAAAGATAGATAGTTCTGTCACACAACTACTTGAACAAAATATGTTGTTTTAAATTTTATAACAATTTAAATATCTCAGCATATATTTATTATTACATAAATGTTTTCATTATTAGATTGTTGTCTTATGCTTTAGGATATTATCCCTTATTGTCCATGTACAGCTTTGGATCTAAGGAAATTTCCCATTTTAAAAAATGATTTATTTTAATCCCTTTAATGAAAGGCAGAAGGTAATGGTGTGAATGTTTCACATCACATGAAAATCACATGAAATTTTCAGTGTTGAAAATTCTTAGATCTTTTATATTTAAAATGTGAAGATTACATTAACCTTTTCTTGTGTTTTTCTTTTTTTTAACTCTAAGGCAAATATGACTTCTTGAAAAGATAAATTTCATAAAATGTAAGCAGTAAAATAATCTTTAAAGTGGTAAGATTTTATATGACTAATGTTTTCTTTATCACTTACCCAAATTCATTTAACAACTATCAACAAATACTACCAAGATCTGTTATGTTTGCATGAACTATGTTAGGCACAAAGAATGCAGTACTGAAAAAAAAAAAACTTGTCTGCTTTATGGTGCGTACAACTTAGGCGAGATGGAATCAAAGCATACTTAAAATCAGTAGTCTTTTCCTTATGAATATGTAATTTTGAATTATGCAATTTTCACATCCAAAATACCAATTTTGAGTATGTAAGTGAACTTTTACAAGACTACAGATATAGCTTTGGTATATTTTTCTGTGCTATCACAGACCCAGTTTAACTTGTCCTTCTGACTGGTCTGTGTATTCATGCAGGTTGGAAAGTAGGTCTGCTCTCATCAGAATATCTCCACTAAGGTTGCTCCAGGCTGATAATTGCTTGACTCTGATTTAAAAACAAAAGCAAAAAGAAAAATAACGGTAAAATTGGCAGCACCTTTGTATTACAATGAAAAAATAAGATTTTCAATTTCCTTTCCCTCTTTAAATAGAAATTAGCAAAATGGGATCAACAAATCCACAATTATGGATTTAAAAAGGAGAGACTAAAGAGTTTCAAGTACCAGCAATTTATTATAAACACTCTAGTGAAATGAAAAACTAAAATATGATGACATATTTATGGCATCATCTTTAAGTATGAAGGACAGTATATAAGTATCTTTTATGTATCTTTTAAGTAGCTGTATTTCTGGGCAAATTTTTTACAGCTGATTTTTACTGCTTTTATGATGAATTTTATTTATACCTTTTACCAAACCTAGAAGATGCATTTTGGTATGCAGTCATGGGCAATTTTTGGTGTCTGATTCTAAGACCAAACAAACAAACAAACAAACAAAAAGCAATACAAAAACACAGGAACAGAGAGATCAAGGTGAGAAGTACAATGTAAAAAATGAATAGGCAAATAAATCAATAAAATGTTTTAGTAAATAATTGAAAGAGCAGTGATGATACATTTGTTCAAGTATTTTAAAGACATCCATATATATAGTTGAACTAGCCATTTGCTTAATGTGGGTAATCATATGACAAATGAGGGAAAATTATAAAAAGGCATAGACTTTCCATGAATCAGGGATTACAGATAATGAAATTATTAAATTTCAAATGAGAGAATGCCCAGTCTGTTGAATTTCTCTAGTGTAATCTGCAAAATCATCAGTGTCCAAAAGGAAATTCCTTCATTTGATAAAATACTGCATCAGAGGATCTCAAAGAGCTACCCACAGAGTAAGATATGTAAAAGAATAATTTGCATAACCCGTGGGTTCCTAACCATGTTAGCTTTGGTATTCCCAGTTCATATAAAATGCAGTCTAATGAATTAGTGTTATACAGTTGTTATAACATCGATTCTTTATTGCAATTCTGAGATTTGCCACTTACCTGCTCTCTCATATCAGGTGAATTGCCATATTTTTCAAAGGTACAGCTCCATTGTTTATACAGTAAGTCCCCATCAACCTCTACCATTTCCTTATTCTATAAATCTCTTTATCAATTCAGTAGGTAATCACACATTTTAATATACAGTTTTTATTCCAATGCTAAGTCCTTTTTAAAATTACTAATTTTCAGTTCATGACTTTTTAATGACTTAGTATAGTGAGGCAGTGTATTTGCAATCTCCTTCTTCTATAAAGCTTTTCCATATAACTCAGTTATAAGGAAAGTTAAGACTACTTTGGTAATATCTTTACATTGGGAAGAAAAAGTCAGTTTTTGATTGTAGAGAAGAATGCCAAAGAACATACTCCTGGCACCTGTAGATTTTAATGCCTGTATTTTTTTTCCCCCTTTGTAGAGATAATGGGCTTTTCTGAGGTATTTTGTATTTGAATGACATTTTTAAGGTCCTCCTAATGCATTTTTTCATACTAGTGCTCTGAGAGCAATATTATAGGTCCCTGCTGGGCAATAGGTAAAATGGATACTTCTATTCCCTATCTGATGTAGGTGGTAGAATATAATTAGGCAGGTTGGAAATCTTCCTGGATGCTACTGAGCTTGCTGAGAGGTGGGTTTTCAATCATTTACAGCTTCCTGAAATTTCTTTTCCAGCCCACAGCTTGAATAACAATTATCAAAGAAGTCAAGTCATAAGTTCAACATATCCTTTTAAAAACTACTTTTGAGAAAATTCTGTGAAATATTTTAAAAATAAATATGTCGTTGTTCTTTAAAAAATTATTTATTAATGAACTAATATTTTTAAATGTGTTATAAGAATTTCCACTTGAAGGAAACTGTCATCAGGTTTGTAAGATGATATAATAGTAGTTCACAATTTTACAGGAATTGTTTTGTGGAAAAGTGCTATTTATACACTGAAAGTGATTTTACCACGGCTTTGTAGCAGAAAATATTTTTCTTGTGAATACTTTATCCTATATCGACTTCAGTTGATACTTATTTCTTCTTATAAGCAATCTAGTGTTATCCCCTGAAAAAATATAAAATCATATAGTTTATAAGGAAGTAATAAAGATGTCAGTGAAAATTAATAGACTTAAAATTAAATTTTCTGGTATTTGTTACTTTGGTATTTTCTGAATAATATTAACTAAATTCAAGAAACAAGATGAAGCAAATTGGAATAAAGGTATGACAGCTATGTAGTCATTTGGGTGCAATTTAAAATAATTCATATAAAAATAAATTCAAGTTCCTATTTAATAGATACACCATATCTGTGAAAATATTTAAACAAACATCTAGTAAACAGCTTGCATAAAAATAATACATCCGATAAAATTCGTTGTCAACTTTAAGCATGAGACAAAAACAGGTGCACAAAAGAATGTTAGCTACACAATAATTAATGAATAAAATTGAATACATTTTAATGAAAATTATCTTAGCATAGTTATTGCAGTGCCTTCATTGCACTTGATTGAGGAGTTAACAGATAATAAATTTAAATGATATATTAAAAAAAGGTTTTGAATGATAACTCTGTTCTGCCATCTACTGAGCAGTTGTGTTTATGATGGGCATTTGGGGTGGGAAAAAATGTTTTAGATGTAAACCAGCCTTGGCTATAATGTTGCATTTTCATGATCTACATCTTGGAGCAGCATTATTACTTTTGCTTGGTAATACACAGAAAGATCTTATCTAGCTTTCTAAATCTCTTATTCTCAAATACCAGATTTTTAGATGCATTTTTAAAAAGATTTTATTTATTTATTTGACAGAGATCACAAGTAGGCAGAGAGGCAGGCAGAGAGAGAGGGGGAAGCAAGCTCCCTGCTGAGCAGAGAGCTGGATGGATCCGGGGCTCCATCCCAGAACCCTGGGATCATGACCTGAGCTGAAGACAGAGGCTTTAACTCACTGAGCCACCCAGGTACCCCTTTTTAGATACATATTTAATAGCACATCTGCATTTAAGAAAAATGTATTTGTGCTCTACCAAATATGTAGAAGCAATGTAGTTCTAATATTTGTGGATCCTACAATGTTTTTCCCTGACCTAGACCACCCATTTTGCTCACCTTTTTTAATCCCCATACTAAATTTCATTGTCTATTATTATAATTACGACCTTATATGCACTCCTCAATCTTTTTTGGCTTCATGAAATGTTTCTGGCACAACACCACTCATGGTTTAATTAACCTCCACACCTATTCCACAAATGTGTTAGAACATCTGAGCTTACCTGGAGGAAAAGTCTGTAATCATTCTGAACGGTCTCTCTTTAAAGTTGTCGCCCATATTCAGCGTGTGTTCTCTGTGTTGTGTACCATTCATCCCACATTTTCCTGGTCCATTTTCTTGGCCAGGTTTAGATAACTACCTTATGCATTTCCTCCATCCTGAAATTTGCAAATTTCCTCTATTCCCAAAGGTTTGTTGATGATCTGCTTTCTATTTTACTAAGAAAATAAACAAAGAAAATTTGAACAAATTCCTACTACTACATCTACACTCATACATAACGGAACCTATATGTTACCCATGAGTGAAATGTTTGAGTTTTTCTGTGAATCCTAGTAGTACCCTTTCTAACATGTGATGGTTATCAGTCCAGTAATGCAGATCCCTATTTTCAACAATATTTTTATTCAATACCTTATTTATCATTCCTGTCACCTTTCAAAAATATTCTATCATATTTTTTTTCTTTTATGGTGTATATATCATATATAACATATATATTTTATATGTATATCTGTAACACACACATACCTACTACACATACCCTTCATACATGAGAATATATGTATGTATATGACATATACACAGTCAGATGATAGGTAGGTAGATAGATAGGCAGGTCGATATCTATCTCACAGCTTCCACAGTACCATTTGATTCTACATCCTGCCTATTTAAATGAAAAATATTTAACATTGATCTAATTTTCTTCCTCCAATTATTTCCTGAATACAAACTTTGATCATGTCACTCCACTGAAACTCTCTGACAAATTTACCAGTAACTTTCATCCTCTTAAACTTAATGGCAAATCATCACTCTTTTTTTTTTTTTTTCTGCCTAGTAACAGCAGTGACCCAATGAAATTATCTCTTTTGCTTAAAGCATGTTCTTTGGCTTTGTGTATGTTCCTTGTTTTTCTTTTGCCATGCTCTCACTCCTTTCAGTACTCTTTGATTAGTCTTTACCTTCTAATTGATCTTTAAGTGATGGAGGGCCCCAGTATGGACCCTATTCTTGAATTCCTTTCTCTATGCTTAGTCCCTTGACTTATTCATCTAGTGTCATGGCTTTGATTATCACTTGGATCCCTTAAACTAAATCTCAACCGATGGACCTCTTCACTGAACCTTAGTCTTCTACATCCAATGGTATACCAGACAGCTTCATTTGCATATTAAAAAATAGCTTAAAGTGAAAATACCCCATACAATTCTGTACATTTTCTTCACATTTGCTTCTTCCTCAGTCATCCCACCTCATTAAATAGTAGATTTTACAGTTCTATAACTGAAATTCTTGGAACTGTCTTTGATTCTTGTCTATTACTACACCCATATTCTTCTTCTTCCTCTTTTTTTTTGGCAAATCCTGTTAGCCCAATCTTAAGTATATTCAAAATTTGATCATTTCTTAACACCTACCTGTTACTGTTCTGGTCCAAGCCATCATAATTATTTGTCTAGATTCTTGCAATAACCTTTTAAGAGGTCTCAGTGCATCCACCATGCCTCCCATTAGTCTCATTAAAATAACTAGATTGCTCCACTTGAAACAACACACATAATCACTTTTTTGTTCAGAAGCTTCCAGTAGTTTCTTGTATCATTTGGAAATTCATTCTATGACCTACAAGGCTCTATAGGGTAGGCTACTCTTCCAATTTCTGTTATCTCCTTTTTCTTTTTTTTTTTTTTTTGATTTTATTTATTTATTTGACAGACAGAGATCACAAGTAGGCAGAGAGGCAGGCAGAGAGAGAGGAGGAAGCAGGCTCCCCACTGAGCAGAGAGCCCGATGCGGGGCTCGATCCCAGGACCCTGGGATCATGACCTGAGCTGAAGGCAGAGGCTTTAACCCACTGAGCCACCCAGGCGCCCCTCTATTATCTCCTTTTTCCCCTTAAAACCCAATTAGTTTCAATCAAGTAAGATTTCATATTCCTCCATCAATCCTTGGATATTGCAAGTTTTTCAGTGGTGTGTCCACTTTATTTACCTAGAACATTAACTGCAGATAGCAAGTCATAAGTGTAGTGTTTTTCTAAAACAACCCAAAAATTATGGATCAGACAGGTCTGTGATAAATCTTTACAGTTATGTATATCAATCATTAGATAATAAAAAATTAAGAATATTATCATTAAAGGGAAATCTGGTGGAGCTAAAGACCCAGGAAGCAGAGACCGTCTGGAAAATTATACTACCTTTGCTACAAGACATAAAATTGATGAGGACCAGTTTTCATCAAGCCTCTAATTGTGTGTTGGAATATGCAGGCATAAGAGGAGGTCAAATAATCATACTACAGGGCAGAGTGTTGTAATTTTATGAGAAGATACTAAAAAAACCATACTATTAGTGAATAAATAGGTGAAGTGCTATCTCAAGGTGCTGATCAAAACAGCCAGCCAGATATGTTCTTATAATACAGGAAGAGATGGATAAAGCCTTGATAGACCTCCAGCATCTCCTGTGTGGTTCACACAGGAAAAGTGTGCAATTTAATAGCTTGGTAGTCTCCTACTTCTATATGTACTGTGCATGGGCTCACCTTAATTATCACCTTTTCTATCTGACTCTAAGTATATTTTAATTTACAGATAAAGTATTACTTCACTAAGCAAAGGATTATATCAAATCATTCGAATGATTTGTATTATTAAAATTTTGTGCCTGTATCATCATAGCTCCAATGACTCCAATGATAGATACAGCGAACTTCAGAGTTGAATGCAAATGTCCACAGAGTAAATGAACTCTCGTGTTTTAGACATAGATTAAGTTCTTAACTGCTTTTGAACTTTGTAATTGAATATGTTTTCTCTTGCTGCTTTTAGGATTTTTTTCCTTATCTCTATATTTTGTAAATTCAACTACAATATGTCTTGGTGTTGGTCTGCTTTTGTCGATTTTGCTGGAATTTCTCTGTGCCTCCTTGATTTGCATATCTGTTTCCTTCCCCAGATCAGGGAAGTTTTCAGCTATAATTTACTCAAATAAAACTTTTGCTCTTTTTTCCCTTTCTTCTTCCTCAGGGCTCCCTATGATACAAATTTTATTATACATTATGGAGTTGCTGAGTTCCCTGAGTCTATGTTCATGATTTAATATTTTTTCTTTCTCTCTTCTTTTAGCTTCATTATTTTCCATAATTTTATCTTTTATTTCATGTATTAATTACTCCACATATTCTATCCTTATGGTCATTATATCCAGTTTGTTTTACATCTTAGTTATAGCATTTTTTATTTCTGCCTGACTAGTTTTTAGATATTTTATCTCTGTGGTAAGGGACTCCCTGTTGTCCTCTATGCTTTTCTCAATGCAGCAGGTATCCTTTGATTATTGTTTTAAATTCTAGATCAGGCATATTACTTACATCTATTTCAATTAGATCCTTGGCCTGTGACCTTTTCCTATTCTTTCTTCTGGGATGAATTCCTCATCTTAGCATTTTGTTTAGGTCTCTGTCTTTTTCTGTGTGTTCAGAAAGCCTATTATGTTTCCTGCTCCTGAGAGTAATGGGTTATTAAGAAGGAGTCATATACTGTCCAGGCCTCGCACTTCAGTGAGTGCCTTGGGTGTGTGCTGTGGACACTCTTCTGCTGTGCTTTGGCTGTTGTTTCCCTCAGATCAGTCCTCTGCAGAGTTTCTCCTTGCCAGAAGTGGGAGGTGTTTGGACTTTGGCCAGACCTGTAATAATACAGACATGTAATGCTAAAGTAGTAGTAGTATATCCATAAGTCAATCATTCAAATGATTTGATATAATCCTTTGTTTAGTGAAGTAATACCAGTTTTAACTAGGTGTGTTCTGATCTGCTTGTTATAAAAGAGATTTGATGCTTTACACTAGAGCTGAAGCTTTGCAGAGCTCTGCGGTCAGTAGATATGGTACGTCTACTCAATGGTGTGAGGAGGGGGTAGTATGAGGGAGGAACATGGTGTGGAGAGAGGGGAGTGTTGTGCTGCTTTTCCGGGGGATGGGCCCACTATGCTGGTTCTCAGGCACACTTGCTCAAGAAAAGCAGAACCCACAGAGCTCAGGGAGCAGGACTTGGCGTAAGCAGTTTAGGCAGCCAGTGTTGGTGTTTTGCTGCTTACTGAGAGGTGAGGGAGAGAAATGGTGTAGCTGACTCTTTTGTCCCCAGAGAAGCAATGCCACCTCTCCCAGATGTGTTTGCTCCAAGAAGGAGGAACCATCTCTCCCATTATGTCCAGGACATCCTCAGAGAGGAGGGCTATCCTCCTCCTCCACAGGAGCACTGCAACGCCCTCGGGGCTCCACACCAGCCATGCTGCATACCTCTAAAATTTCAGCCTTGGAGCCTCGGCTCCTCTCATTTTCCCAGTCAGTGGCTTTGGGGAAGAGTTTTCCATAGGCAATCCCTTATGTGCTCCTCCTCCTCCCCTCCCTCTCTCTCTCTCTCCTCCTCTCTCTGTGATCAGGGCTCACTCTCCTCCATGGCACCCTCAATCCATTTCTCCCCCAAATCACATCTCTGCACCTCCACAGTGTGGCCTCTTCTCTACCTCTAGTTGTGCAGTTTGTTCTGTCAGACCTCAGACCAGGTTCTTGGGTACACAGAATGATTTGTTATTTATCTAACTGTGTTCAAAGGACAAGGCAAGCCCAGGGTCCTCATACAACTCTGCCACTTTAGCTCCTACCAGTCAAGTACTGTTTAACTTGTGGTATCAGTCCGATAAAGATGATGTTGTTGAAAGTGGTGTGTTGTGTACTCTAAGAATTCACATAACTATGACAAAAAGTGGTCACTAGAGCGTAAATGCACTGCATTTTCTGATGTTAAGTATGGAACTAGTAGCAACTTAAAAATACTTGTTGGGGTGCCTGGGTGGCTTAGTCGGTGAAAGGTCCAACTCTTTATTTCTGCTCGGGTCATGATCTCAGGGTCCTTGGATCAAGCCCCAAGTTGGGCTCCCCACTCAGTGAGCAGTCTGCTTGTCTCCCTCTGTCTCTGCCCTTCCCCCCATTCTCTCTCTCAATAAAATACTTGTTAGAGCTTCTCTTTTATAATGGATAAAGCAGAGCTTGATTTACACTCTGGCTTTAAACAACGGCAACAACAAACACAATTTATGACATTATGGGCAGCACATTGATCCCTGAGAGAAGAGAAACAAATGATGTAAGTCCTGTGATTGCTCAAGCATAATGTCTGGAGAGAGTTTCCAGGCTACAGCAAAGAGATGAATAGTCTGGTTGTTTCTCTTAGTTGAGGAGACAGTGTTCTGAATTTGAGTGATCCACATGCTAGAATTCTTAGTATGGGGTACTAGAGAGGAGAGAGCTCTGTGGAGAAGAGAGGAATTTGCACAGAGAGAGGTCCAGAGATCTTCGGCATTTTTCCCTAGATTCTTCAGTTGAATACCAATAAGTGTATGTGTGGGAGGAGACTATTCACAGTCACAGAAAGAACCCCTGGAATACTGAACAATGTTCCTTTAGTAATGTGACCAGATTAGTCCTGAACTAAAGATTGCTCCCAACTCCCCCAACAAAATTTAAAATTATCAGAAAAATAAAATTGTTTTCAAGGAATTTAATAGTGTCTCAGAGAAGAGACCACACATATTTAAAGGAATAAAAGACAAATAGTGCACTCAGAATCTCTGGCATCCAATCAAAAATTATCAGATATGCAAGATGCACAAAAATATAACCCATAGTTAGGAAAAACAAATCAATCAATAGAAATAGATGCATTAATGACATAGAAGATTGTATTAGTAGATAAGAACATTCACATATGTATTTTTTACATATACTATATATACTGTATAAAAGAAAGCATGAGCATAATAAAGAGAGACATAAAGACATAAACAGATTAAATGATAGTTCTAGAGTTCAAAAAATGTCTGAAGTAAAAAAATGAGATTAACAGCAGATTAGATATTACAGAAGAAAAGATTAGTGAGATCAGAGAACAGTATAACTTATTCAAATGAATACAGACAGGAGCAGACTAATAATTCTTTGAGCAGTCTTTTTTTTTTTTTTCAAGTTTGGACTGAAGAAGACTTAAGATAGGGCCCTTATTTGTCCCATTAGATAGAGCAAAGAAAAAATGTTCCCAAAATATTTTTGGTTTCTTCATACTAAAGTGTAAAAAATTCCATTATAGAATGAATATCTTGCACGGATTTATATAAAAATATATTAAGGGAAAAGTATAATGACTGATTATAGTTAGTGCTTTTTGAAAATATAGTATATAACAGGAACTTTTTTAAGCACTTCATATAACATTATTGTACTACTCCCTAGTGTTGTACTTCTTGCTTTTAAAACTACTTTTATTTGTCTACAATTTGAGCTGGATTACCATGCTTCTTAAACTGGTTACATAACTGATTATAACATTTCTCATGTATCTAGAACCGAGCTTGCATAATCTTATATGATTCTAACCAGACGTAGGAAGAGGCAACAAAGACTAAATACTGTGTATTAGACAACTTGTACTGTGATAGCTCTAGCAAAGTAAATAAAATTTAAATCTCAGTGCCTTTCAGTTAAAGAACTTTATGGATTTTTAAATAGGTTGAAGCAGTGTGCAATAGACTTGACCTTGGGTTCCGATTTCTACATCGTTGTAACAGTCTAGGAACTGGTCTTAAGGAAAGTTCAATCTTGACTATGTTGTTTAAAATTTTCTTTGGTAAAATATATGATGTAATTAAAAGCAAAAACAAAAAATTATAGTAAAATTAGATCTCATGTCTATTGCTCACCTGTAATAGTTAACTAATATCATACGATTCCAATTCTAATATTTTTAATATCGTGCTTCATCTGTTTCCGGTGGGCTATCTTTGTGCTAAACAGCAAAACATTTAGATTTTGGATTGAAAATACATGGAACCAGGTGACCTATGTATTCTTCATCGCTTTATAATCACGGAATCTGTGCATATTAGTCATTACTCACGTTACTTTCAGGGCAGTATGATATAGTAACATGATATCAATGTTCACACGTTTAGTTATGTGACAGAAGTCATTGCAATACACTTGAATATCTTGCAATAAATGTTGACTAGGAAGGTTTAGAGTATAAGATGCCTCATTTTTTCACATCTCTTTTCTGTCTTCTCATGGTTGTGTGACATGAAACTAAATTTTACTTCGATAGAGGATGTAATCTTTAGATCAGAGTTTCTTCTTGGCTTCTTTATTTCTTATTGATTTTTTAATAAGCAGTTCTTACATTGCTTATTTTCCATTATGAAGGATACACAGAAAAAATGGGAATCCAGAAAAAGTAGTGAACATCTTATTTCTCTTGGTTTCTTAACCTTGAAGGAAACACCGGAATTTTACATAGCTTGAGATCTTGAATGAGTTCTATTTTCTAAGTCCTGAATTTCCATTCTGGCCCCATACTTATTATTTAATTTCATGTGTTCTGAATTTTCTGAAGAACCCTGATATTCAATATTTTGTTTTATTATCTTTAGATGAAAATTCCACACACAATTGCACCACAAAAATATAAGTGTCTTGTCAGACAGAGTAACCAACAGTTATGTTAGAATTATGGTCAAGCACATTCCTCTTATTCGGATTTACTTTCTTGGAGCTCCAATCACAACGAGTAGTCATAATAAGTAATGGTAATATCACAGACATGGGGTCAGGTTACTTTAAATGACTTCAATGGGTGTAAATTTGAAGGAGGTGGTGCATAATCATTAGAATCTTAAAGTTTTAAAACCACTGAATGGTATCACAGAGTTCATATCAATGTAACACTTACAAGACTGACCCCTGACACCAAAGTCATGGTCTTTGAACAGGAAGGTCATCCCGATGAAGAGCAAAGTCAGGAATACAAGCAAGCCATCCACAAATGTAATAGAAATTACAGACAAGTTCAATATCTAGAGTTTTATTAATAGCATTATGGATATAATAAAATATAAATCCCATTAGTCAGTAATTTAATTATTTATGTGTGAAATGTTAATCATTTATCGGTAGGAATTTTACTTTCCTGTAGTAGTTTTTTCATCCTAATTTTAATTTTGTTCTTTACTGAATATACTACATATTTTTCATTGACAAAATATTATAAATAATTAGGATGTAGTTCATGAGATTGTGAGAAAAGTCCAGCAATAGTAATGCACTGGTGAGTAAAAAGAAGAGAGGAGAGTTACTATTTCTTTGTGAGAGTAGAATGCTTTTAGCTATCACAACGAAGTGGATATATATAAACTTATATATTTATGACTTAGATCTGGATATTATGTGTTTTATGATAATTTATTTATCATGTACTAACAAGTCCTAAGCTCTATAACTATTCACTCATTTAATCTGCACAGCAATACTATGTGAATGTTGCATTCTTATACCCATTATAGAGAGAAACTGAAGTACTTCTAAGTTAAGTAATTAACTTCAGGTCACAAAGGTTGTAGGTGACACTATCAGGATGTAAACTTTCCAGTCTGATTCTGCAGTCTCAGTTGCTGTGTTATACTCAAGTTGGCAACACACCCAGGCATTAATATAAAATAAGCAGGTCACATTCTGAAAACCATCATTTTGACAATTGTTAGTTGCAACCCACCTTATATAATATTTTAAAATTGCAATCTCTGAAAAGTTTATTCTACTTTCACTTTATATCAACATTTCATTTATTAACATTTCAATTTTAAATATCAGTTTTAAAGTAATGAATATATAATATGAAACAGAATCTATGCAAGTTGTTAAAATATGGGTATATATAATAAAATATATATATAAAATTATACATACATATGTATAATTTATAAACATAAAGTAGTTTACTAATGATAGAGAATATTTACCATCTGGGGCTCTGTGACAGAAACCTAGAAATATTCTTCCTTTTTTCTTTCGTCACCACTTCTCATTCAGTCATTTACTAAACACTGTTGATTCCTCTTCAAAACATTTCTAGAATGTATTCGCTTCTCTCCATCTCCACTACCACCACCTTTCACCAGCACCTTATCAGTGCAGTATGCTTCCTTTGGGCTACCCTTCCTCCTCCCGAATTCCTTCTTCGCTCCACAGGGTGGATGATCTCTTCAAAGAGCAAATGCATTTGCCCTGCAGGCCTACAACCTTTCATATCCTTTTCCAGTAGCTTCTAGAACACCTGAATTCCTTCCTTTGTCTTTAATTATGAACAGTTTTATTTAAAAATAATTCATAGGGAATGCACATTAAATGTGCAATAAAATGTGTCTTAGTATATTTGCAGAGCTGTGCAATCATCCACAGAATCAATTTTGGAATATTTTCATCATCTCAAAAAGAAATTCCTCCCTTCTTGGCCATCACTTCCAATCTCCTCACACCACCTGCCAGCCCTAGGCAACCACCCATAAACTTCTGTATCCATAGATTTGTCTATTCTGGAAATTTTATATAAATGGAAACAGTCAATACGTACCCTTTGTTACTAGCTGTTTTCACTTAGCCTAATGTTTTCAAGGTTCATCCATATAGTAGCCTGTGTAAGTACTTAATTTTTTATTGCCATTTAATATTCCATTATATGAGTATATCACATTCTAATTATGCATGTATTAATAGGTGGACATTGTGGTGCTTTAACTTTTTGGTTTTATTAGTAATGCTATTATGGACATTCAGGTATAAGGTTTTGTGTGCATGTGTATCTTTAATTCTCTTGCAAGTATAATTGCTGAGTCATATAATAAATCTGTGTTTAACATTCTGGGTAACTGTGAGATTTTTTATCCAAAGCACCTGCTCCATTTTTCATTCTCACCCACCAGTGATACATGAAAGTGCCACTGAGCCCACAGCTTCACCAACACTATTATCTGTCTTTTCGATTACAGCAAGCCCAGAGGGTGTGAAGTGGTATTGTGGTTTGGATTAACATTTTTATGGTAGCTAATGACATTGAGCATCTTTTCATGTTCTCACTGGTCTTCCCTTGACCTCTGAAGCTCATTATAGCGGCCTTGTCCCTCTCCAGCCACTTTATCTCTTTCCCCTCAACTTTATATTAAATATTCCAGTTCTCATGAGCTTCTTTCATTGTTTTGAATGTGCCATTTTCCCTTCTGGTTTAGGCCTATGCAGTTCTCATTTCCTTCCTCCTTTCCTTTCCTTTTTGCTTGAGCAGAGCTGACTTCGTGAATGTAATACGTGCACAGTTGCATAGAGCCTGACACTCGGAAGGGCCCTGTGTTTGCTTCAATCTATTGCGGTGGTTGCCTTGAAATTCACAATATGTTTTGGACAAGAGACCCCACATTTCATTTTGGAGTAGGTCCGGTAAATTATGTAGCGGGTCTGGTGCCTGGCTCATCATTATCACTTATCCTTCAGGTCTCAGTTTAGACAGAGATACCTGCAAGACATCATCTCCCACCTCTGTAGACTGTCTTCTATGTGCTTCCCAAACTTCTTTTGTACCAGCATGTATTATGATTTGTCATCTCTTTCCTCTAAACCCTTTGACCTATGAGACTAAAGTCTTTGCCTTTCTGATCCATTGTTCTGTCCTCAGAAACCAACATAGTGTGCATCACATAGCTTTGATAAGTTATGTAGATTGACCACGCAGTTATGGCTCAGGTGATGGGCCACAGAGGGAAAGTAATTTCTAATATGAACTCCGGGGCCAGACAGCCTCGACATCCAGTGCTATCATTTGTAAGTGGTGTGGAGTCTGGATATTTAAAGTTTCTGTTCTTCAATTTCCTCATCTTTAAAGTGTGAGTAATATTAGTCCAAATCTCATATTAGTATTACTGGGATCAATTGGGATTAAGTGAACCTATAAATGTAAAACATTTAAAATACTGCCAGCTACCATTGTGACCTGCTATCGGTGTTTTATTCAGTTCCTACTTGTTGAGTAAATTATTGACGCTATATACAAAGAGAGGAAGAGGGCACTAGACTGTAGGGAAAAATTATGTAACTTAAAAAGCTACATTGTCCATATTACTCTTCCTTACATGAATTTGCAATGCTAGGAAGAAGGCAGTTGTACAAAAGTTCAGGTTAGGTAATCAAAATAGGAAGAAAATTAAGAAGCTGAGAGCAAGCTCAGAGCAGAGAGAAATTAATGATAAGAGTAAGTGTAGGAATCTTATAAGGAAGGAAGAGAATCTTTCTTTAAAAACTCTTTGCAGAAATTATTCAACTTAACACAATGTTAACACAATTTTGAGAGGTTAGTTTGGGTAAATTAATGCCAGTAACCTTTGGAAAGTTTATTTAATTAGTGGTTATGCTTTGACATTACCTCTAAGTATTTGAAGTTGTATTTAATTTACAGTCAATAGAGATATAATGCCATTACAAAAAAGCAACCAGAATGTATAATAAAGGGGTGCATGTGTTCTATATGTCTGTATTGGTCTAGGGTTCAGCATGCTGTCTCTGCTTGCCCATCCAACATCAGGGGATCCTATGTGCCCTGACTCTCTGTGCTTGCCTATTTCTCTCAGTTCCTTCATATGACTTCTGGGGGTATAGGCTTGGAATTCTCTCACAAAACTCCTCTTCTTTCACTATTTTCAGTTCATAATACATACCTCAGTTAATCAGGGAACGTTCTTCTAACTCTACCCCACCCCTCCACTGACTCATCCCCAAGATGAAACTTTGGTATTCCTACATGGTACTTTTCAGTTTATTTGTATTATTTTTAAAAAATTATTATCTCCTGAACTTTTATTTACCAAAGGGTAAAAATTGTTCAGATTTGCTCAGCATGTATCCCCAGTGCCTGGGTGCTTCTTGTAAAATAATTGCACAAGAAAACAATTGCTGAGTAACTAAGTGACAGGATTCACCAATCTCCCAAAAGACCAAAGAGGTCAATGACAATGGTATGAAGAAGAAAGATGGGGAATACTGTCACCTCAAATGTGTTATGTCCTACAATTGGGTTCTAAACTTGGCAGTAAAGGTCTAGTCAGGTCAGGTCACAAAAATAACCTATAAACACAATACCTTGTATAATTTCAAATGTCCCACAATTAAAATGGGCAACAGAATATTTGTGTTGGAACTAAACTCCAGAAGGTAGTTATCATATAGGTATTTCATCAAGTGATTCTTGAAAGGACAGTAAACTCTATAAATGACCATTTTTTCAATAAACTCTGTAAATAACCATTTTATAAAAATATAGAAATACTTGGGGAAATGGACATTGGGGAGGGTACATGCTATGATGAGTGCTGTGAAATGTGTAAACCTGGCGATTCACAGACCTGTACCCCTGGGGATAAAAATACATTATATGTTTATTAAAATTAAAAAAAAAAGACAAGTCCCCATGGAAAGAGGACCCTGCTCTAAGAACTAGCAGTCAGGTATATTTTAATGTCAATAAACATATCAGTTTATTAAAAAAAATATAGAATTACTATTCAATTAAACAGTTCTTAAACTGACCTTCTGGAAAGGCAAAAATATAACATTAAATCAAATTTCAAAAAGTGCCTTTCTATAAAGGATTGGAGTGATAATGTATAGTCAGGCACTTTACTTTCTAATCATCTTACCTCATGCATTGATAGAACCTGAAAATACTAGATGGACAGCTAATATGCCCATTAACCTGTCTCAATCAAATATCAGATGTCTTAAATGAATCTTCAGTAGGTGGTGAGTCAAAGCCAAGATATAAATTAATTTTCTTTCAGAAATGTGTAATGCTTTTTTGTAGCACAAAGAGAAAGATGTCCTTTGAAATGTCAGATATGAGAGGGAATGACTTTGGTCTTCTAGTGTAAGTATTTGAGACAAATGAATGTTATAATTATTATAGAGCCAATGTCAAGTCTGAAAATGACTTATGATTTCCCAGGGAATCACACACCGTCCCAAAGAAATTCCGTTCTTCCTGTTAATAATTCCAGACACATCAAAAATAACTTTTCCATTCCAACATCTTTACTAATATCATACTAATTTTATAGACACCAATAGATTTTTGTAAGTCAAATGCCATATCATTTATAATAGTTAATAACATGAGGACCTGTTTATTTTCAAAGGACTATATTTGCCTTTCAATTCTGTGAAAAAATGATATTTTTCCTAATAGAAAAATGAAGAATTTGTTTTGTATCATTAAAATGGTATTTTATCCCATTAATAAGGATACTAAATGTAAGTTTTTTAACACATAATAAGTAATAGCTGGAGGAATACTTTTCCTTTCCTACATCTAAATTTCACCATAACTTAACTTCCTTTAAAGATATTAGAATATAATCTTTCTGTCCTTGGTACTAGTCCAGGTGACTTTAACATAAAGTACCATAAAAATAAAAATGTTCTCACATTTGTTCAACTGTAATATCACCCTACAGGATGAATTCTGAAGTTCTAATAAGATTAGAAAAAGTAATGTGTCCTAGGAAAAGTACAGACTTTAGAGTAGTATATTTAATAATTATATACAATAGTCAATTTATTTTGAACATAAATTGATAATTTCCCAAGAAATTAAGGGAATGATGAGAGAATTCTGCCACGTAAATATGGAAGGGGGAAAGGGGGAAAGGTTGAGACAGGGCTGTGGAGGGTATTTATGGAAATGACAGTAATTCAGATTAATTGGAAGTCAAATTAATGGTATCCAAATTGTAAAGTGTGCTCAGACAGAAAAGTGATGTCTTAGAAAGGCAAGGAAGTTATTCAGAAATCAATACAATGTTATTCATTATTATAGAGGAGGGGGGATATGAAATCTTTATGAACTTGTTATGAGAATTAGAAGTTTACTTTTTTAAAAAAAACTTATCCTTAGCTACACAAAGAAATAATTTCTGCATCTGCAATGAGACTTTGCTAGAGAAACATAGGAAATCACATAATGCTGATGGCTTTTGCAGAGTCAGGGAATCTCTTCTGGTCACATTCACCCTGAATGTGATTGTTGTTGTTTCTGAAATCCAGAGATGCCCCTTAGTGTTCCTCCAACTCAGCAGCATGACTAAGATTGCAAATAGGTGAAGCAGAGAGCAGAGACGTCCATGGAAACACAGTTGCTAGACATTGAAGATGATAATTTTGAACTAGATGATAAACTGACATTTATCATCATTTAAATTATAAACAGGTAAATGTTCAGAAACTGATTCAAACTGAAGATGTAGTCCAGCATGGGGCATGAGAAAGAATCTGTACCATTCACGGAAGGGAAGACCGCAGGAGTAGAGCCGGTCATGCTGGGTGAGGGAGTGATATGTTCGGATCTGCACGTGCTGGTTTGAGAAACATCAAATGGGCATGCTCTGAAAGAGACATATCTGGTTCCATAGCTCTCCAAGGAGAGAGGGATCCTGCCCGGAGGAAGAGTGACTAGAGATCGCAGCTGCTAGTATGGGAGGGGATGAGGGTGTCTTAAGTAGAGTGCCTTGGTTGCATCCATGACAGAAACCAGGGGTCCCCAGGGAGAGAGGAAGCTGCAACCCAGACTAAAAAGTAGACAGGAAAGAGACACTGGAAGAAAAAATAGGAGAGTATGGATGTCCTGAAAGCCAAGGGAAGTCTGCACTTAAGGAAGGAAGGATAGTTCCCTAGGGTCCAATGATAGAGGTGTAATAAGGTAAGGAACTACTAACCCATTTATAGCAAAAAGTAGTTAGTTACTTTGTACAACAAATTGGCCATTCTGCTTTTGAGTTTACTCATTCTAATTTTAACTTCTGTGAGTTTCTGCATTTTTTTTTCTTTCCTCTCAAGTAAGTAATTGGGTTGGCAGACAAACATCTTAAATATTGGCAGCAGAGAATGCCTTCTGCTTGAAAGCCTCACCTTACTATTTTTTTAGCAATACTTGAGAATTAGGAAACATATTTTTGGCCTGATATGGGTTGCATAATACATTCCAAGCATGTTTTTGTTTCTTTGTTTTTGAAGAACATTTTTACGATAATGATAGTAAATGAATTATGAGTGACTGATTTGGTTGTATAGTAACTGCATGCCTGTATAAAAGTAGAAAGCAAAAAAGTGATCATATTGTGTCCCAATCAAATTCATGTTTAAAGAGCTTTAAAATAGTCTGTTGATATAAATAACAGAAAATAAACAAGTTTTAATAATACAAAGTACATGTATTGAAATTTATTTGAATTTCAGTTATATAGAAACTTAAACAACCATTATATTATTACATAATAACTTACATATTTCAAAACCAATGTGTGCCATGCAGTTTTTAGTGCGGCACAAAACCCTCAAATATTGAAAACAATCAATTCAATAATAGTAAAGTACATGTTACAAGTGAATTATAATGCAAATTTCACTATATTCCCTGATTGTACAAAATAAAATTCAATAAGTAAACTATCTCTGTCTTAATATGTGTGCTATAATGGTATTTAAGTGATTTAAGAAAACAATTGTAGGTATACCAATTAGGTTGCACACAAGAATTCTTATTTGAAATGTAATCTATAGGCTATTGGATTACGAGCAAGTCCTTGATTTGCATCAATATTCATGGAGCATGTGATTAATCTTTTTCATGTTGTTTCCATTGACTTTCTACGGAGGACTTATATAGTGCTGTTTTTAATAATTTATCTGTTATGAGTAATGTACTACATAGGCTTATGAGCAGTGCTGTTTCATTCATTCAAAAATAACTATAAATTCTCCTTCAAGGCTTTAATTTTCATACATCTTGATACATTGTCTTTACACGGTGAAACAGGAAACTAACGTGAAGGAGGAATATAATTTTCACTGGGGGGTTTCAGCCAGAATTGAATAGGCATTGTTGTTCTGTTATGTTTGCAAGAAGCATAATTCGAAGCCAACAAAGCCCTTCCTAGAAGAACATGCCAGCTTTTTAAAAAGCACAGAGTGCACTAAATAAAAGGGGTTGATAAAACACGTGTTGAAGTTTCTACTACATGTTAGTGTCCCTGTAAGCTGGTGGGTAGGTACAACGGAAAAGTCAAAATCAGTAAGTCATAAATACAGAAACATTGCTTTCAAAAAAAAAAAAAAAAGTAATGCAGGTAAGACATTATTTTCATTTATCATATATGTGATAAACACCCTATGTTTGGTCATCATTTCACACAAAACAAGCGTAAAATCTTTCTTTTTCCCGAATCGATGTAAACAGAGCCCAGACGGCCGTATCGAAGTCAAAGGGCAGCATGGAAGCTCATCACTGCATATTAAAGATGTGAAGTTGTCAGATTCAGGGAGATATGACTGTGAAGCTGCGAGTAGGATTGGAGGGCACCAAAAGAGCATGTACCTTGATATTGAATGTAAGTTATTTTCCTTTTGTATGTTTATTAAAACAACTTTGTCTGCTTTGAAAAATACGAAATTTAGTAGGATCCTCCAAATGCTTCTGTAATTCATGATTCGGGATTTGATGGATAGCTCTAGAACTAACGTGGCCATTCAAAGTCAGTTATTAGAGACATCTAGTGGATGTTATAGGACATTTCACAGTGCTGTAAATTTAATGGTTTTGATACTGCTTATTCAGAAAATTGTGATTTTCTTTTTTGGAGTGTTTAAGCCAAACACAGTATAAATTGAATTGCATTAGTTATCAGTTATTAGTTAGTATCTCCTTAGAGTTTTATCTGTTTACTTATAATATTAATGGTCCTGTGTTTCACTTGAGTAGTTATTTTGTCGAATTATTTTAATTCTCATAAGATATGAAGTAGTGTTTTTAAAATGATTGAATATATCAACATTCATATTTTATCAGAATAATGCTTGTTGTCTGTAAGTTGGAATTACGACCTGAAATTTGGAGAATATGAGGGCTGATGTAAATGCACAATCCAACTTATATCACTCAGTGGGATTTTAGAATAATTTCATATATATGTTCATAAAAGGGAAGAAATTTAATATTATTTTCAATAAATATTCAGGAGTCATCAATGTTGGAGATTCTCTGATGTTCAAGAGGACATAACTGTCATAGTGGGAGTATATAAGATACTCATCGACAAAACATTCCTATTGGAGAATTTGTAGTAAGTTAATATTGATAGAAGGTGGTGATAACTATGAAATAAGATTATTTTCTTTTTGAGAATGTCTCTAGAATGCAAATATTTCCTCAAGAACAGACACAAATAATCCATATTATTTTACATATTCATAAATGTTCCTATTAAGAAATTCATGGAAAGGCCACTTACACAATTGCAAAAAATTATGAAGGATATTAAATAATTATTTCACAAAGTACAGGTTTCATTTGCTAAAGTTAGAGAATCTCCAAGAAAGTTGTTTAATTGCCATCGTATTTCTTAAAAAAAATCAAAGAGACAAAAAAGCCATGTTATTCAGGACACACAGAGAAAGAAGTGATGCTAATAACTAATTTAGTTTTTTTCCTAATAGTGTTTTCTGCTATTTTTTCATTATTTTATACATATATGTATTTATAAGCTACATATTAATATATATAAATTTCTTTTTCAAGTCATCAGCACTTGTAACAAATTAGAACTATTTCTCAAACTTTCAACACGTTTGTTTAGATTTTGTAATTCAAAATATGTATGTGAATCCAAAATTTACTTTATTATTTTTTTCTTTTTCTTTAATGTGAATCTACATGAGCAAAAATTTAAGGGTGCCGAAACATGATTTATATTAGAGCTGTCCAGCCTGTTTGGAGGGCAAGTTCATAGACTACTCCCAATCTCTTCTCACTGTGCTAAAAAAGTGGTAGGAATCATAGTCTCTTAATAAAACTTAATTTAGGTTTTTTTTTTCCTTTGCATTTTGTAAATATTTAAAAGCTTATTTGACATATCATAGGATTATTACTAAATCACTGCTGTAAGTACTCAGAAAAGTGGAGCTCAGGAGAAATGAGCACTGTCGATGTTTCCAAAACACAATGAGGCTGACTGTGTCATATAGGCAACATCGGGTAGCTATACCAGTGCTAGGATTGATGCTAATTAGTTTTGTGACCTGCATCCCTGGGACGTCAGTTTCCATATACGTAAATTAAGAGGGTTGAAGGAAGAAATTCTTGGGGTTTCATCATACCTAACCATTTAAAAATGCATAGCCACATCCTTCAAAGGTGTCCTAGAACTTCTGAATTGCCCTCCATGCATGCCTACCTAAGTTTTAATTATGAAATTAATAAAAAGTTAAATTAAGATCTATAATTTCTGTGTCTGTGTTTTTAAACCTCATTGAAAAGAATTTTAAAAAGCCATACTAGACCAAACTTAGGATCTTTTCATTGAGCTGTTTAAGATTTAGAATCAGTACTGAGTGACTGTGGACACAAAATAAATAAAACAGAGCTCATGCTTTATTAGAACATTGGGATTGACAGAGATTTAAATCAAACCTCAACTTGAATTCAAATTTTGAAGTGATGGATGGAGAAAAATATCAAGATAATGTGAAATGCTGATATAAAATTATGTGAGATTTGTAGTTGTTAGTGTTTTCAACTAGATAGAAAATAATGGGGTAAACACATGATTGTATATATCAGTACAGAGTGCATGTTCTTGTGATCTTTTAATAAAATAAATACTTTAATACAAAAAAAAGTACTTAGGGCACTCTGTTTTTCAAGGACTGATACCACAAGGTACAAGTTGCTTTTGATCACAGAGGTATTCCTCCTTTGCTGTAAAGGTTTAAACATTGGTCAGCCTGTTTAATTTTCTGAAGTAAATGTTTAGAATAAAGCTCATGAGCAAATAGTATCTCTTATTTAGGAAGGATTTTTAAAAAACTTGCTTTGCAAAAGAATGTTTTGAGAATTCTTTGACCATTCCTTGAGATTGTTGTTTCTTGTTGATTAGAAACTGGTTAGATAAAACTATTTCAAAAATCATAAAAGGTTTTTTTAACTATTAAACCATTGTTTAAGAATCATTTTTGTTTTATTTTATTGATAGCTTTTAGAGCACATGATCAATTTTTCCTTCTTTTTAAGAAATTAAATATTTAATTTTATTCTTCTTTAGTAAAAATAATTAGAACAATAAATATTCCCTGTTGACAACTTTATTGAAATATTGTTGGACCATAGTACAATGCCAATTTATGAAGGGCAAAATGTGATCAGTTTTGACATATGGGTGTGCCTGCAAATCTGTTACATCATCTAAACAAACATTTACATCACCCCCATGAATTTTCTAAAGCTCCTTTGTAATGTATGTATTCTTTTACTCTCCCTCCCAAGCAAATGTTAGTCTACTTTCTGTCACTGTAATTTAGTTGCACTTCCAGAACTTTATATACGGAATCATACATTACTTTAATTTTAATTTTTTGCTAAGCACTTTCAGTCAGCATGCGTTGATATGTTGAATATAAATCAAAAATTTATAATGTGTACTTGTCTTTGGATTGTATGGGTAAAACAGAGTTTGTTTATTCACCTGTTGATGAGCATTTGGTTATTTTCAGTTTAGGGCTATTACAAAAAACTTTTGTGTACATTTTTGAACATTGTGTGGACATAGTTTTTTTTTTTTCTAGAATAAATATGATTCTTGGAAGAGCAAAAGATTTAAATTTTGCTCAGGTCCAGCTTATCAAATTGAATTCATATGCGATGTTGTTCATGTTCCATCTAAGAAATCATCATCTAAACAAAGTCCACAAAGATTTATGTCTAGACTTTCTTTTTTATTTTATTTTATTTTTAAAGATTTTTTTTTAAAGATTGTTTTTAATTTGTTTGACAGAAAGAGCACAGGCAGTGGAAGGGACAGAGGGAGAGGTGAAGCAGATTTCCTACTGAGCGGATGCAAGACTAGATCCCAGGACCCCCAGGGATCATAACCTGAGCCTAAGGCAGATGGTTAACTAACTGAGCCACCCAAGCGCCCCCTAGGCTTTCATTTAATGTTTTGTTGACTTAGATTTTGCATTAAATCTGTGATCTGTTTTGGATTCATTTTTATGGAGTCAATACATATTATTTTTTCATACATCTATCAAAATAATTCAGCACTATTTTTGAAAAGACTTTCCTCTTTCTAACCAAGGATTTGCCAATACTGTTGATATTTACAAAATACTAGCTTTGGGTTTTGTTAATTTACATTCTTTATATATAAATCTAGTTTCTATTTGTTGGTTTCCATTTTATTTTCATTATTTCCATTCTATATATTTTGGACTTACTTTAAACTTTGGTTATAAATTCTTGAAGTGAAATATTAGGTCATTACTTTAGATATATCTTACTTTGTAATATAACCATATAAAACTCTAAACTTCCCACTAAAGAATATTTCAGCACAACCCCCAAATTATGATATGTTGTATTTTTGTTGTCATTCAAATAGATGAAAATATTTTCTAATTTTTATCGTGATTTCCTCTTTGGTCCATATTTATTTGTAAGGATTTAATCTCCAGATATTTAATGTTTTCCTAGATACTTTGCTGTTACTTATTACTAATATCATTTAGTTCTGTTTAAAAATACTCCGTTGTGTGATTTTTTTAAATTCTTTTTTATTTATTGAGATATATGTCACTGCAAATGATCTATCTCAGTGACTACACAGTGTGTTTAAGAAGCATGTGTATTCTGTAGTTATAGAATGCTGTGTTCTAGAAATATCAATTAGATAGAGGTAGGTGACAGTGTTGTTTGAATCATCTGTCTTTACTGACTTTTTTTATATAGCTGTTTTATCAGAGTGAGAGCAGAGTGAGAGGTGTTAAAACCCTCCTCCATGATTGCGAACATTTCTCTCTCACTTTAATCCTGTTGATTTTTGTGTCAGGTATCTTTAGGCTCAGTGAGGCCATGCACATGTATAGCTTGTTAAGTTGTATTCGTTTTTTGTTTTTTGTTTTTTTTTTTTTTTTTTTCTGCTAAAACCAGTGACAACAAACTTAATTGCTAGAAACAACACAACTATGTTCTCTTTTAGTTCTGGAGGTCAGCGGTTCAAAAGGATTTTCACTGGAATGAAATGTTGGTAGGGCTGTGTTCCTTTGTGTTCTTTTGTGGAGATTGTTTTCTGTCCCTTTCAGCTTCCAGAATCTGCCCACATTTTTTGGCTCTTGGTCCTCTTCCATCTTTAAAGCCAGCAAAGGCAGATGGAGTCTCTCTCACATCACCCCACTCTAATTCTGCTGCTTTTCTTACATCTTCTCTGTCTCCGACTTTTCATTACAGGAGACCCACACTGGATAATTCAGGATATTCTTCTCAACTCAACCTCTTTAACTTTATCACAGCTGCAAAGTTCTCTTTGCTGTAGAATAACATACTTACAGATTCCAGAGGTTATGATGTGACTATCTTCCGGGGGGAGGGGGGAGGGGCAGGTCATTGCTCTCTCTCCCACACATGTCTTCCTCATGAACTATTTCTTTCATTTTCTCCAGTAATCATTTACTTTAATATATTTTATCTAATATTCAGATAACTACTCATACCTCCCTATGCTTACTGTTTATACACCCTTTTTCATTTATTTACTTTCCACCTAGCTGCATTTTTATGTGAAATTAAATTGTGGCTTTTTAGGTAGCATATGACAGAGTATTGCTTCTTTATTAATTCTGTCAATCTGTAACTTAACATTAATGTTTAAAGTAGGGATCAGCAGGAAATGGGCCAGGTAATAAATATTTTAAATTTTCCTTATATGGTCTCTGTCACCTAGAAACTATCTTAAAGACTTGTGCATTTCTCTCTTACAACAATTAAAAATGTAAAAACCATTCTTAACTCTAAGCACACATGTATGAGGTCCTTGGACTATATTTTGTCCATAATTCATAGGCTAGACTATTAAACTGAATGCTGTATTTGATATGATTTCATTCAGGTATAAAATTTTGTTTTCTGCGTTTTCCCTCTGTATATTTCATGTTCTGTTTGTTTTTTCTGCATTATTTTGAATTATATGAGATATTAATGATTTATTTTAATTTGTATGTTGGCAATATACTTTTGGTATTGTTTTGCTTAAGTGATTCTCTAGGAATTTTTTTTTTCCTATTGATTTCAGAGGTATTACATCTACATTCACTGAAATCTCACCATAATTTATGATAGATTTTGTATTGAAGAGTCATACAGATTTTTTAGGAGTTGAAGAGAAACTGTTTTTAGGGGCACCTTCGTGGCTCAGTGGGTTAAAGCCTCTGCCTTCAGCTCAGGTCATGATCCCTGGGTTCTGGGATCGTGCCCCACACCCAGCTCTTTGCTCAGCAGGGAGCCTTCTTCCTCCTCTTTCTCTCTCTCTGCCTGCTTGTGATCTTTATCTGTCAAATACATAAATAAAATCTTAAAAAAAAAGAAAATATTTTAATTTACTTATCCATTTACCACTTATTTCACTCTTTCTTCACCCCTAAAGACCCAAGTTTTGTTCCACTCTCACCTAAACTCCTTGGTTTCTAATGAGAAATTCATGATAATTTGAATTGTGAATTCCTGGTATGGCACATGTCATTATTCACTAGCTGCTTTCAGGTTACTTCCTTTATCTGTATTATTCATTGTTTTGATTGGGATGGGTTAGGTGCAGTTTTCTTTGAGTTATCCTGTTTGGGGTGTACTGAGGTTCTTGAATCTGTAAATTTATATTTGTCCATATCTATTTGAGCATTTTTGGACATTATTTCTTCTTATTAGTTCTTTCTTAATCTCTTTCTCATCTCTTGGGCTTTGCTTATGCATGTTAGAACTTTTGAAATTACCTAAAAATAATCCCCAAGATACTGTTCAGTTTTATATATTTTAACTATTCACCGTTCTTTAGATTAGATAACTTCTGCAGTTTTAACTTCAAATTAACAGAACTTTTATTCCACCATCTCCTTTTTGCTCCTAAGCCCTAATCAGTGAGTTCTTTAAGATAGTATTTTTTTTCCTGAATTTCTAATGTTGTTCTGTTTTATATTTTCTGTTTCTCTACTGACTTTTTAAAATTCTTACCATTTTATGTGTTCTCTACTTTATTTCATGGAGCATGGTTAGAATAGCCACTCTAAAATCTATAAATATAAAATCTGATAGACTCAACATCTGGGTCATCTTGTAATGCATTTGTTGATTATCTTTGCAGGGGTGGAATGGGGTGGTTGGGTGATAGACATTGGGGAGGGTATGTGGTATGGTGAGTGCTGTGAATTGTGTAAGACTGATGAAGCACAGACCTGTACCCCTGAAACAAGTAATGCATTATATGTTAATTAAAAAAAAAAAAGAATTGGTCATGTTCTTCTAGCTCATTGAATGTCAAGAAATGTTGGTTTGAATCCTGGGTACTGTAAGTATTATGTTGTGCAGACTCTACAACTTTTGACAAACATCTGGAAAAAATGTATTAAGCAGATATTCCCTCCTAAATTCTGTGTTGCCTACTATAAGTGGTAACTCAAATCTCAATTAACTTCTTAAAGCCTTTGCTATACAAATTTGTGCCCGTCCCATGCATTCAAAGCTCAGGATTTAGGCTGATTTTTGTGACTTATATGAAGAATTATGGCATCTCCTTGTATGATCCCTATTTGGGATTGCCCCCTTCCTACTCATTCTGTATTGGCTTCTCCCAAGAACTCTGCATTTCTGGACAGATTTTAACTCCAGTATCACCGTGAGGCACCTCAGCTATGGCCTGCCCTCTATACAAAGTCATGAGAGAAAAAAAGAAGTGGGAAAGTAATTTTAATTATCTTCCACAATCTCATTGATTTTGTTTACAGAACCCTTAGGTAGTGACTTTTGCTATTGTTTCTGTATTTTTTATTTAGTTTGAGTCTCTGGAGCTTTTAATCATTACCAGTAGGGGAGATGGGCAATCATAAGTTTATACTGCCATTATGGAAGCAGAAATTTCTATATATTCTTCATACAACCTTAAATCATAAAAATATTTATTTTCCCTCATTTCTGGAATCAAGATACGAATGTTTTCATTTCAGTTTTTTTGGAGTTTTTAGTATATTTCTTCCTTCTACTTTTTTTTTCAAATTTCATTTTTGGCTTTTATTTTTTATAAATCATATATTTGCAAACAAAGCATTACTTCAATCAGAGATTATTTAAAATGCAAAGTCCTAAAAGGAGTTGAGTTTCTCTTTCCCTTTTCAGTATATTGATATTCTGTGCAGTCAATTTCATTTATTTCTACACAAACCTTAATTATCCTGAAAAGTGTATTAAGTTCTCCATGTGTAAATCACTTCAGATTTAAATTAAGAGACAGGATAACTTTAGCTGAGGTTTAGAATTAGATGTTCAAAGTTTTTAATAGTGTCCTTCAGCTATAGAAAGATAATTCTACTGATAAAGGCTAAATTTTAAGTAAAACAGAAGAAAATGTCTTATATTTTAAGATGAATAAACATACTTAATTGTGCATCCCATTGACATTTTCCCTTCTTCTTCTTCTTCTTTTTTTAAAAATCTCCAACTGAAAGGAGCTTCTCCTGTGGTTCTAACCTACACAGGGATGCTATATACAAGATGTTGCTTCTGGTTTTCTCCTCATGATGAATATCATTTAAATAGTCATTACAATTATTTGTAAGTCTCTAGAAGTGTACCTTCCTTTTTGATTAATCCAAATTTTTATACTATTTCTTCATATACCTTAATGAGAATTCTTTATTTTTCACAATTAAAATTACTTATGATTTCTAGGACAATACAAAATATGTTGGGAGCCTAGCCCACTTTTCCAAACTTATACTACATTTAAGAATAAATGTTAGCTTTAGCATGATAAAATTTTCCCATCCATGTGCCTGACCTCTTCTCTATGCTATAACCTCTTACAATTATGTAAGATTATTACCTCTTGGATAATATAATTTATCAAAACTGAATCATAAAAATGCTTAAAGTTGATGAAAAAGATGGTGGAAAATTCATTTATGCTAAGTTATGTAAATATGCTGGTGAGAGATGAATTTTAAATGAAAATTAACATAATTATTAATCTTAATTTCATTAATTGCTAAAGTTCAAATTTTATTCTTGTGATAGAAATAGAGGAAATGGCATAGCGGTATCATCTGTCTATAGTTAGGATTATTTTGGGGATTATTAAATGATCATTTGGAATATGTAACCATGGTCTTCATTTAAAATTTAGTCAGCCTGCTCTTCTCTTTCAATTATTTTCCTTGTAAATTAATGTAATTTTATTATGAAATTTGGAACTTTTTTTAGACTTACGATACCACCACTGTAGTAAGTCTTATTTTCCTTCATAAAAAGATTAGTGGAAACTTTGATTGGATATTGCACCAATAATAAGTATTGACGCTATCTAATAAGCTTATTTCTTGGTAATTGAAGCCTCTGTTGTTATAAGATAGGATGTTTTATTTAGCAGCTAATTTATTATACCACTGAAACTCTTAGAACATGACATGCAATGCTATGAGAAGTTATTTTTGTAAATAAATATTTACAAGTTAGAAATGTTAAAAATATTTTTATTCTGCGTCTTTAAATCAAGGACAGTATAGAGAACTGTGAAAACTACAAAATCACACAATGTCATAAGACACTGACCAAAACAGTCTTCCCTGCCTCATTCAAGCAGCTACAGTCTCTGATTTCTAAAAAAGAGTGAAAAAGAATCAAGCCATTTATAATTGATACCAACCATATTTACTACAATAGCACTAAAGTTAAGGTCTTTAGATTCAGCCCCCTTTTTTTAAAAATTCAAAACCTCTTTTATGTTTCATCTGAAACAGATTTCTTGGCTTCCTGCCAGTTCATTTTCAACATTTCAAAGGCATTACCTTCCTATTAAACATAGGTTGAACTAAAGTTCCAATTTGTAAAACAAAGGAGGTAACAGGCATATGATATGTGCTTTAATGCAATAAGCACCCATTACATGTACATTTGATTAAAATTAGTATTGTGACAATCTACTTATTGCATATTATCTGTTAATTAAACTTAATTATTTTATGTGATAAATTTAATTTAACAGTTACATGATAACGATGCATGTTAAGAAATATTGAATTTTTCATTTACATTTTTTTCTCATCCAGCTTTCTGCACCTGCTTTTGTTTCTTGTTAGACATAATAGCAATATTTATGTGCATTTTCTCCTGTGGTGTAAAAGCATTAGGAATATCAGAAAACTTTTAAGGATGTGGCAATATTAATTAATCTTATAATAGATGCACATTACTTCCATATTTACATGCCTTTCCTAGAATTGAATTTGCTTTATCCCATAATACTTTCTTCACATTTTACAGTCTCAAGATAACAGTGATTCTAGTAGCATGAGCTGCTGCATGTCCAGGATAAGGTAGATAAGATGTGAAAAGGATTTTAATATTAAAAAAAATATATCTTAGTAAATACTTTGAAATTAGAAAAATTTCCTGGTCATGGCAGACACACATTTGTATCTGTGATTGAAATCTTGGCTTACGATCCTAACTTTTATACTCACCGTAATACATTTAAGCTGTTCAAACTTTAAAGAAGAGGGTTCATTTGTAGAAATAAGTTGGTTCTGATGCTAACAACTGTTTAGGCTTTATATCCAGTACGAAAATTTCAAGGACAGTCTCTGAAAGAAACATAAAGCTATCTCTATCTGCAGAAGATAAGAATGGCATATGAAAAGAAAAAGGTGAAAAATCTTTTACTGCTCAGGTATATTTTTTTAACCCAAACTTCACATTTTCCCCTGGGAAAATTCAAAGTACCATGCTCCTCAGGTAAAGATACCATCAGTTACTCTAGTCTATCTCTGATAGATACCATTTTTTTTTTAAGATTTTATTGACTTATTTGACAGGCAGAGATCACAAGTAGGCAGAGAGGCAGGCAGAGAGAGGGGGTGAAGCAGGCTCCCCGCTGAGCAGAGAGCCCGATGTGGGGCTCTATCCCAGGACCCCGGGATCATGACCTGAGCCAAAGGGAGAGGCTTTATTTAACCCACTGAGCCACCCAGGCGCCCCAATACCATTTGATTCAAATCAAATCATTTTGTTCCAATCAGAGATTACGATGATGAAAAGTTGTTAAGGAATTTTAGGAAATATCCAACTCTTGAGAAGATAAGCCTTAGAAATGAACAAACAGATATTAGAGAAATAAAAATAGTCATATTGTGTAACTACTGGATTTATCACTGCCTCTTGGCATCTGCTTAACTGCCCAGGAATAGTGAGCTCTGCCTCTAGGTTGTCACAGCTTTCTGTCCTTCCTCCGGACTGAAGATCTTGCCCCAGAAATCCCAGTTCTCCCTAGCAAGTGAGCGTCCTAATTTGAGCTGTGATAACAAAATATCGTAGACTGAATGGCTTAAATGCAACCATTTATTTCTCACCTTTTGGCAGACTGGAAGTCCAAGATCAGGGTGCCAGTGTGGGCAGGTTATCGGTGAGAGCCTTTTTCTGGTTATGTTCTTAACATTGCCTTTCCCGGTTGCAACCACCCTGAAACACTTCTATCTCTTCCTCTTTCCTTAAGGGCATTAATCCTGTGATAGGATTCTACTCTTTTGACTTCTACAACTAATTACCTCCAAAGATCCCCACTTTCAAATCCCATCAGCTTAAAGAGTAGGCCTTCAACCTAGGAATTTGGGGTGGGGTGGGGAAGTTACACAAACATTCAGTCCAGAGCAGTGAGCTTTCCAGATTTGATGGAGATCACCTGAGAGACGGAACTAGTGCAGAACGTCACAGAGTGAAGCTTCCCACCAAGATCACATCATACCAAGACTTGACTGACTTCACTGAGTTTTATGTCTTGAAGATCCTGAAAGATACGCTAAGATCCTGTGGCCGACTGCTTACAGCCTACCTTAGTCCCTTCAGGCTGCTAGAACAAAGTGCCACAGATTGGGTGGTTTATTAACAACAGGAGTTTATTTTGCATGGTTCTGGAGGCTGGAAGTCCATGATTAGGGAGCCAGCATAGTGGGGTTCTGGTGCAGACTACAGCTTCTATTTCTGTCCCCATAGGATAGAGAGCAGAGCTCAGGAACAGTGTTCTCTCCTGACTCCCGCAGGGCACTGATCCCGTTCATCAGAGCTCCACCCTTATGATATCATCAGCTCCTCATGCCTCCCAGTGCTGTTATTTTGGGGAGCAGGGTTGCTACATGTGAATTTGGTGGGGATGAGGCACAAACATTCAGTTCATAACAGTGCTTCTCCACTTTCCTCCTTTCCCTAGGAAAGGTACCAGTAGATTTAACTTATTGGATTTTCTACTTTACACCTTCATCCGCAAATACCATGACCACCAAAAGTTACGATACTGAGTCTTGGAAAAGACCAGTCCAACAACTTGAATCCAGCCAGCCAGAATTCTGTGGCCATAAATACTTTTATTTTCCTAATTCTGTCCTTTAATTTCAGTGGAACACTAGCAAGAACATGATTTTCCCACTATTATCTATGTATTCTTGACACCACTTTTGTTTGTGATGATTTAAACTAGATAGTAGTAGTTTTCTAATATATTGGGCTTTACAAAAATAATATTTAATGTCATAGTATTAGCAGCCATCCTTAGATTTTAATGAATCTGCTGGATCTAATCCTAGGAAATTAGTCATCTAAATGATAAAAACTTAAGTTTCCTGATTTGTAAAATGGGAGAGATGGCTCAAAACTTGTTATTTTATGAATTTAGGCATGCTGAGGTTAATTATGTATTTTTATAATATTAAAATACATAATATAATAATAATAAATAATAATAATATATAATATATAATATATAATATATATTTATAATAAATAATAAATAAAATAATAATAAAATACATAATATTACATAATACATAATATTAATTATGTATTTTTTCACCCCACAGTATTTATCGGGCATGTCCTACAAACCAAACACTTTTCCATGTGTTGAGTATAGGGAATTAAACCAAGCAAGCAAAAATGATTTGATGAGCCTTACCCTCCAGCAAGGAAAACAGATACTAAACAAAACAAAGTAGCAAAATCTGTAATATGGGACAGTGAAAGGGCCAAGGAGAAGAAAATAGAGCAGTGCAGTGAGATTTATCGCAAACATTGCACATAATACATACCCCAAAACTCAGCGGCACTTGGTAGTAATTCTCCTGCTCAAGGGAGGAAGGCGTTTCCTGGTGATCGCAGAAGCATGAGAGAACAAGTCCCATACCAAAGCTGATTTTAGGTGTGTGCTCAGGTCACATCCAGAAAGTCAGGTGGATAAGCCTATCACCAATCCAGCAGGGAAATGGCCTCCTATTGGGAAGACTTCGGGAGCAAATATCTGCTGCATAAATCAAGCCATCTCGGAAGTGTCTATCTGTGAATGAAAGATCATTTTAAAATGATATTCAAGTTTATGAAAACATGTATATTTACATTTCTCTCTAAATTGCTTCAGAATTGTCATCACATACTGAATAAGAAAAGCCAACATAATTTTCACTATGTTGTTTTAAAGTTGTTAAAGAAGTAAATGGTATTTGTGTATCTTCATTTAGTGACCTTCAGAATAATTACTCAGGTTCATAATATTGTATAACATTAGAAGTAGTGTATTATTAGTGCTTTTCAAAGATGCAAAATGACTGACGGGATATACAAATACTGCAATATATCCAGGAAGCTGGAAACTACTCATATGGATCAGCTTAGGAACTATCACAAAATAACATGTAATTTAATGCAATTATAATTAAAAATGTGTCATAGAGACTATACAAATGAGCTAATAAAAAAAACACACAAAACCCTTTTAGAAATGTGATATCATCGTAGTATTTTGAAGAAGTAGAAACTAAGATCAGATAATATTGATTCTGTATGCATACAATTTCAAAAATCTATGTGACTCGTTTGCCTTACTACACTTACTCACATAGATCACTTTATTTCATATGTTTTGGGTCTTCCGAAGTACTCGCTGCTCTATTATCACTCATAAGAGAAACGATTTATGCTCCTCTGATGAAGATGAAGCCTTGATAAGAGCAATTCATTTCTTTACAATAATTATTTTTTATCACCCTTGTTATCTTAAAATGCTCCCTATGTAGCAGAATTTCAAACATTACTTGTTAGTTACAAGCAACTCAGTGATAATCCTGTTTGTTTAAGAAATCTTTGATTTATCTTGGGCTTGCCAAAAAGTCTTCTAAAGATTGTAAGAGCAATTATCAATGTAGTCAGCCCAATAATATAAAAGGTATTCTAGTTTTTGATAATTTTATTTTTTTCTGTGATTTTTCTCAGATTTCATGTGATGAATTTTTGTTCCCAGTTCTTGTGAGTTATCAATGCTAACAATTGATTTGACCATTTATCTTGCCCTAAGCAACAGTTCATATTATGATTGCTTATTTTAACTATTTTTAAAAAGTGTTATTTTAGACTTTTATCCAAGAATAAAGATTCAATATGTAAAAATTTCAGATCGTATCCTAGTAAACCAAAATGATAATTTCACCTGAATATGTACACATTTATTTTAAAATATTATTTAAATTTTTTAGATTTGCAGAATGAAATATTCTTTCCTAGAATGAATAGAAATGTTTCCACTATAACATAATATGCACAAAACCAAAGTCAATTGTTCCTGACATCTCTCTTTTTCTAACTGAGGAGAAAAAAGAAAGAAAGTGAAAGAAACACATATTTTTGATTTTCCAGAAGCTCTCTGGGAAATCCCAAAGCTATTTAGATATGTAATAGATAGCTTTAAATCTTTATTTTTCTTCTGAATTTAGAGATTTATTTTGGGAAAGCAAACCAAGAGACCTTCCCAGATTTGTTCACCTGCCTGAATTAAAATTGTAGGTGACTGAGAAACTGATTACCTATTTAATCAAATTGATAATAAAATCATTGAAAATAAACATAAAGGGAAAAAATGTTTCCTTGATCACATCTTTGTCATATAGTGGCATTTTTCATTCAGACTATGGTTTACAATGTGTTCTTGTCAATCCCAGGACCTTGAGATCATGACCTGACCCTAAGGCAGATGCTTAACCAGCTGAGCCGCCCAGGCACCCCTCAATCTTATTTTCATTTAATCTCTCCACTTCTTAAATCCAATAATATTATTATAAAACTGTTGATTATTTGTAATACAATTTTTGTACATAATAGGGGAATGGCCTATTGACACATTCATTCATTAAATTAGTATTTATTTAATGCTTACTGTATGTTATGTAGTATATTGCCCCTAGGGAAACACAAATAAAGAATGCACACATTTTAGCTCAAAAACAAAAAAAAAAAAGCTAAAGATGGAGACCCATGTCAATATTATTTTAGTAGAGTCTGTACATTTTTTTGTTTTTGTTTACTATGATGCAGTGCTCTGAAAATATATCATGCATGATTCATTTCCAATCATACTTGAATTACTTTTATTCCATTTGACTTAAAATATGTTGCTTTGTTATGTAAAAATAATTTTTTAAATGATAGCTTATCACCTCTTTAAATAAAAAGGTGTTCTAATCAAATGTACATCAAAAATATAAAATACAGGGGTGGCGCCTGGTGGCTCAGAGGGTTAAGTCTCTGCCTTTGGCTCAGGTCATGATCTCAGGGTCCTGGGATCCAGCCCCGCATCAGGCTCTCTGCTCGGCAGCGAGCCTGCTTCCCACCCTCTCTCTCTGCCTGCCTCTCTGCCTACTTGTGATCTCTCTCTGTCAAATAAATAAATAAAATCTCTAAATATATACATATAAAATACAGGGGCTCCTGGGTGGCTCAGTGGGTTAAGCCTCTGCTTTTGGCTCAGGTCATGGTCTCAGGGTCCTGGGATCGAACCCCGCATCGGGCTCTCTGTTAAGTGGCGAGCCTGTTTCTCTTTCTCTACCTGTTTCTCTGTCTGCCTGCCTCTCTGCCCACTTGTGATCTCTCTGTCTGTCAAATAAATAAATAAAATCTTAAAAAATATATATAAGATACAGGGACGCCTGGGTGGCTCAGTGGGTTAAACGTCTGCCTTCAGCTCAGGTCATGATCCCAGGGTCCTGGGATCAAGTCCTACATCTGGTTCCTTGCTCGTCAGGGAGTCTGCTTCTCCCTCTGCCAGCCACTCCCCCTGCTTGTGCTCTCTCTCTCCCCTCTGACAAGTAAATTAAATCTTAAAAAAAAAAAAAAAATATATATATATATATATATATATAATATATGCCAACATAAACGATAGTTAAGCAGAAAGAAATTGTGATCTATGTCCAATTAAATAATACTCTGGGGGTGCCTGCATGGCTCAGTCAGTTGGGCTGCTGAGTCCTGTTTTCAGTTCGGGTTATGATCTCAGAGTCATGAGATTCAACCCCACCTTGCATTCTGCACTCAGCAGGGAGTCTGCCTGAGAGTCTGTCCCTCTGCCTGTCCCCCAACTTGTTCACATTCGCACCCTCTCTACCTCAAATAAATACATCTTAAAAATAAATAATAAATAGATAAATAAAAATTTAAAAATAGTATGATTATTTGAATATTAAAAAATGTGACAATTCGATACCAATTTTTAATTAAGACATTTAAAGGAAGCTAGAAGAGTTTTACATAATTTCCCACATTTCAGCCTTTCAATTAAAAGGCAATAAATATAAAGGTAAAATAGTGATACTACATAATGTAATTGCAACTAAATTTGTTCATTACATAGCATACTTAAACACTGCTTGACAGGTCATAAGCACCATGTTAACGGTTATAATTGTTATTATATCTAAGGTTGCTATTATTATTATTGTTATTGTTATTGTTTTATGGCAACAATACTGAGGGTTTCTGGTTTTTGTTTCCATTATTGTGATCCAGACATTCCATTATGCATGTAAGAAGCAACTTTTTAGAATGCACAATCATGCACTTTTAGATATAATAGTGAAAATGTTTTAGTTTGTTTTTGAAATTTTTTAGGTCATCAGTGTTTGATAAGTTCATGAAAGGGATTAAACTTACTGCACGTAAGACTAATCACTTAAACATCAAATTGCATCACTAGATTAAAAAAATGTACCTTTAACTTGATAGAGCTTTCTTTTCAATTCTAATAGTAGTGACAAACTCCAAAATTGTTTGACATCAATAAGCACAAATTACATAAATTACAGAATGTACTACAGTTAAGACAGATTCTGAAGAAGCTAACATTATCATTATTTATAAAACAATTTTAACGCTGCTATATCCGTATGACCAATCTTTCTTCTTTTGACAACTCAGAAATTTTTACAAAAGAGATCCACTCAAGCTTTGTTTCCTAAATTTCTATGTAAAATTGTGCATAATAAAAATATAGTTCTTAAAATACTGTAGGTTTATGGAAAATTCAATTATATAGAGCAGTCATAGAGGAAAAAAATAACTATATGTAGTGAAATGCTTTTATTAGTATATTTATGTATGATTTAAGGGAGGGAAATATTAAGACAAGGAAAATAAGAATAGTGGTAGAAAGAATATTCACTGTGCTTATAATCATGCTTTTCTTATTATCAGCAATAATTCTATAACTAATATCAATCAAATTAAAGAAAAACTCAGTGTGTGCTAAGAAGTTCTATATAGGCGTTATCTTCATATGACACTTATGACTCCAGGGTCATAAAGTATGCTAAGATTTATGCATAACTTGGTTGTTCAAATTTAGTACAGAAAATGCACATCCAACACTATGGTGGGTTAATTGGCAATAAGCACACGTCTAATTTAGTATTCCACATAGCCGCTAGAATTCCCATGGTACATGGACTGAGTCCAGTTAATTGCCATAGCTGATTCTGCCTATGAGTGAACACGCAGTAGAGCTGGATCTATGAAATTATTAATTGAATTATCCTCTGAATGTGCCAAAGGATATATTAGTTTTTATTCCCTTGGTAGTTTCCCTCAGCATAAATCAAATGTGAAAATTCAATGACTGAGAAAGCGTCAAGGTATTTTAGATATTAAAAAAACATGTGCAGTTAATTCCCGGTTAATTTAAGGGGCTGGCTTCTTCACAAAATAAGCAGTAAGAATCTATGAAAGACAATGTATTACCACAGAATTAATGCTGGAGGAAAGTCCTAGATTCTGCCATACTGGGAAAATGAAACACATGTCGGTGTACCTTTCCTTCTCTATTAAATGCAGTGATGATATTCAGAATCCGTACTTACCTGGATTTTTACTCATTTATTTAACTATTATTTACTGAACATCTACTGAGTATCAAATACAAATTCAGATGCTGTACAGAACTGTGAGAAAAGCAATATTGTCCTCACTCTCATGCAATTTATGCTTTAATTTGGGAACTAGAAAGCATTAAGATGAAGTGTATCAAAAAGTGAGGAGACGGATAGGAAGCTAGTGCAAAGTGCAGACAGCAGGGAAGTAGGTTAGGGATGGTGAGTGCCTCAGGATGGAAGTTATCTCAAATAGAGACAAAGTAGACACAGAAATAGTCATGGGCCAGCTAATGCAGAACCTTATAAATCTTTATAAAAGTTTTTGATTTCAGAAGTGTGAAAAGGATCTTATAGAAAAGATTAATCAGGATAGTAATGTTATCTTAAAATAGAAGCTGGAAGGCTGGTAAGCCAGTAAGGACCAGCCTTCTAAAGTTAAGCAGGTAATGATGACGGCCTCAACCAGGGACATTATAGTGACAACTGAGAGAAGTGAATGGTATTTTTATGTACTGTGATTTATTGGTGAGGAATGAATGTCAAATGTTTAAGAATATCTTATTTATTGTGGCTCTTAAAATCTAACATTAAAGAAAAAAAAATGGAAAATGTTATACCAGAAGGTATGATGATTAGAAGAGAGGATAGTATTTCATGGCAGTATAGAAATTATTTGGAGAGTATGCAAGACAGATTTGCTATAATCCCAGTACTGTTTTAGAGGGGCAATATGTGTTGCGTCATCAATACGATTTTCAGGGACAGATTTATTTTTCATTGATTGTAAAATTTACCCTATTATGCTCTTCAATTTGATTCACAAAATGGGTAGCGTACAGTGAGTTTGTGCAGTGAGTTACCTGATTCTATTATTTATGAACCTTTGGAAATTCAGGTCAAAGATTTTTATAGTTCAGATCCCAGAGCCTGTGTGTTGTCTTTTGTTATCATTTTCAGCCAGCTCATGAACAAGCAGAATTCAGGAATCCAGGCAGGCACTCAGCAAGATGTAATACTTTACTCAGGTCACAGGTACCAACCACAAATAAACCGTGTTCAGAAAAAAGCCTTCGGAGCCTGAGAGGGAACAACAGGAGAAAGTGAAAAGCTTTCATTGAGCAAATAACCAAGGAGGAAAGTTTGGTGCCGTGTCAGGAATGCCGTGTTGAGCGCTGGCTGCACGTTCAGCCTGAAGTCTCAGCCATAAGGCAAAAAAATAAAATAAAAAAGTACATTTACCAAATAAGAGTAACTTGACCCCAAGTCTGAAGACACTCTGAAAAGTTTCTTTAATGCCTCCCCGTAGGCCTGGAACATACTTTTCCTGATCCCCATTTTGAGGAAATGACAAATTTAGATCCAGACACGCTCTGCTGTTTCTTCTTATGCTGACAACTTTAAATTAGAGATTCAGTCAAGGTCATGGGTTGAAGTGCTATTGAAATGTCCTAGCTCAGCTGCCATGTAATTAAATTTAAATAATTTCTCTTTAGACATCTTTCCGTTGGGATAGTAGCTAGGAGAACATAGTTCTTTGATTTTTAAGGTCTGTGTTCATTTTACATCCAGTTTTACATATTCTCCTTCTCACAGTCTATGCAATAATGTTTATAGTCTTGTTAATCATGTATTCATAAGTAGGAGATGCAGGAGCCTGAAAATCAGGTGCTTCCTGATATTTTCACCACCGAGGAACTCACATGATTTTCTCTCATGCATTCTTCAGTTTTAGAGATATTAACTTCTTAAAATGATATTAATAAAAAGGATTATTCTTCCTTTTCCTTATATGCGTACATATATGTATGTGATTACATGTATGTGTGTAAATTCCCAGCCAGAGGCTTTTATAAATATGAGATAATTAACATTATCCTGAAGGATTTATAATTCTTGCCAAAAGCAAATTTCATCTCTATATAATCCAATGCTTCTTTATATATAGTAAATATTATAACCCTATCTCTGTATTTTTAACTTGTCCAAGTCTCTTGTTTTCTGTGTTAGTAAACTCCTATAGGTTAAAGAAACAAGCTCAACTCTTAATTCTATAAAGAAAAACAGAATCAAAAACCCAAAGCTCAAATTAATAAACAGAAAATCGAGGTGACATAATTGCGATCTGGCAAAGTTGGGACCCGAATCCAATGGCTGCCCTGACACTATCTCTGATATATTTACAAACAGCAAGTGCAAAATTCTGTTTTCCATTGTAGTTCAGCCACTATCTGTGTGTGCGTGTGTGTGTGTGTGTGTGTGTCCAGATTCTTATAGTCAGGTTTGACGTGACAATCCATGGGAAGCAGTTAGGACTGTATTCATCATATTTTATGTGCTCAAAAAATGTTAGAGGTAAGGGGTCATGATCTTCCAGCAATTTTCTTTGAGCCCTCCCCCCACAATGTCCTAATTAGGCTCAGAGCTAATACCTTTGAGACAAGAACCTTACCCATTGCACTTCCATTGTATTTATGTGCATGTACATGTACTTATATCGCCTTCATTATACTTACGTATTTCTGCATCTGCCTGACCCACTAGAACGGATTCCCTGTTGACATGAATCGCCCACATTTAATAGTAGTTAGCATAAAACAGAGACACAGTAATAATTTGGGATAATTAGTGCAGCAGCTATCTTTCCCAGAGCAGTGCATTTGGAATCTTTAAGAAGAAGCCTTAGACGTTTGACTGTTTCCCCACAAGCTCAAAATATGATTTAATGAATAGCCAGGTCGGTGAAACCTTTATACCTAAACAATTATATCCACACTTGCTAATGGTTAGCTTTGTGTCAGTGGACACAAATTTTGGTATTTTGACTGGAGATGTGCAATCAATTCAATGATTTAAAAATTGCAGTATTTTGTTTGGCCAGGCACCCTAAATATTAGTTAAAATGTCAAACCAAATTCAACTAAACCATAAATAAAATATTAATCATTCACAGTAGATTGTAGAATATACTTGAATCTTAAACAAGTTAATGTACAAGTTATTGTTTAAGGGATCTAGTGCAATACATGATATCACAATACTGATTATTGAAGATGAATTTTGCCCTTTTGATAACCCAAGGAAAAATATGATACTGTTTTTTTTTAACTCTGAAGCATATTACCACATGTGCAATACCTTAAGTTTTTAAAATATGAAAATGAGGCCACTTATGATTTAGTTCCAAATAATATCTCTCAACAAGTAAAACAGATAGCTTGAAATTTCCCTGAAATGGTGCACATACAATGTTCCCACTAGAACACATACACACACATAAAGGTCTGTAAGCTCACTGAGACTAAAAAACATCAAAATTAGAATTTCACTGTTAAGAAAGGTACCAGTATTTATGTTTGTTAATTTTGTATATGGAGAATATTTTGCAGTTACATTTAGTATTTTTTGCTAGATCCTCTGAATTATATTTTCAGTAAGAAAACTCCCTTACTTTTCATTATATTCTAGAATATTCTTTTATTAGAGGCATCATATACTCAAGAAAAATATATTTAGGGGTGTCTGGGTGGCTGAGTCAGTTAAGCATCTGCCTTCAGCTCAGGTCACTATCCCAGGGTCCTGGGATGGAGCCGCATATCAGGCTCCTTGCTCAACAGGAAGCCTGCTTCTCCCTCTCCCTCTGCCTGCCACTCCCCCTGCTTGTGCTCTCTCTCACTGTCTGTCAAATAAATAAAACCTTTAAAAATATATTTGGACATTAACAAAATATCTATACATTGTAATTATCAGATTCAGATATGAAGATATCATACTCAAAATGGCAATTGCATAGCACATGTTAGGAATTATAATGATGGAAGCAATGTAACACACTCTCAACTCTTAATGTTTTAAAAAAGAATAGCGACTTGATTTCCTCGTAAATATCTTAATAGGAAGTTGAATATTGAGCTCAACTTGGGAAATTCCTATGAATTTTCCTGATGTAAAAATTACATAATAAATTCACTTTTTTGAATGATTTATTTATTTATCAGAGAAAGAGAGAGCAAGTGAGTGCGCAAGCAGGGGGGAGGGCCAGAGGGAAAGGGAGAGAGATTCTTTTTTTTTTTTTTTTTTGTAAAGATTTCATTTATTTATTTGAGAGAGAGAGAGTGAGAGAGAGCATGGGAGGGGAGAAGGTCAGAGGGAGAAGTGGACTCCCCATGGAGCTGGGAGCCTGATGCGGGACTCGATCCCAGGACTCTGGGATCACAACGGGAGCTGAAGGCAGCCACTTAACCAACTGAGCCACCCAAGCACCCCAAGAGAGTTTCTTAAACAGAATCGTTGCTGAGCTTGGAGCCTAATATGGGGCTTGATCTCAGGACCCTGAGATCATGACCTGAGCCGAAATCAAGAGTCAGATGCCCAACCCGAGCCGAAGGCAGAGACTTAACCCACTGAACCACCCAGGCACCCCTATCTTTGACTTTCTGATATTGAAACAATGGATTAACTTTTCTTTCTCTCTGTTTACAATTTTAAATAAACTTATAATTAATTATTTTAGCTTTTGGTGACTTGATGCTGAAGTTGATGAAAGTGTGTCTGTGTTATTTCAAATTACCTCAAATTATAAAATAAACTTGAGAGAACACAAAAACTTCAAGTAGGTGGGGGACCTTGAGCATTTGTTCCCCAGTACCCAGAAGGGAACACAGGATGAAATCAGGAAATAGTTATAAGATGTAAATTCTACAACAAAGCAAAATATACTTTATTGTTTTGTCCTTGTTCTTATATTCCTCCTTCTTTTCCACTTCTCTCCTCCAACCCTCCTTCATTCTCCCTCCTCCTCTTTCTCCCCATTCCAGGTTTTGTTATTTTTCAATTCTTATGTAAGGTTAACTTTCCTGTGTTTTTATCTAAGCACCTTTTATTCAAGGATATGTTGCTAAAATGTGATTCTAACCATTAAACCCTTAGTGCAGAAAATAACTGGCATGCCCCAGAGTACATTTCTTCTTACCTCTTAGCTTCTCATATATCAGCAGAAAAATTGGAAAAGTGACGATGATTTTAATTACCTCATTTTATTGGCATCACCTAGAAATAAGTGAGTGCGCAAATGTGCACCTGTTTCCATCAAAATTTTTCCTAAACTGTACTGCACGTTTCCTTTATTGCTTGAATACAGCATATAGGACTAATAAAATACTTCCTTGGTTACTTGGTATAATCATTTCAAACACTAACTTCACTATTAGTGATCTACAGAAACCACTTGCTGAAAATGTACTTAGTTATGAGTAGAAAAACTGACACAGTGGTATGGTTTCCTAATGCAATCATAAACAGCCAAAAGACTATGGGTTGGCTCTGCCACCACCTTCCCAAATATCTCAGCATCAGTTTCTTGTATGTAGAACAAAGATTTGCAGATGACTCTTATGTTCCTTTTCAGTTATTAGGTGCCATGAAATCTGTCCAGTTCCGTAGAACTTGAAATGACCATGTGCACAAAAGTATTACAAGTTTAACTTTTTCATAGGTAAATACAATAAATACAGATATCTCCTCGCATAACTCATTATGTGGGGAATTCACACACAGTTGGGTATAAATCTTTTATATCTCCCTGCCTGAAAGTCTGATTGGGGTAAACTTCTTTTTTGTGTGATTGATTTTCAAAAATTGTTTAATTCTGGAGGACCTGGGTGGCTCAGTCATTAAGCATTTGATATACTCTATCATATTTTGTCAAGGAAAAAGTATGCTGACACTGAAAAATGGTAAAGAGGGCCGTATTCAAGTCTATTGCAATGGGGGGTGGTCAAGACTGTTGAATAGGAGAGAGAGCTTAAACTCAGCTCCAAATATAACAAAGACAAGTGGGGACTTAAAGCCAATGAGCAGAATGACAGAAGTCAGTGGATGGAAAATTACTAAGAGAAACTTTATTACATTTCAACTATAATGTGCTTCTTGCTAAATGAGCCTGACAGAATTCTTGCTAAAAGCAGGCCACGGACATGGGCATTAAGGGAGGATAATAAAGGACTTGATCAGATTTCAGAGATACTCGGATATCAACGGAACAATTCCCATTGAATCGACTTAGCATGATTCTTTACTAAAGGAAGAAGCAGACCAGGAGAGGGCCTGAGGACAAAGCCAAGTCTTTATAGAAGGGCTTATGGAAGTGTAACACAAGTTTTGTCAAGGAGGGCATTGTTGCCACGGTCCTTGGTTCTCACTGTGACCAAAAGCTTTCTGAAACGATTCCTCTCCTTTTCCATCCACTAAATGACATATTTCATCTTGTCATAAGGCAGATTTCTCTGATTTTCCTCTACTTTTTGCTCATAAAAATCCTCTTCCAATAGAGTTATTTCTGTTTGTTGAAATTTGTAGAATATTTTATTTTGGACTTGAACAGAATTTGGGGGACATACAGTGCCTTGAGAGACATTGCCACTACTTGATGTGCTGTTGATGCCATATCCTTCTCTCCTCTTCCTTCCCCCTGCTGTTTGGTTAACTGCCAAAGTTTATTTCCCCTGCACAATATTTGAAGCCTTTCATGATGTGAAAGGCCTACTTTTTAAAAAAAGATCGACACTCGGAACATTACTATTTTTGATTTATCAACATGAAATATGGCTACTGGTTTTTAGCCTGAAGTCTTCACATGTTGCCTGTGCCAGAGTCACATCCTTCTTCAACCAGTGACCCAACACTATTTGTTGGATGTTATTAACATGACAGTCTTGTGCCAGTGAACATTGCTGCCTTGGTATTGATAGGGTATCTACAAAGCATATGATGTAGAGGAATTTACTTGATGTATTATTGTAGATAGAAGTTATCAATATTTTCTTGCCTCACTCCACAAATACATTTTTTTAATGTGGCTCTCAGTATAGCATGCATTGCCTGTAAGCATGTTTGCATTCAACATCAGTGATTCCAAATTAAATTCCTACTGAGATCATCAGGCAAACAATTAGCAGCAATTGCTTGCTTTTGTAGAAAAATCAAATCTTGCCCTAAGTTTATGGCTAAATTATAATACTATAACACATATTCTTGCAGATGCTACATCATGGACAGAATATACTGTGAGTCAGCTATTAATAGTTCCATTAGCATGTATGATTTTCATACTGGGCTATATTTATATGCAAATAAATGATCCATAAACCTTTCCTTAGAATATTAGAATATTAAAGAGATTATATTTCATATTTATTAAGAGTAATAAAATATTTTATAGATAGAGCTAGAGATACAGATATAGATAAAACTTTAGCTTTGACTCTGAATATCAGGAAGTTTGGTTTCTCTTACAGTTACACCCCTAATTAGTTACACGTCTTTAGATTTTTCACTTAATCTTCCCAGGCTTTGGGAAAAAATTTTTTTTTTCTTTTATCCTTGAAAATACCTTCTGTTCAATTTAGCCAGACTGTCGAATTACAAACTCATTGACTGCTAAATTTCAAGTAAATTCAATGTACAGTTTTTAAGAACCACATAAACATCACACACAATGTAAACTATCAGATACATAATTGTGACCAAGACATATCTTAACCCCTAAAAGTCAGATCATTTGGCGGATCCTTCCACTGCCTATTACCATGCTGAGGGAAAACACAGAATCTGTGGGAGCACAAAGTACAGAAGCTCAGCCACAACTGAAGGTCATGGAAAGGCTGCGTTTAGGAAGTGTGGAGCCTAGTTTTGAAGGCAGCCAGAAGGGAAGGACAGGCACATTGCAAGTGGAGGGAAAACCATAGGCAGATACGTCCGTGTAATATTTAGCGCACCTGAGTGCCAACATGCGTTATTACTTATTTAGACAATTGTCTTTTATGGGACGCTAAGCTTTTTTGAGTTTTTGTTAACGTAGCAATGCATTAAGAGCCTTTTATATAAATTTCTAATATTTCTACTTATTTTCTCTGGAGAGAGATCTATGACTGGATTGTAGAAGCAAAATTATAAAGCTTTTTAAGGTTCTTTTTCTTTCTGAGGAATTGTTCAAATTCTATTCCCTTCAATAATGTATGATAGGATCCACATCACCAAAATGTTTCTAGCACTGAATGATATAATTTTGTTGCTGGGTTGAATGGATATATAATGAATGGTCTTTGGTTAAAATCACCATAAATTCATATCCTAGACCTACGATGTAAAGCTGGAGTAAACTTGACAGCTCTTACTCCAGATCCTTCATGCTTACAACAGGATAATACCTTCCTCACAAGGTTATTGGAAAGATAAGACAGAACTTAATGCATATCTCACTGTCTTAGATAGGAAACAGTCAATTAATATTTCATACCTCTGTGTGAGATTGACATTATAAACATACACTAAAACAAATATAGGACAAGATTTTTTCAATTACTTGTGCATTTGTATTACAGATTATAATTCTTATGTATCTTCTATAAAATCATATACAACAAAATTGGTGTAACTCATTTTTAAGTTCTTAGCGTTCGTAAAACAAAACATTTAAGTTAAATTACTGAAGTTGATATTTTATGAGGTGATATTAAGTTTTAGTAGTAGTTAATATTAGTGTTAATAGTAGTTAATATTAGTGACAATAATAATATAAATATCAGCAACATTTTAGCTACCACTTTATATAGGACTTTGCTTTTATTTAAAAATTTTAAAGATCAATTATTTCAAATAATTATGCTGTTAACTACTGAGACTCAAAAAGGCTATGGTTGATTGGCATTTGTGCTACATCATCATTCTAGAATGGAGCAAGGCTAAAAATCATGTTTGTGTGTCTTCACAATTAGGTTATTTCAAAAAAATAATATAATAATATTGTCTGTTTTCTCTTAACTGTTTTTATAGAGGTCTGAGGTAGGCTATGGAGAATTGGCAGGGCTTCATAGGACCTGATTGGTCTTCAAATCAACTTTGTGTATTTAAAAGAAATTATCTCTTGTTTAATTAAAACTGGAAATGATATTCCGGGAAAAACTTGTTTCTTAATTGTGATATTGACATTTCAACTTAGATTTTCTATCTGTTAAAAAATATCTCATAGAAAAATTATATGAGTAAGACAAGATTTAAAAATGACCCAAGACCACTGATTTTGTTATGCTGAACTCACATTTTATAATTAGAGGTTATCTGTTCCAGAAACAGATTTCAAATATGTAGATACCTATTAATTAACTGAGTAGATAATTTTTGTCAGATTATCAAAAGCAAAATTAACTCTGAACATTAATCTTTCATACTTTAATAATTGGCCAACTTTTAATATTTGTATATTAATTAAACTTATTTAATGAAACAGTCAAATAACATATTTTCATGAGTTTTCATGTCACGCATTAAATATATGACATTAGAATTTCTGTGGCTTCTTTTTGCACTCAAGCAGTAATTACTGTTGTTCATACTAATCAAGTGATTATTTATCTTAAAGAAGAGGTCTCTAAATGTTATATTGTTTTGCTTTACAGATGCTCCCAAGTTTATATCAAACCAAACAATTTATTACTCTTGGGAAGGAAACCCGATCAATATAAGCTGTGATGTGAAATCTAACCCACCAGCATCAGTCCATTGGAGAAAAGAGAAATTAGTCCTGCCAGCTAAAAACATCACTAATTTAAAGACATATAGTGCAGGGAGAAAGATGATATTAGAGGTAAGTCTTCATGCACATATGAATAAGTTGTATTATTTTAGCAGTCACCCAGTATTTTAGAATGTATATAAAATGTTGATATAAATACAACTATATAGTATACATTTATATTACATAATATATATATAAACATACAAATGCTATTGTGTCTCTTTCATGTGTATTTACTTAAAAAGGAAATTTTGTGCATTTAGATCATGGACCATTAATGATTAATAATATCTCACTCTTGTATAAAAAAGAGTCTATGGTAAAAGCCATTATTTTTCATAATTTTTTTTGGAAAAAACTTATATCAGGAAAAAATAGGGTGAGGGAATGAGTAATTCATCAGTTATTAAGGGCCAAAAGTGTTGCTGATACTAGTTATTGATTCTGAGATTATGCCCTCCATCTAAGACGCATACATAACTTTTTGGTGGGTGCATATTTACAAGTTTCTAAATAAACCAGATTTACTTGTTCAATGCCTCACTTCATTTTATATTTTAAATTAAGATTATAGATAATTGTCTTTATACTGCCAAGTGCCTGGCCTTTAAATTCTGTTTGAATACAATACCTTTTATTTATTAATTGTAGATTATGTGTGTGTGTATCAATTCCCAAAGTTTTTGTGTCTATGATCACAATCATGAACCCTTCCAATTCTTCCTGTTTTCAGTATAATTGGGAAGCTCTCTCAAATAGCCTTATTTAGCTGAAAAGATGCTATGTTTTTCACTGTAATTCAATTTACATTCATTTTAAAAAGTCATGTTTTAAAATAACATTTGACACTCAATGCATTAACTTAAAGGTGTTCTCATTGGTGCCATATTTACTTTTCTACCTGGTAATTGGACTTCATGAAAAATTTGGTTGACAGAAAGACTTAGCCATCATTTCCCCAAATATTTGGATAACTGACTCTGTTTCTTTCTTTTTGATTTTGTATTTTATTTTACTTATTTATTAATAAAGCCAAAAAGATAAGAGGGTAGGACTCTAAAAGGAACTATTATTTTATATTGATTTTCTAGGCCTAGGGCAGAAAGACTTTGACTATCACTTACATGCCCAACAAATACATATACTATAAAATATCAGTAAGGCAAATATCTGTGCATACCACCCATTCCAAAGGATTTAAACACCTTGGGATGGGTGGTGTCTAAATTTGTTTGAATTTAAATTGGTTACTTTGTAACTTTATTAGAAGAACTATTGGCGAATTGACACAGAGGTCAATTTCACAAAGAAACTTGGTTAGATTTAACATAAAATTTAGGTTTTTAACTAGTTAAAAAGTGAGGTGAGGTTTAACTTCAGTTTTGGGTACTTTGTTCAGGCTGCCATAATGAATACCACAGACCAGGTAGCTTAAATAAAGTAACCTCCTTCCCCCCACATGTTTCTGTAGGCTAGAAGTCCAGGATCAAGGTGCCAGAGGGTTGGGTTTTGGTGAAATTTCTGTCCTTGGGTGCAGGTGTGGCCTCTAATCATGCACATAACGAGAGAACTGTGATGTCTTGTCTTCCTATAAGGACATCAGGGCTCATGTTTATGACCTCATTTAATCTCAGTTACTTCCTTAAAGACCCTATCTCCAAATAACATTAGAAGTTAGGGTTTCAACATATTTATTTTGTGGGGGTGACACAATTTATTCCCTAATAGGTAGATTTAAGTTCATTTATGTTTAAGTGACTAATCTGTAATTTCTGCTTTGTTCATTTTACCACTTTTCAGTTTCTGGGATAGCTTGTAATTCCCCGTAGTCATTAAGCAATGTGTTATATATCTGACATTTAAATATTTTAAACATTTTATATTTAAATATTTTATTCATATAAAGCTCTCACATTATTTAATCTTCTGCCTAAATGGCATTCCTCTCCACCCAAAGTAAAAACTAAGCAGTTTTTGTTTTTATAGACTACATGATTTATTGGTTGAAAAGCATTGACCTTGGGATGCCTAGGTGGCTCAGTTGGTTGGGCAGCTGCCTTTGGCTAGGGTCATGAACCCAGGGTCCTGGGATTGAGTCCCACATCTGGCTCCTTGCTCAGCGGGGAGCCTGCTTCTCCCTCTGCTTGCCACTCCCCCGTCTGTGCTCTCTTTCTCTTTGACAAATAAATAAAATCTTAAAAAAAAAGAGCATTTACCTTGAATATACACTTTTTATGTGTGTACTATTTTTTTTTAAGATTTTGTTTGTTTATTTATTTATTTGACAGAGAGAGAGAGCACAAGTAGGCAGAGAGGCAGACAGAGAGAGGAGGAAGCAGGCTTCCCGCTGAGCAGAGAGCCCGATGTGGGGCTCGATCCCAGGACCCTGAGATCATGACCCGAGCCGAAGGCAGAGGCTTAACCCACTGAGCCACCCAGGTGCCCCAGTGTATACTATTTTTTAAAATTAAATTAAAACCCTGAATAAATAACTAGTGGGTAGCTAATACAACTTAAAATGAAACAAAATGACAATAACTGCCAAAAAAAAGTCATGATAAGCATTACAGATTTTAAATTAATAGCATACATATTTGCTTAGGATAGTAAATTATTATTTTTTTGCTTAGGAATTATTATAGTAGTCACATAATTGCTAATTCTTAAGAACATATAATACAATATACAAAAATAAAGTGTGCAGTTGATAATAAATTGGTCAATAACAGATTTCTTGAATTGATTTTTAAAGTTTTTCCTTTTTCATTGAGCAAACATGTAATTCAGTCTTTTAAATTTATGAATTTTAAAACATAACAGAATATTCCATAAATCCTTTGGATTGGTGCTAATAAAATAATCTGTAAAAGTCAACCTTTTTTTTTTTTTTTTCCTGAGCACTTCCTAAGGTAATAAGGTAATAAGCTAACATTTTAATATATGGACAAACATTGATGTAGGAACTTTCTAATAGGTTGATTGGAGTAATATTGTGCTTTTGATCATCTGTAGTGTTGTTCTTTATCATAAGTAAAAAGCTAACTATTAAATATCTGATTTTCTCACTATGGAACACATAGAAAGAGGAAGTTTATAAAAGTTTAGGAAAACAACTAGAGAACTCCTTTATTAGCATTGTACTCCTAGCTCATATTTTGAAGTTCAAAATTATATTTGTTGATCAATATATTATGTACTATTAAGGCCCACCAGCTTAAGTAATCTTGAATTATTTTACCTGCGTACTAAAATGTGAAAAAAGTGGAGTCATATGTGGGTGTTCCTAGCACTTCCTGGATAAATATCAGCAATAATTGGTATATTTTAAACATGTGAATATTTTTAAACTAATGCTTTATAACATACCTTTGCTGTATTATATTTTATTTTTTGATAAATTACCTATCATTTCATTGAACTGGGCTTGGTCATAAAGTCACTATTGAATGTTGCATTCACATTGCTTTCCTAGGACACATCAACTATGCAGCAGGGATCATGATTTGCCAGGTTATATCTAGGTCTGTGGGCTTTTTTTTCTTTTTTTTTTTAAATCTGTACTACTAGAGGTGTTTTCTGAATTTGTTAATCATACAACATAATAAAGAAATTATTTCAGATAAAACTGTGAAACTTTTATCTTTGATAGGTCAACTTCCAGGAACAGAAAACAAACCAACAAATGAAAAAACCCTGAATTGAGCCTTTTAAAAGTTGTTCCAATGAAACTGGCTATTTAAAATGCTTGCTTAATATTGAGGGGCTGCACGATAGTCCTGACTCTTTGTCATGGTGATCCTGTCTGTATTTTATCAATTCAGTGCACATTGTTCCCTATGGACTGTGCAAATAACTCTCCTATGCCTGCAAAATGTAGAAATGTTGGGGGTAGATTCTTTTTTCACTAGTAAAATTATGGCCAAGTCAAGTTAGCTTGGTTTATTAAAAGCTGAATATAAGAAAAATGAATGTTTTAATCACTCAGGAGTACTTACAAAAGAATGGTTAAAGTCTCTAGTCCTTAAACTTACGATCTGTTCCTAGATAGACAGCTAACCAGGAAATGAATGGCACATCTTTTTTGTACTTTTTCAGAATTATCATCTTCAATGGACCTCAAAATTACACTTTTAGTTAAGAGCCTTCCATTACCACAAAATCATTTACCCCCCTTTTTGGGATAGAGTTGAAATTAACAGCAACTCTTGTTGTAAGCATATTCTCTCTTAATAATAGTTACTGGGATTGAAAATTGTATCTATTACTATCATCAAATCTCTTTTCTGAATTGATACTTCAGAATTTCGGTACATTAGAATTACAGGGTTGGCCCCAATGTTCAGCAATAGATTCCTGGAAGGTTAACTTAATTACAGATTTCAAACGTGTAAGGACTGAGGTCAGCTATTTTCCACCTAAACTGAAAGAGAATGATAGGAATTGAACAGAAATGGAGGCAAGATACTATTATTAGCCATCAAGATAATGTGCCTGTCTACAGGGATTGCTACACAAGGGCAACATTTTCTAGCAAAATACATACCTGGAAAGATTCTTTTTCTTCCTTCCTTCCATCCTTTTTCTTTCTTTCTTTCTTTCTTTCTTTCTTAGGATAAGTAAGTCCTCATCCTTCATTAATATTTTATATTCAATAAAATCATGAGAGGGGAAAAAAAGCTGATATATTTCCAGCCTTTCATGACCTTTAAATCTGCTTGACTTTAGTCTAAAAGAGAAAACAAAGGGTTAATTAACCATACTTTTGGTACAGTGTTCTGTTTTCAAGTTCATGTCTGCGGCAATTGCATAATATATATTTTTCAAACTGAGCCACTTTCTGAGCTTTCCATACACAAATATCTAATGACTTTTTCTATTCAATAGATATAATAAAATGATCGCATTTGTCTACCAAATAAATTAAGAGTTAAACTATATTTCACCGAGTCCTGTGAAAATATAGGTCCATGCATTGCATCTTAAAGGGGTGCGATGCATAAAAGAGTTATGGCAAGATGTTGTGAATAATTGAGCAAGTGTGAAGATGGTGGGGATAATAGAATCTATTTTAGAATACCATGATTTTGTTTTAAAATTGTTAAACCTCTATTATTATGCTTATTTTAGATAGCACCTACATCTGACAATGACTTTGGACGATATAATTGCACAGCCACTAACCGTATAGGAACAAGATTTCAAGAATATATTCTTGCTTTGGCTGGTAAGTATAGCACAACAATTTCTGAGACCTCATAAAATATTTCTATAAGCAAATAGCTTCATTTTAGTAAGTCATGATATAGGTTATTATTAGGAAGAATGAACCAGTGCTTAAAAATTTAGAACAGTTGCGTCTGACAGATAGTGAGGACTTAGAACATATTTACTAATCAAGATTGATTTTAAGCCATGATTCTGATCACCCAACTTTACAAGTGAGCCATCTACAAAAGAAGTAAAAAAGGTATGTCTTAAAGCAAATTATATTTTATGTTGAGTAAGAATCCTATCAAAAAATTTAAAAAGACATCTTGAGAGAAAATAAACTAAAATTCACCTATCTTAAAATCCTAAACTTGAAAGTACAAAGAATAGCTTATTTTTAAGGCAAATTGAAAATTTAGAGTTATATAACTTTCACTGAAAAGTGTTTCATTTTATATATGAAAACATTCTAGTTCTTCCCCAAAAGCTTAAAGATATCAAAATAATAACATGTAGATAAGATTCATTTTAACCAGAAATTTTTGTTTTTAGTTATATAAATAAGTTATATATAACACACATATTTATTTCTAGAATTTGCATTATGTTTTTGTAAGACCAATTGGAAGTCTGAAAGTATACATTGTAGTATATTTCGCATAACTCAGAAGATACAAAAACATGATTTTTGCCTTTTAGAACTACATAGAGAAATATCAGAAAATTATTGTAATGTTATTTTTTTGGGTTGTTATGTTTTAATAGAATAAGTAGTTTCCACAAGAATATTTTTAATGTTTTTTAAGTAGAGTTCTAGTATATAACTATAATTTTCATTAAGAAATATATTTACTTCTGTTGATATGTAAAGTCATGCCATTAGTTAGAAAGACCAAAAGGGAAATTTAAAAGTTTACAAAGCTAATAATACTCAAATTATTATGTAACTGAAATCTCTTCCTCTCCAGTTCAGGTTTTGCTACACTAGAGAAGGGAGAGAAGGGGTTGTGTGAAAGGGCTTAAGGGAAGAAAGGAGGAAGGAAAATATTGAGATAAGAGGGAATTTAGGGAGAAAAGGAGGGAGGAAGGAATTAAGGAAGAAAGGAAATAACAACTATATATCATCTACCATGAAGTCTTTAGAAAATTAATCTCGGGGTGCCTGGATGGCTCAGTGGTTTAAAGCCTCTGCCTTCGGCTCTGGTCATGATCTCAGGGTCCTGGGATCAAGCCCCGCATCGGGATCTCTGCTCAGTGGGGAGCCTGCTTAAAAAAAAAAAAATTAATCTCAGGGGTGCCTGGGTGGCTCAGTCTGTTAAGCCACTGCTTTTGGCTCAGGTCATGATCCACGGGTCCTGGGATGAGCCCTGCATTTGGCTCCCTCCTCAGTGGGGAGCCTGCTTCTCCATCTCCTCCCCAGTAGTGCTCTCTCTAGCTATCTATGTCTCTCTTCTCTCTGTCTCAAATAAATAAGTAAAATTTAAGAAAAAAAGAAAAGAAAATTAATCTCAGTGAAAATCATAGGATGTAGACTATCCACATTTAGGGATATGAATAAACCATTACACAAGCAATTAAATTCTAGGAAAATGAAATGTGCTAAATCATATAAAAATTCACTGATAATAAATTGAAGTGAGCATGATCTTTACTGATCAGAAGCATTCACTATTTACATTAATTCCAAGCCTCAGGAAATTAGGCAAATTTTCTTCTAATTTTTTATAGAATTTTTATGAACTTTTTTATAGATAATAACCAAATATGTGATCAGCATATGTATATACAGTTATATTAATACTGATATACAATTTTACATTGCTTTCTTACAAATGATGTAGGTTTGTATAGGTAAACTTGCTAATGACCAGATTTTTAAAAATTTTTAAGTACTTATAATTCTGGAAAAAATACAAAAAATAGAACATTATATTCATGAGATTTTGATATCTTATTAAATTCTCAGGAAATATTTAGTGTCTGTATACATTTATATCTAACACTTTTTTTTAAAGATTTCATTTATTTATTAGAGAGAAAGAGAGCACACAAACAGGGGGGAAGGGCAGAGGGAGAAGCAGGCTCTCCGATGTGGGGCTGGATTCCAGCATCCTGAGATCATGACCCAAGTCGAAGGCAGACACCCAGCGGACTGAACCTGAACCATCCATGCGCCCACATATCTGATATTTCTTACTGTGACATTTTTCACTGAAAAATATATTTGATACCTGTCCTCCTAATGAAGATACTAACTTAATGAGTTTCTCTCAGCCTAACCATAAAAAAAAAAAGAAAGAAAATGTTCCCTCAAGCTAAGAGCTAAAATGTTATTGGAAATATTTCTTGAATACTGCAACTTTCCTAGTGTTTCAAAATTTTGTGACAAATACATACCTAAAATTTGTTTCAGAAAGAGATAGATTCGACTGAAATTGTAACAGAGATATAAAAATAAATTAGACCCTGAGCCTTAGATGGGAAACATATATTTAAACATCAGCAGTAATAAACATTATTCCTTTGATGGGACCTCTTTATCTAATGCTTACAAAATTTAGTCTTTCCTGAAGAATTTGAACAATGAAAGTGCAATGTAATTTTAAATAAAATGTAAGAGAAATGTTATGTAGATATTTAAATATTTCAAGATAGATGTCAGTATCACAGCTCAGTATCTCATTGGCCTATCTGACCTAGTAAAAGGCCCAGATCATTTGGCATGTGTTATTTTATGTTGTAACAGATTACTTTGATTTAAAAGGGCAATGAATTAAAACAGCAACAACTGCACATGAAATTATGTGTTATATATTCTGAGAAAACTATAGGAAGAAAACACTTTTTAACTTCCTTTGTTTCAAAATCTTTTTTTTTCTTTTTTCTTTTCCTTCCTTTTTAATCTCCTTTATAGTTAAGTCTTACATCTGAGCACAATAGACATCTGTATGCAGGTGGGGGCGCAACAGCCTATCATAGGGCATCAGACCCTTAGCAGAGTTAATAGACTAAAGGGGGGTTCAGTGGTCTAGTGTGGGGTGTTGGAGTCTGGGCAGGTAAGAAGGATTTGCATGTGGCAAGATAGAAACAGCAACCCAGAGAGGAATGTTGGAACCTAATCAGTGTAAGGGGGGTCCAAGTAAAGTGGTAGGGTGAATGATGGATGATTCATGTCTGCAAGCACATGGGTAACATCAGCAATTACATAAAAATACAAAAACTGGAATGACCCTGGGATAATGGTTGGGTATTGGAGTTATTGGTGTGAAGTCTGGTTTTAATGTATGTAGGTAGATACAGACAGGGGAAAAGAAGTAAAGGGGTGTGTGTGTGTGTGTGTGTGCGCTCAGTCATTTCCACAAGGAACTTCTTTTTGTCAGGAATCTTACTTAGAAAGCAATTTCTGTATATGGAAATGATGAATTACTAAATTCTACACCTGAAACCAATTTTACCAATTCTACACCTGAAACCAATTTTACTGTATGTGGTAACTAACTAAAATTTAAATAAAAACTTGAAATTTAAAAAAAAAAGAAAGAAAGAAAGAAAGAAAGAAAGAAAAGAAAACAATTTCTCAGCCAGCTGTATCCACAGAGAGGACTTGAGCTCTCCAAGCACCTCAGCAGCAAAGACCAAATATGGCTGGCAGCCACATTTTGGGGTTTCTAAATACTAAAAGTAACTAAGGTTTCTTGTAAAAATGGCTGATTCTAGGAGTGGGACAAGGAAAGTACAAGATAAGTCTGGAACAATGTGTTTTGCTAGGAGGAAAAGAAATTTAAAAAAAGTATCCATCAACCATTTTTAACAAATACCATAATACAAATGAATTCACCTGAGGGGCATCAATGGTTGCTAATGCAGGTATATGTTGAAAAAAAATTTAGCAAGTTAAATGATAAAAAAAAAATAAATTGAAATACTTTTGAAGTCTCTATCCTCAAATTATTTTTTAATTACAAAGGGAAAACAGCAACATTATAGTCGTAAGCCTACCAGATCCCACTTTAATTAAGTGATCAAAAATAGCATCACCAGTAATGAGAAAATTAAACTTGGAAGCTACCAGAAATAGGCAACGAGAAAAACACAGAATAACAATTATAATTTTCCTGCCAAAAATGCATAATCAGAATCTAGTATGAGGAAAGGGAAAGCAAATCTGAACTGAGGTGCCTCCAAAGTGTCAAAGCCATGCAAAGGAATGATTAAGGAAACTTTCTGTATTAAAGGACAATAAAGATAAATAACAAATAAGTGCCATGCCTGCATCTTTTGTTATAAAGGACATCACTGGGATGATAGGTGAAATTTGACTGTAGTCTTTGGATTAGATGGTAATTTAATTGTTTTCTAGAGTTTTTGTAAGAGAGAGTTTTGTTATGGTAAATACACACTTAAGTTGGCACCATGTCAACTTACTCTAAATGGCCCACATTAAAAAGATAAGTTCTGTGCAGTAGTCTTACAAATTTTCTAAAAATATAAAATTATGTTTTTAAAAATGAGTGGGGCACCTGGGTGGCTCTGTTGGTTAAGTGTCCGACTTTTGAAATCAGCTCAGGTCTTGATCTTGGGGTTGTGAGTTCAAGCTTTGCCTTAGACTCCACACTGGGTGTGGAGCCTACTTAAAAAAAAAAAAAGGGAAACTAAGGACAACAAACAAATACCTAAATATAGCAACTTCAGAAAAGCAACATAACTTTTGAATATAGCTAGCATTCTTGAAAAAAAAAATCTTTTTTGTGTGTGCATACATCGTTTCTATATGTGATCTTATAAATGGTTTTAAAATAGTTAAAAGAATTTTTGCATATTAAATAATCATTGATTCACAGACAACTGGTGTTTTTGAATGTAGAGGCCTAATTTTTACTCTAAAATATAGTAATTTATTTAGACATCTTTTTAAATGTTTTAGAAATATGATAATAGTACTGTTATTTTTTTTTAAAGATTTTATTTATTTCTTTGACACAAAGAGACACAGCGAGAGAGGGAACACAAGCAGGGGTAGTGGGAGAGGGAGAAGCAGGCTTCCCGCCAAGCAGGGAGCCTGATTGCCTCAATGTGGGTCTTGATCCCAGAGCCTCAGGATCATGACCAGAGTCAAAGGCAGATGCTTAATGACTGAGCCACCCAGGTGCCCAATAGTACTATTCTTTTTTTTTTTTTTTAAGATTTTTTTATTTATTTGACAGAGACCACAAGCAGGCAGAAAGGCAGTCAGAGAGAGAGGAAGGGAAGCAGGCTCCCCGCTGAGCAGAGAGCCCGACGTGGGGCCCAATCCCAGGACCCTGAGATCATGACCTGAGCCGAAGACAGAGGCTTTAACCCACTGAGCCACCCAGGTGTCCCCCAATAGTACTATTCTTAATAATGGTGATCTAGTCTTAATTTGGCAGGATATGGAAGTGTGTGGTACAGCAATGTATGGGAATTGTCATATAGATACCACTTATATTTGTAAGCTGGATATTTCACCTCTATGCTTCCCACTGCATTTGCTTCTATCTCTGCTGGGGAAAAAAAAAAAAAAGCTTGATAAAGCTCTAGCAAGAAGACGCATAGGAGTGGTTAGTTAACCTGAATCCTGAGTAGTCATCAACATAATTCTCAAAGTAGCTCAAAGACGTACATGAGAAATTAGACTTATTTTACAGAAAAAAGATACATTCAGAAATTAGCAAAAATATGTAAAACCACAATTTATTATTATTATATTTATTATGTGATGATTTAAATAATAAGTTGGATAAAATATTGGCTAGGTCAAAGGTCTCCTATGAGTAAAGGGTCAGTGAGAAGGCAACGTCTTTTTTTCCTCTGGTCCTACTTCCTACACATGGTCTTAATTGGCCAAGTCCTAATTTTAACTCCATTTTTGTTTTTACATTCTCACAATTAATATCAAGGAACTTATGTCCATTTTTCAAATGACTTTTTTAAATAAATTATATTTAACTGTGCTTGAATTAAATTAGAAAAACCATGAACAGGGTCTTCCTAATATTAAGCCCTGGCTTCATATTCAGGAGCAAGGATTGGTTCAGCCCTCTTTGGTTTATATTCTATCTTTAGAAAACTACAATATATGGGAAATATCAGATATTTCCCATATGTGTCTGATAACCAATTTTGCTATATTAACTTTTTTATTAAAATACCACATATAAATACAATTAGATGAAGAGAGGGACAGAGAGTTTTTTAAAAAAACTTCTTCAACAGTTTTTTTTTTTTTTTTCAAGTGCACTTCTTAGGGTGAAAATCTTTTTTTCTAGCTAGAAACATATTTTCTTTTTTGATTTAAATACTCATCTTAGAGAAAATTAAAAATATAGAACACATAAAGGTGAATCAAATTGTAACAATATAGTTAACAATTATCATTCCTTCCTCACATTTTTCCACTTCTAATAGTCGTGATCTGACAAGGTCGTCTATATACGTATACGTGTATTTTTAAAGTTCTTCTCAAAAGAATTTTAATCTAACTTTTAAAGATTATCAAATTATTTCATTCATAATTTTAACTTTCTTACTTCATTTCATCTTTGTAATATTTAACTATTAATTGTAATCTTTTTCATATTAAATCTTAATATGATGAGCTCCCATTTGCCTCATTAGTTGATAGGCTTTCCTGATAAAGTCACCTTTCCCTGGGCACTTTTAGGGGAGAGACTCTGCTAAGCTGTCAGGCAACACATCTCACGTTGGGAATGGGTGTTCTGTGCTGAAGGGGGTTTCAGTGCTCCACAGAAGCCACTCCAAGATCCAGCTGAGCAGAACTGTGTGAAGACTAAGTGAGAAAATGAATTCAAAGCCCCAGCACAGGGCATGTACTCAATAAATACTAGCGGGCTACTACTATGGCCAAGTTCTAGTTCATACTGGTCACTTTTCTTTGGGTAAAAATCAGTTTGTTAAATGTCTCTTTAGATATAATGCATAGGTCTAGGGAAAAACAACAACAACATCACATGGATCTGGTAATTGTAGACCAATGCAGAGTAAAACTTGATTGTGTGGTAATGACCTCCCCTATACTGGACACTATATTTCTATTAAAAGATACAAAATTTCAGGTCATTTTGCCATTTGTTTCCTTTAGTCCTGGATCTTTTTCACACAAACTGCTCTTAAGTGAGTTCACAATTGATTTTTATTTTAACCTCAGTCAGGACCCTTTACTTAACTGTATTAAATCTCATCTTGTCCATTTGGACTCATCTTTTTAACCTACTGAGACCTTGTCAAAGTCAATGTTTTAGCCCTCTTTCCAGGATTGATTTAATTCAAAAATACCATAAAGTGCGGTCATCTGTATTTTCACCTAAGTCATGGGGAAATCTATCAAGTCATTTTTGGGAAGAGTAACCTGCTTACAGGCTAACCTGGATCCATTGAACAAAATTCTGTATTTATGGAATTATAATCAATCTGCACATACTTACAACTGAATCATATTTGATCCAGACCCTTGTTACATAAAACCTGAAAGCAGGTGAAAGTTGGTTCATTTGGAAACAAACTTTCCTCAACTGAATATAAAGCCAGGTTTCTCTTACATGATCAGTTTTATTAACTAGCCTGGAAAAGTCTATGTCTTGCTCTCTTTTTTCCAAAACTATGAGGCAAACTGTTGTGTGCCTTCAGAAACCATGTATAACATCAGCTTAATTTTGTAATTCCCTGGTTCCTCTGGAAGAAAAGAAAGTTAGGATAGCTAGATATTATTTTCAAGGAGCCCCTGCTTGCATCAATTTTTAATCATTTGTTAGTTCACTCACTCAACATGTGTATCATAAGTTTCTAGTAAGTACCAGGCACTGTTTTAGACTTTGGGAATCAGGAGATGAGTAATATATGGCCTCTGATCTTTACACTGAAGTTAGAGTACAAAAGAAGGGTAGAAATCTACATTTAGAGAAACATGGAAATTGGAAATTGGCCCATACCCTGTACCATATTGAGATCAGTCTCTATAATGTTACCATCATAAAAGGATCTTTCTGCTTTGTAACTAAAAACTCCAAACTTCCCTTGCTATATACATGATAGAGACGGATGCAATGAAATGAAATGAAATGCTTGGGAATACAGAATGGAATTCCCTTTGGAATTCTTGGGGATGGTTTCAAACAGGTGTCAACTTCTGAGTTCAGTTTGAAAGACTGAGTAGAAACAGGTCCCTTGAAAAGAAAGGGAGAAATGTCAAGAATCAAGGGTACCATGTTGTGAAATAGCATGGACTGCACAATCACGGGAGACTGGAGGCCATATTGTGTGAGGACATCAGTGGTGGTGATGAGAATAGGAAAATAATGAGGTGGTCAAATTATGCATGTCCTTAAAAACATTTAGCATGTTTGCATTCATCTACATCATGTATATAGCAAAGGAAGTTTGGAGGTTTTAGTTACAAAGCAGAAAGCTCCTTTTATGATGGCAATATTATAGAGACTGATCTCAATATGGTATAGGGTATGGGCCAATTTCCAATTTCCATGTTTCTCTAAATAACCTAAAATTTATAAGTGTAAACTCAAACATCTTAACATCTTAAGGTAATGTCCACTGTTCCAGAAAAGGAGATAATAGAATGTATATATTCTTTATACATATATATATAATGTATGTATGTGTGTATGTATGTGTCTGTGTGTATAACAGGAAGATGGATTGATTTTCTTTTGTTTTGGTGGGTGTTAGTGTAAAAAAAAAGTAAGCTTTTTTTATTTCTGTAGTGGAAAATAGTTATTATCTTAAAAAAAATCATCCTGACCTTATAAATTCTTCTGGCAGCCACATCAATTCTCTGCCCTCTACTCTTCCTTAATAAATAAACTTCACAAAAGCATTGATTATATTCGTTGTACCTAATTACTTTTCTTTCATTCTGTCACAAACTCTTCCAGTTGGGTTTTTACCTTTACTGCTCTATAAAACCTATTATTAAGATATCCATTGAGCTTCTTCATGCTCAATCCAGTGACTCATTCTCAGTCTTCATACTTCTTGATCTAGTGGCAGAATATTACCCAATTAATCCCTTCTTTCTCCTTGAATCATCTCTTCAGCCTCCAACTTGGCTAGCATGTCCGCATGCTTTTCTTGTTTCTTTCCCCATTGGGCTCTCCTTGATATCTTTTGCTAGTTGTTATAAATCTCTGACCTGTCAAAAATCACTATCCTTCAATTTTTGGATCTTTTTGTTTTTATATAAACTCATATCCTTGATATGCTAAATTCTTATGGATTTAAATACTACCTGTATTCCACCTGTAACTCCAATATATATATCTTCATCTTGGATCTTTTTCCTGAATATTACACTTTCATAACCAACTGCTTAATTCCCTTTTCCTTTAAATGTTCTACAGGTGGGGTGCTTGGGTGGCTCAGTTGTTTAAGCCACTGTCTTCTGCTTAGGTTGTGATCCTGGACTCCAGGATGGAGTCCCGCATCGGGATCCCAGCTTCCTGGGGAGTCTACTTTTCCCTCTGACCTTCTTCCCTCTCATGCTTCCTCTCTTTTTCTCTCTCTCATAAATAAATAAAATCTTTAAAAAAATAAATGTTCTATAGACAATGCAAATGTCCAGATGTCCAGATATCCAAAGCCAGTCTCCTTTATTCACCCCTACCTACCTTCCTTTGGCGTTCTTTCCATATCAATAAATGGCAACTGCCACTTTTCAGTTGTTCCTTTTCAGTCATCCTTGAATCTACTTATTTACTCAGGCCCAAGCCCTTGATGTGTCTTGTTGATTCTACTAGCAAGGTCTTTCCAAAGTCTCCTTGGTTTCGTGAAATCGAATTCTATATTTTGGTTGTTTTTATTTCTTTGGTTTCTTGGTTTGCTTTGCTCTTAATATAGATTGTTCCATAAATTCCTAAATTGGTCTTCCTGCCTTGGCAAGAAGTTTCCCCCTGGTGTATAGTTTGAATAAACAACAACAACAGGAGGAATTCTTTAAAAACAAAAACAAACAAATAAATTTTAAAAAACGTGATTTTCTTCTACTCAAAGCATTTTGGTGGCTTAATGTTTTGTCCAGGGATGAAGCCATAGTGATTATGAAAGCCTATGAGGCTTCACAATGCTCCTCCCTACCCTGCCCTCCTTGACTTCTCTGTCCTCTATCTCCTTTTCCCCCACCTTAGCCGTGCTCCACTACCCAGATCATCCCCCTTCTTTAAAAACCCAAGACATAGCTCATCTTTTTACTTACTATTTTCTGTACCTCGCACTTTCATGAGTTTTTTTTTTTATTATTATTATTCCTTTAGGTCCTTGGTTAAATATTACCTTTTTTAGCAAAGATACTCTTGTTCACCCAATTTCTTTTTTTTTTTTAATTTTTACTTAAATTCAATTAATTAACATATAGTGTATTATAAGTTTCAGAGGTAGAGTTTAGTGATTCATCAGTTGCCTGTAAAACCCAGTCTCATTACATCAAGTGCCCTCCTTAATGCCCGTCACCCTGTTACCCCATCCCCCCACCCACCTCCCCTCCAGCAACCCTCAGTTTGTTTCCTAGGATTAAGAGTCTCTTACGGTTTTTCTCCATCTCTGATTTTGTCTTATTTTATTTTTAAAACTACAACACTTCAACTTTCATCCCTATCCCCCAACTATCTCCCATGCCTGCTCAATTTTTGACCACAGTATTTACAGTAAATAAATAATATATATATATATATTTACTTTTATCTAGTTACAATGTAACCACCAAAAGAGTAGGGATTGCTGTCTCACTTTTGACTCCAACACAGAAAACTGACTGGCTTGTAGTAAGTTTAAATGAATTATTGAATGTATAAAGGATTTAGTATGTTTTATTTAATATGTTTGTTAGTCATAATGGAAATGCCCTATTAATAATGGGATATGGGAGTCCATGACTCGTGAGAAGGGTCAACACTTGAGTATTATAGAAGGAAATAATTTCCACTTATACCTCAGGTGTAAATGAGCACTTCAGTGGAGAATATTAGAAGTAAAAATGATCTAATTAAGGAGAGATCCCTGGATTACCTCAGGTTAATCATTGGACTTCAAAATATAGGCAGAAATAAAATGTGAAACAATTATTCAGAGAGTTAATATAACCACTTGTACAAAGAAAATTTTAAAGATGTGTGATCAAGTGATGTGAAAAGATCAGTAGAATAATGCTTTAGATTTGGCAATTGGAGAAAAGCAGGTAGGCAGTGAAATAAGAAATGTGTAAGGTTTTAGATGTGTTGTGAATTTTCTATTATGTTTAGATGAAGTTTGTAACTGAAATAGGAACAATAGACACAAAATCTTATTGGAAGGAAGATGGCCACTCAGAGCAGAAGCAGATGGAACTCATCTCAGCATAGTCCCCAGATGCACGCAATCGATATGATACTGCACATTATATGGCCTTGCTGAATCCAGGAAGGTCAGTCCTTTATGAGACAATCTCTTAATATTTGAGTCTTTTATCAGATGGAGACTTGACTAAGAAACCAAGCAGGAAAGAACTGAATATTGAGAGTTGAGTGGTTATAAAATCATTGAAAAGACAGAGGAAAGGGAAGACAAGAGAGTCACCAGTCTTCTGGCTTCAGGGGTCAAATTAGCAAAGTGCAATTCAGAGGTCAAGTCTGCAACTGCCAACCGGAAGTCAGGAAACCCTACTGTCAAGCTACCCCTCTGTTGACCTGACAGCATCCCACACAGAAACCTGTGAATAGGCTGTGGAGTAGGGGATCCGGATTCTCCCTTCATTCACATCTGTAGGTCCGCTTGTCCAGATGAACCTCCTCAGAAAAGTGGGAGTGGTCTTCTCTCCCCATCAGTATTGTAAACCACTTACTCAAGCATCTCACCCTGAGCGCCTTCATAGCACTTAAAACCATACCAGCAAGTAAGTCTGGGAAATGGAAGATTTTGCTTTCCATTTCTTATGATAAAGGGGAGTAGCTTAGATGATAGAAATGGATGTGATGTGTCAACAGAAAATGTCTAAGACATGTCTATTACCTAGATTTAAAGCACCATTCTGGCCAAATACTCACTGGAGTATTTTCACTTCAGGGAAGGTTGAAAAATATCAAACTCTTCCAACTGATCTAAGTTTAGCCATACCCACATCCTCATCTATGGGGAAAGAGCTGAGTCAGTGACTCTGAACCATGCCTTTGTCACCAGCTTCCCCAGTGTTTGAGAAAACCAGATTCCCAGGAGTAAAGATGTTAAGGAATAAATTAGGAACAGCCTGTTGAAATAGCAGGGCAGGGAAGAAAAAAAAAAAAAAATGTTTATGGCCTGAGAAGAGACTAGAACCGAAGAAAGTGTGTGTCATGTAGAGATCTTTATAGTTCATGGTAATGAGACACAAGAAAGACTAAAAATACAAAAGACTAAAAACACAAAAGGGAAGAGAAGAGCTCTCCGGTGAGGCAGTGATCTAGAGAAGAGAGAAGTTAAAGAAATTACATTCAGAGATGTAGGGTTTGGCCTTCATAAAAGAGGAAGGCAGCCTTCCAATTTAGGTTCATCCAGAAGTGAGAGGGTACAATTTGAGCGAACTTGCTTGATGACTTCTATTTTTCGCTCTTCATATTGAGATCGATTTCTATTTGCGAAGAATCGTGGATGCAGTTGAGGAAGGGGTGCGAGCTAAAGCACATATACAGAGCTAATCGTTGTTGTTGCTGTTGTCTTCAACATACTATATTTCAGCTTAGCCTATAGCCAGAGGAGTTACTGCTTTGTAAATCCATGATTCATCTCACTTTAAAAATGTTTCTAAAACATTTACTCATCCAAGATCGCCTATGCAGTCTCATTATATTCATGAGCTCCCTTCCTTTTCTTCCACATGTGTACCTTTGGACATATACTTTAAGAATTTTGCTTTATAGAGTGTATCTTTACTTTGGGATTTTTTTGTTGTTGTTAGAGGAATATGATATTTAATGTATTATTTTGAATCTGTTTTCAGACATCTCTATATATGTCTGATTGTTGTGCTTTTTTTTAAAAAATAAAGCTCTTTGTACCATGTACTTCCACTTCACTTACTAGTTCCTCTTATTTATTTATTTTATTTTATTTTATTTTATTTATTTAAAAAAGAGAGAGAGAGCATATGTGAGCAGGGGAGGGAGCAAAGGGAGAGGGAAAGCGGACTCCTCGTTGGAGTGTGGAGGCCAGGACCCAGAGATCATCACCTGAGCGAATCCAAAATACCCAACAGACTCAGCCACCCATGCAACCCATAATTCCTCTTAATATTTTATTTTATCAGGATTAAAGTCAGAGAAGCAACTTTTTTCATTTTTTTTTTCTAACCTTTCACAAGATAACATACTCACCAAGTCAGACTTTCTGGAAGTTTTCACTTTTATACTTTGATCAAGCTGTGGCTTTAGGCGTATGTATAAATATCAAAATGTTTGTCAACATTATTTATACTCTGACAGCCTTTTTAAAGAAAAGAAAAGTGAAAAGGGTATTTGTGAATTTCCAGTGATTTATATCCGCCAATTTATCTTCATGGCTGCAACTTTAGTATTGTCATTATTACCCCTTTTTTTAATGAGGAGACAAATAACTAATGCATTTAATTTAATTGCATACAGCAATTCCTACAACAGTCTGCTAAAGATTGTTTTCGTCCTGCTCCTAGATCATGGCCCAGTTCTTTGGTATCATACACTGTCCACATCTCTAAGCTGAACCTCAATGTTATTATATCTCTTACCTTCCATTTAATTAAAATATTACACTCAAGGTCAAATAAGTTACTTTATATTGTTGAATTTACTTTGTTCCTTGGCTACAAAAAATTCTAAGCAGGTATTTGTATTCTCTGAAGCCAAACTGATGGTATTTTGTGTCCAAAAGATGTTGGGTTATACATAAATTATTAAGACACTTGGATTTTTACTCTTAGAATATGATGTTCATTCTTTTTTTTTTTTAATTTTTTTATTTTAATAAACATATAATGTATTTTTATCCCCAGGGGTACAGGTCTGTGAATCGTCTGGTTTACACATTTCACAGCACTTATGATGTTCATTCTTAAGGTTCTGTGCAGGATGATGTATTGGATAAAAATAATTCTGTGTGTCTAACACTGAAAATAAATAAAATAAATTTGAAAAAAAAACAATTCTGTAAGTCTGTAAATATGTCATAAATAAATAATACCTCAGTTTAAAAAATAAAATATTGATATTGTGGATATGCAATAATGCAACAGAAGGGATATGGTTATCAGGGAAGGATAACAAAATGACAGTGACAATATTTGCTAAGTACATCTCAGGTCTGTTTTGTATACTAATCCTTATAGCAACCTTAGCAGTGGGTATCATTCTAATTTCCACTTTAGAAAGAAAAATACTGATGAAAAAACAAAGGATTTGTCTAAGATTGCAGTTCAAAAAGGTAGCAAGGCCAGACTTTGGATGCATAGATTCTGATGATATATATCCAAACTCTTCATCTAACTTTTTGCTGGTTCTAGTAGAGGTGAAACGAAAGAATAAAGAAACACATGTTTGTACAATTGTTCTATTCATTCTGCATTGGGGTGGCATTCATTAATTATTGAGATGGAAGGTGCTAGGAAGTACTTTAGAAAAATATACTAACAGTGATGGAAGCTTTGTATATGGAATTCGATATCCACAAGGCCCATTGTAAACATAGGACCGTGTTTGATAGTCTTTGACAACATGGTTCTCTGTTTGCATAGACCCAGTGAGGTCAGATAATTCAGGATATTGAAAGCCAGACTGAAAAGCCCAAGCCTGATGTTATAAAGAGGAGGAAGCTCTGAATACCCTACCCAGGGAAGTGACGTGATCAGAGTGGTGCTTTAGAAAGATTGATTTTGCATTTACATGCCATATGGATTGAAATTTGGTGGGATGTCCAATAGGAAAGGAAGCCAAGAGCCACTAATGGCATTGCAGGTAGAGGCAGATGAGATTTGGGCTTAGAAGGGGAAATAGGAAGGAAGAGTAGAACACAAGAATTATGATGTGGGAATGATGAAAATAACTTTGTGACTTATGATGTATAGAAGATATAGACTTGAGGATGAACATGATTATAAAACAATTGAGAGTGGAGGCATGAATTAGAGATATTGGTTATAGGCATATTAGACCCTTTCCACTTGAATAGGTTTTGTACCTTTGTATACTATTTTTAATTACTGAAATGTTCAATTCATCATCTATTTCCTGGGGACTGAGTGTAGTCCAGTCACTTTTCTCAATGTTACATGTATGTATGCATTCATGTGTGTAAGTGTGGAATACTTTGGTAGTAAGTGGTTGGACATATAAAATCAGGAGGTAAAGAAATAAAAGTATTTAGGGATATATGAGAGCTGTAAGTCATAAGCATGTTTTTCCTTTTAGTCAGTAACAGAAAGAAGAGACCAGTAAAAAATAAATGCAAATGAAAAACCAGGGTAAGAGTCAGCCCGTCGGAAAATAGACTATCTGGCTAGAAAAACATACCCTCTGGCTCAAGTTTTGGAAATGGTTCCTTTGTGCTAAGAAAAAAAGCTTCTTATTTCTCTGTAGTTGTATCATGTCAAGGTCACAGGTTAGCTATTGGTGCGTACCTCTGTGATCAGAGTAAGAACCAAGGACCATGTCCAATCTAAATATGTGGTCGAAGGTGGAGTCCAGGATGTATCAAATCTCTCCCTTCCCCCCTCAGTACTTAGCACATTTCCTTTTCAAATGTATCCTTAAACTGAAGATTATAATTGCTATGATGTCCAGTTTAGACCTGGCTCACAGTAGAGTGTAAATAAGCATTTAGTGAAGAATTGGCAGTCCTGTTATAAGCAAACATGGAGTGGGTGTATGTTTTGTTTTGTTTCTGCAAACTTTAGGTCAAACCTACAGATTAAAAGAACCTACAGTCAAAACCTGAGGATTAAAGAAACATGAAACTATGATAATGTTTATATATGGCATCTTTCATAGATTTTTTAGGTCATTTAAAATTTTTATTTCCAGGTAAGATTTTAATAGCAATATGATTTTGGGTTACATCAATATTCTTCACTTTAATCTCCAAATCTCAAAGTTATTCCATAATGCACTTAATAGGATATCCAAATAATTTACAGTTACTAATTAAAGCTGAAATGTACACTGTTGCATTTCTCTACAATATTCATATCTAAAAGGCCATAAAACTGCCTTCCTGGTTCTTTCCCAGTACCACTTATAAGGCATATTTTTATGTGATCTACAGTGCTCTCTTTCAAGTCTAGCAAATAAGGCACATTTGACTTATGACAGCCATTAAAGATTTTTATATGAATGTTTGATTGTGTCAGAACAGGAATTTACACTTACTGTGTTATTTTCAATCAAGTTTTTTCTTCTCTTTTCTTTTTTTAAGATTTTATTTATTTATTTGAGAGAGACAGAGATAGTGACAGAGAGCATGAGTGAAGAGGAGAAGGAGAAGCAGGCTCCCTGCTGAACAGGGAGTCCCATGCAGGACTCGATCCCAGGACCCTGGGATCACCACCTGAGCTGAAAGCAGGTGTTTCACTGACTGAGCCACCCAGATGTCCTCAAGTTTTTTTTTTTTTTTTTAATTTTTGTTTTATAAAATTAATTTAAGAGATTATGTATATGTGTGTGTGTGTGTGTGTGTGTGTGCGTGTATATGCATTTTAAAGATTTACTTACTTATTTTAGAGAGAGGGAGCAAAAGGAGGGGCAAAGGGAGAGAGAGTCTTAAGTCGACTGTGCTGATTGCAGAGCCTGGCACAGAGCTCAATCTCAGGACCCTGAGATCACCACCTGACCTGAAACCACGGGTCATATGCTTAACAGACTGCACTACCCAGGCACCCCTTACTTACATATTTTTATAATATAAGTATGTATTTTAAGTAAATCACAGGTAAATTTCCAACTTTATGATTGTTTCAAATATGATATTGAAAAGAAAGAGAAGAGGGGCACCTAGCTGACTCAATCACTAACGTGAGTACGTGACTCTTCATCTTGTGGTCATGAGTTCAAGACCAAGGTTGGATGTAGAGATTACTTTAAAAAAAGGGGGAGGGAGGAGAAAAAGAAACTGAGAGATAGAGATCCCTTCAGTGTTTAACGTACCTCTAATTCTTTATGTTTTTGGAGTAGAAGTTTCATTAATTTCCTCATGAGACTTTTTTCTCTCTTATTTTCTCCTCTTGCCTCTTTAGTATTTTTGATAATTATTTATAAAGCTTTGTATACTGGAAAAAACAAAGTTTCACTCAGGATACATTATTGAGCTTGAAATAATGTAATGGATGGACACAAAAACACACAAGACAGACTTTCTAGCTGTTTTTAAAATATAAGGGTTTCACATAAAGGTTTATTTTACTTAAATAATACATAAGCAAAACTAGAACAGGTAGTTTACAGTTTTATTTAGTTCATAAGGACACTTAACTCTAAACTTGACACTTTCCCCCAAATTATTAATATAATTTTAATGAACAAAAAAATAAATCTCACATCTTCACAAAAGACATTTATACTAATGATTCAATTAAGTCTTTGTTTCTTCTTTTATTTTTTTAATAAAGATTTTATTTCTTTGTTTGACAGACAGAGATCACAAGTAGGCAGAGAGGCGGGCAGAGAGGGGAGGAAGCAGGTTTCTTGCTGAGCAGAGAGCCTGATATGGGGCTTGATCCTAGGACCCTGGGATCATGACCTGAGCCCAAGGCAGAGGCTTTCACCCAACTGAGCCACCCAGGCACCCCTCTTCTTATGTTGTTTTTTAATTGTACCTTCAGTCTCTGTCCCTTTCTCTTTCTTTCTCTCTCTCTCTCACACACACACACACACACACACACAGACATACACAGGGGAGCTTGTTTTCCTTGAATGCAAATAAAATCCCCATACTGTATAGAAAAGGCAGAAGTAAAATTAATGCCTCCATCAATGGAATTTGATAGCAAAGATTTTACTCTTCATTTTCTATAGTAATAAAGATGGACTAATGTATACTTTCTTGCAATTTGAAAACATCATTCAGCAGTTTATGCAAGCTATCTAATTCAAATATATTAAGTGGCATAGGGAGCAATTTTCCTTTATTCCTAATTGTCAGTATGCCATTAAACCTTAATAATGGCGGCCCATATTACCTGGCTTATGTTTCCTTTGTTTTCACTTTCCTGTAGATGTGCCATCCAGTCCCTATGGAGTGAAGATTATAGAGCTGTCACAGACCACAGCCAAGGTTTCTTTCAACAAACCGGACTCCCATGGAGGTGTGCCTATTCATCACTATCAAGTGGATGTCAAAGAAGTGGCATCAGAAACCTGGAAAATAGTACGCTCCCATGGAGTTCAAAGTGAGTCAGTGATTTCAAAGTTTGTCGGTTAATTCAAGCTGACCTTCAGTGTTCTTGTGTGATGGGGTTTTCGTTTTTCTTCAGTGTGGACTTTCTTTTTCTTTTAATAAAGTAGAGTTGGGAAGACATTTCCACTGCCCTTTTCTTCTTAGGAATAATTTTAATACAGAGTGGGAAAGTTTTCATTTTTAATAAAGATGGGAGAGTTTAACAAATTCACCAAAGTTCAATTTTTGGAGAGAAAATTTAGTATGTAGAATTTTGGTGGTGGAGAAACAACTACTGACATGTCAGATTTGATGGCTGGATATTCTGAAATATGTTTTTTTTTTAATTTATTTGTAAGATGTCTTCCATAAGTAGAAAACTGATGTTGTAAAAGGTAGAAATACAGAAAAGTAAAATGTGAAAATCTTATATATGTATATATGAAGCCATCTATAAAAATTACCTGTCTACTAAAATTTATTTCAAAATTGTGTTTTGAAAACTCAAATTTTCCTACAAATTATGGTCTTTCAAGTAATGGAATAAGCTAATTCTAAGAAGTTAAAACAATTTACAGCACTTCTTTTCACATACAGAATTTCATCATTGTGAAAATGTGATTTATTTTCCCATTATAGGAAGAAGCTAAAGTAGGAAATGACAATTAATTACAAGAGGGAGACTCTGTTTGTTGGAATATAGAACTACATTACATAGTCCAAAAGGACAGTAAAGAAAATAGTGAGGAAACTATTGTTCCGTAGTGTCCCTCCTCTGCTGACGCTGGCCCTGGCTTGATCCTAACATGCCTCGTGTAAGGGCTCTGTAAAAAGCACGAGCTGTTCTATGAAGAAAAGCATGAGCCCTCCTGTGAAAAACTGTCCTAGTGGACAGCAGAGACAGAACAGATAAAATCATTCTAGTTTCACCTGTGTCAACACCCCCTAGTCCCATTTTTACTGAGAATAACTACAGGTTTTTGATAGAAGTGCCAGAAATATTCATTAATCTGTCATCAGTCATTTACTACACTCTTCATATAATACCCCCCAGACATGTCAGCTCTTACCCTATTTTGTGCTTTTTTTTTTTTTATTTTGTTTTTTGGGTTTTGTTGTTGTTGTTGTTTGTTTGGTTTTTTTAATGATGAGAGGATTTGGAAAGGTACTGGTTTTTTTGTGCAAATGCTATGTGGTTCAGGAGAGAAGACAGTACCCCAAAAGAATGAGCAAATGAGTTCTGAGGCTTTCATGGAAGAAGCCATTATCTTAGATTCAAGAACACTATTTTTTAAGAGAGTAAACAAGAGAAGTGAAAGATGAGAGACAGAAAGACAAATGAATTATCTCGGACACTACAGAACACTCCAAGTGTGTGCTTTGCACAACCATGAAGAAAAGTAATGTTAAAACTGAATATTAGAGAAATTAAACTTAGCAGAATAATATTGCCATACCTCACCCCTCCACCCTGGTGAAGAAGTTTAATAGATTCTCCCAAGACTTCTTACAAAGCCACAACACAATTATGGATTTATAATTGCCTTGATCTGATGAAGTTGTTCATGTTCAAAAACCTGTTTTGTTACTCCGGGTATCCATGTTTCAGAAGCAGATTTCTATGTTTATAAAACTTATATGTAAGAAAGAACACAAATCAGTTCATAGTTCATAAATATTTATTTTATTTTAGTCACCGTGTTAAGACCTGAAAATAAATCAATAGATTTTTGAGCACGAACTGAAGAATTTGGTATTATCAATATCTTCTATTTTACAGAGGATAAAGCTGAGGACTATCTATATAAAGGAGAAAACTGAGACTATAAAGTTTAGCTTATCTGAAAGGTAATATGGGTAAATAATAATGAAACTAAAATTCAAAACCTAACAGGAAATCTGATGACTGCTATGCACCTTTTCTTCCTTTATTCAGTTTAGAGTTGAGAAAGTGGAACAAAAATTACTGCCTTGTAAAGTATGATTATGACCATTTTATAAATATATATATATATACACACATATATGTGCGTGTGTGTGTGTGTGTGTATAAAATTTGAAAGTATGTTATACAACTTTAAATATATTTATATATAAATATTTTTTATAATATTAAAATATATATAATGTTGTAATGTGTGTGTGTGTATGTTTGTGTTTGTTGGCAATACATTTTAGATAGCTAGTGGAAGGAGTTATATAGGGAATTTAGGGAAAAATTTGCCTGACCAAGTTAAATATGAATTAGAAACTTAAAATATCACTATTATTTAAAAGTTTCTTTTTAGAAAAGAAGAAAGCAGGAAGGAAGGGACAGGAGTGGGGAGAGAGAGAAAAAGGAAAGAAGGACAACCTGTCAGAATGGCTAAAGTTGGATGTTTTAAACATGTTTCTTCACTCCACCCCATATATGTATGGTTGACTAGACTACAGGGTCCAGAACATGTATGATAGACATTGTGTGCATGTGAGTTGTGATTATGTGATGTAGTCACTGATGGCTTCAAAAGGATTATAATTGAAAGAGAAATAATTACATAGTTCTTTCAATGGAAACATTGTGCTTCAATGCAATGCAAAGATATAAGAACAATTTAGTAAAAGATTATTATAAAGGATCTAAAGAATGTGGGCCCACTACACAGCTGTCTAATGCAGCTTGATTTAAGGGTGAAAGTTCAATGATTTGGAGCAGAGGGCAAGCTTAACAGTAGTGAAAATATTAAAAATTATCTTCACCTTTATAATTATCTGTACATATTCTGGAAGGGAGATCCGTAGCTTTCATTCATTTCTTTTTAAAAAAGTATCTTAAAAATGGTTTTTTAGTTTGATTTTATTCTCAAACTATAGTTTAGCTGAGTATATAATTCCAGCTTGATCATTACTTTCCTTTGGTGATCTAAAGAGAATATTTTACCCTCTTCTGTCTTCCCTTGTTATTTTAAAGTCTGCTGGAAGTTGTCCTTTGTAAATATTTTGACTGTTTTCTTAAGCTGGTTTTGTGACACCTACTTTAATTTGGTATCTTGAGGTTTAGTTACTTGCCCTAATGTAGAGCTCTTCATTTGTTCTGTTTGAGGTTCTTGGTGTTCCTCAATCTAAAGATCCGCCTCTTTCACCAATTCTGGAAAATGTTATTATCATTAGCTTGGATATCTTGAATATGAATATTAATTTCTTCCCTCATTCTCTCTATTCATTTATTCTGATAATCCAAGTTATATGCTACATTTTGTTATTTGAGATGTTAGAATATCATATCTCTTTACCTCTATTTTTTGTTTCATTCCTTTACCATGTTATTTTTGTTCTGTCTACTAGTTCACTAATTCATAATTCACTTATATCTGCCATTAAAACTCTCTATTAAGATTTTAATGATCATAGTTTTAATGTACATAAGTTATATTCGTTCATTGTATGTTTCAGCAGTATCTCACTTAGGGTGGTTTGTTTCGTAGTATATTTTATGATTTAATTGTGATCTTATATTTTGTTAATCTTATTTACTAAGATCATGCAAAGCCTGGGGTTTGGGGGCTTCTTCCACAGAAGATATTCTTTTGCTTCAGGTAGTTGCCCTGGAACTTTCCAAAAGTGGAAGCACCAGAGCACCTTAAATTAATTTCTTCATTTAAGAGTTTCTGTGCTATGAGAGCTGGTTTATAGTTGCTAATTTTCAAGAAGTTTTTATCCAACCCCCTTTGCCGAGTTGGGATTTGACTCAAGGCCAAGCCAAACAAACTTTTTCTAACCCACAGTTTTACTTTCTTCTAAGGACTTTGGCATTCCTGGGTCCATGAAGGGGTCCAAGTCTCAGATCTACCTCTTTCTTCTTTCCCCAGTGAGGACATTCAAACTCAATCTTCTATATTACAGATCTGTGCAAAAGCTCTCAGCTATTTGAGTATCAGTGAGATTTTCCACAAGACTGCAATAATTGATAGAAAAGCAATTACAGGGCACCTGGGTAGCTCAGTGGGTTAAAGCCTCTGACTTCTGCTCAGGTCATGATCTCAGGTTCCTGGGATCAAGACCCACATCGGCTCTCTGCTCAGTAGGGAGCCTGCTTCCGACCCCCCACCCTGCCTGCCTCTCTGCCTACTTGTGGTCTCTCTCTGTCAAATAAATAAATAAAATTAAAAAAAAAAAAAAGAAAGAAAAGCAATTACATAGTTGCTCCTCTAGCTTCAGGTCTCTCCATTCACATCATTTTTTCATATTTCAGAATTTGCCTTCCTTTCCTATGAGATTATATGTGCATTTAAAAAGATTTTTGAAAACGGTATGTGTAATTGTTAGCATATTTAAATGACTTGATTTTTTGGTTGTGTAGGTAATCATATTGAAATTCTGAAGACATCTTTTAAAGCACATACATAGTTTTGAATAGTGAAGAAATGCTTTTTTTGTGCCTTTGTTTTATAGTTTGAACTGATAATTCATCTTAAAGTTTGAGTTTTGTAAGCATAGCTGTACTCATTGGCTTTGAGGCATTTGTTAGAATACAGATTTAGGTTTATCTGTGAAAAGACAGTTGTCATGGTTGTGAATATTTCAGCTGTGACTTCTTACCCTCGACATGGTTTTATTTATTTATTGTAATTTACATGAGTTCAGTTGACATTCATTTATTTTTCTTGGCTCATAAATATCTATAACTCATTATATACTATTCATATATCTACTTCTACCTATAAGTAAATATATGTTCTTGCTTGATTGTGGTGGCATAAGCAAGAAAATTTTAGCAAAAAAAAAAAAAAAATTTCTGTTACTAGATTCTGATCCTAAATAACTCATTAATTAATTTCCTGTGAATTTCACCTGCTCACTCTGCACCTGGCCCTAGGTTTAGAGTGCATTTGCAGTCTAGACCAGTTATTATCTTCTTCAAGGTTTAGCTGAAGTCTTACTGATCATCCCAATCACTGATGTGACACAAAACTAAATTTGAAATGGGGAGAGTTGTGAACAAATCTGATATCAACAACTTGAACTATTCAAACTTCGAATGTGAATCATTCTGACATTTAATTTTGAGTGAAAAATACGTATCACGGGTGTAGCAAGACTTTTTGATTGGGAGGGATATATGACATTTTCATTACCCTATCATTTAACACTTTGTAAGCATGTTCTATATACCTCATTGGGCACAAATGAAGAGAAGATAATAATCTTACAAAACAGCTACTCGTTTTTTGGTATTCAAAATAAAAATGAAAAATTAACATTTTAAAATATCAAGTTCTTTTTATCAGAGCATAGAACAATTCTCTCAGCATAATCTATGTCTTTTAATTTGTAAAATGTTTAGCCACCTAGAATCACACATAGATATCCTTTCAATCTCAACCAAGATTATTACATGCTGTGCTTTATTTGGGTCTAAGGTTATAGTAGAATTTCTCTTTGTTCCTGAAAATAAGGGAGATAATTTTTATTTGAAAATAGTGGCATATTCTAAATGGGACATTCATTAGAAACTTATTCAAATTCTCACCATTTTTACTAATCAAAGAATGTAATAACTGACTACAATTTGGAAATAAGTTCACAGTTGGACTTTACAGTTCTTTCATTGCATAATTTCACTAAACCTTCAATATGGCTTTGCAGGATGCAATTGCAGTGTGTATATTTTAATCTACAGATGGTAATTTTAACATTATAGCATTTAGTTTGCAAATGTTGTGATTAAGGTTATGTACGTGCTTCATTATTACATATAATGCCAAACTTTTTACCCAGGTTTTAATTTTAGTTCAATTTTAATTAAAATCTGAAGGAAAAAAATTGACTTGTATGATAGAGAAATCCATTTTCAGCTTTGTGAAGGAGTTTTTCCAAGTCTGTTTTGAAGTACAGGTTTGGATTTATAAGTCATATGCCTGTGCCTGAAAGGTCCACAAACTGATTTTAAGTAGGAGCTTAAATTGGAATAGAATAAAGATTAATAGATCAAATACTAAGAAGGATTTCGATGCAACTAAAGGGATGCTAATTCCCAGTACCTTCCTTTGTCTCAAAGGGGTAGCCCTAACTTCAATGGCACCAGCAGCTCTCTTGGAATAAAGAATCTTTCTGGCTTGAATATTCCAAAATCACGAGCTTAATATCATTTATATAGATTCAGGATGAGGCTACACATCAACAATGAAAAGCTTATTTATTACATGCATGGAATTTCTCTGTACAAACAGCCTGTTACAGCACCTTGTTTCTCCATGTTTTAGTTTTTCACTAGGAATCACCTCCATGCTCTGCCATCTTCCCATCGGCCCCAAACCCCAGTCTCTTTCTCTTAGTGCAGCTGGCTTGATACAGCCTACAAAGTGTGCTTTTACATTATTTGCCTCAGAGAATTGTTTAGCTTTTAAAACTGGACATTAATGCCCTTCAGAGGTATGACAGATTTTGGCACAATTTTTTTGTAATTTTTTCCCATTGCTTTGTATTAGAATTTCTTGATCAAATGTTAGCATTTTTCAATCTTCCTGTTTCCACTGTTTCCTCACTGTCTCTACTTTTATCTTTTACTCTACCTTAAAATTTTAACAATTATATTTTTTGATTTACCTCTCTGTTCTTAAAATTGTTAAATCATGTATGCAATATATTCTCTTATCTCTCTGATAATTGTAATGACATTTCATTTTCAGTTATTTTTGCTCCATGATTTGGTTTTCTTTTCCTAGACTTATTTTGTTGTTGTTGTTTGTTTGTTTTGTTCTTATTCACATTGGAAACATTCCCCAAGTATTGGTAATCCTTGCCTGAATATGTGCATTTAAAAGCAAGAAAAAAATCACCCCTAAGCTCTGTGCAAAGACAAGGTTTTTTAACCCTTGACATCAGATGGGTTTCTAACTTCCCCATCAACAGAGATCTGTGAAATAGTAACAATCTTTAGATATCATTTTGAGGCTGTTCAGTTATTATCGGCATACCTGGCTACTAGGGCACTGTGGAAAAGTAGCTTCTGTCAGATGGTGTCATATGCTTCCCACAAAGTTTGCCCAGCAAATCAACTGCATGCTCCCTCATGTTTAGAATTCCAACGTACAAAACTTCTTGGGTCCCACTTACCCAGATAATAGACCTTCCATCTTCTGTTGAGGTGTGAGAGAGGAATTCATGTTCTCTTAAATCTGAGGAAAGGGCAAGAGAGTACAATTGTTTAAATGTTTGATGATCATCCAGTTTTGTATCCTCTTGGACTTAAAATTATTGAGACTTTTCTGAAACTTCTGTAAGTCTAATTAGTTTACTTCCCTTTATCATCTCATCTTCATATACAGATTTTTATAATTTTTGATGTAACATTATATTTTAATATGTGAGTTTTTTTCCATTTTTAAAACAGACAATATTAAATTAATTTGTTTATATATTGATGACATAGTATTGAAAATTACACTTTTAAGAAAAATGAGCATATCAATGTTACTAATGATTAGTACCTATAATTATCTAAGCTTTCTGTTCTGTTAAGCAGCTTATAGGCAAAAATATTCACATTTTTCTTGGAAACTGACTAGCTTCACATGCACATTCAGTAGAAATTTTAAATATAGATTAAGCTCCAAAATTTGGCAGTTTTCCCAATAATACCCAGGATAACAAAGACCATCGGATATGGACACACACAGTGTAAGGTTGCATATATTGTATAATATACAACCACAAGAAATATTTACATAGTCTATGATGTAAGTGGAACCCCACTGAAATTATTCAATAAGGCAGCTCTGCCTATTGGTAGATATTTTTACATTGTGTAAAAGAACCTGTTAAAATCCAAAAGGTAATTTAATACAACCAGCTCCTTATTGAAAAACATGCTATTTGATTTTCACTCAAAATTTTTTTGTTCAAAAGCCCACTAATCATGCAATAGATTTCAGATTATTCAATAGCTTCTGGATTCTTCCGTGGTAATTGAGGAACATACTGTATATATACAATGCTATATAAACAGTGAATAATAACGTAATAGAGCAGATTTATTTCTATTAAATTATTAACTAATTTTAGTAGTGAAAAAATACAGGGTTGGGCTTCTTTTGTTATGAATTTTTTTTTCTTTTGTTATGAATTGTAACTCAGAAAGTAACATTGTCATTGGAACCACTTTGTTAAAATCATTGCCTATAAATGTTTTCCTGTGATCATTATTGAATTTAAAATCTTTTTGCTTTTGTTCATACTTAAAAAGAAGGCTAATGATTATTTAAAATAAAGAAGGAAAATAATGAGAATGAGCATCATATCTCAACTACAGTTGGAGTAAGCCCACACATGTAATTGCTTCAAATGCGTCACTTTCAGAAATTTATCAGGAATTTTCTATGTTGTGTTAGGGTGCCACTAAAAATAATGAAAGAAATAATTGATATGCCTTTGTTACTTAAAATTTTTTAAAAAAAATTTTTGTTGCTTTTGTTTTTTTGGAAATGCACCTCAGAAGATGTCCCTGCATGACAAATGACATGATTATCCTTTTAGATCTTTGTCTTCTGCTTCTCCTGTCCACCAACCAAACACAATGGTCCCATTTACCAATAAAAAGGAATTTCCTTGTGTTTTTTTTTTTTCCTTTTACCTTTGTGTGTATTTTTGTCTGTGTTCTTGAAACACATATTATCATAAATTTTCTTTTGTTTGGTGATATATTGGCAGGCATCTTTTCTAATTAACGAGTGAGGAGTTCATGTGGCCCAATGACATGAACATGATAGTTACTTCAGGTGTACAATGCTGTAACATACCAGGTCTCAACAAACTTTTTGGCTACCAGCTGTGATGAAAAGGGTCTGAGAGGGTTTTCGGATTAGCTTGTTTGTTTTTTAAGTAATCTATGAGACATAACTCTTTTCTGTTATAGTAGGAATGTTTTTTCTGTAGAAGGATTGTAGTTTTTCTATAGTTTACCAATACCTAAAAGTTATTATAACATCATTTCAAATTACACTTAAGATTTTTATTCCAATGTTTCTTTAATCCATGTTATTTACAGTAGCCTGGGTGACACTGGATTACCAAATAGTTTACTACTCAGTTTTACTGTTTTAGAAACAATTTTAAGTAATCATTATTTAAGATTTGCTCTAAACTACTGCAGATTTTAAAATCTTAATATAGTCTAGTGCTTTTAAAAATTCTCTACAAAGAATATTTTCTACAATTACACTATTTCCAACATAAAGGTGTCTGAGGAAAAATGGTTATCATTTTAATGACTGTATTTCACATGGTAAAAGAGAAATTGACTATAAAAATCATCTATTTTAAATACAAGGGCAATAAACTTCTGAATTTCAAAGAAAGGGGGATAAAAGTAATCCACATTAATTCTGTATTTTCAGTGAAAGGAAATTTGTTCTAATTTGAATATAATGGGTAGAATTCTGTGTGTTAAAAATGAAAACAAGAATAACTTGGACTGTTTTCATTGTGCCTGTTTAAAAAAATGAGCTAAATCAGAAATTTATATGTAATAGCAATCTTACTGAATTTAAACCACATAGATCAAAACATACGGGAAATATACAGGAAACAAGGCTAGGAGAGAAAGCGAGTGAAATACCACCCTTAAGTAAAATTATTTGTATGCTGGAAACTTCCCCATATATCCCAATATGAAGACCCCAATTCATTCATAATTCTGTACTTAGCCTGGTCTCTGTTATAATGATAAAAAGAACTTCTATACAAATGATTTTTAAAATTTTAATAAAATTAATGAACTCTTCTGTATGTATATAATTTTACAAATCAGAGAAATAAGTGGTATGAAGAAATGAAATTAATTTATATAAGAAAGATGTTTGTGAGTAGTGAAAAAAGAAACATGAATATTTCATGACTGTTTTGTAGATATTTAATCCACAGGAAAAATAAGTATTCATTGGTTACTAGAAACTTAAAAAAATAAGAGTCCATCTCACTGCTCAAACATACACATTTTTGGACACTTTAATATTCAGTAAAAATATGATTTTTCCTTGAATATAACTCAAAAATTTTTCTTAATTCTAGCGAAGAATCACTGTGGGGTGACCACTGTAGTTATTTTAATACTGAATTTAACTAAATAGGTAATCTTAGAAGATATGTTTAAATTTTATACCCTTAAAGTTTTTTAAATCATGCCTAAAATAATTCACTTTACTAAATAAACATTATTTGATTTTTTGATTGTTAAAAAGTTCATCTTTATGAACAGTATTTTCTATATTATAGTATATAAATATTCTCAAAGTTAAGGAGGAGTACAGAGCTTCTCCTTTATGTACTAAGTGGCTCAAGAGTCTTCTATTACTGGGAAGATTCTAAGGCATGATCATAAATGGTTTCAGAGACTGACAGTACTCTGGTTCCCAACTCTTTTACATCATGTATGGACCATGCAAACAATGTTCTTACTTTTCATACTCCTGCCATTTCCTGTGTTTGTTCTTTTTTCTACATATACAGGTCTGATTAACATTTTACACTAATGATGTACTACTGCTTTGATTTTTCTCACTGCCCTTTTAAGAAATCACTAAATATTATCACATGGTTTCACTTACTTGTGGAGCATAAGGAATAACATGGAGGACATTGGGAGTTGGAGAGGAGAAGTGGGTTGGGGGAAACTGGAGGGGGAGACAAAGCACCAGACACTGTGGACTCTGAGAAACAAACTGAGGGTTTTGGAGGGGAGTAGTGTTGGGGGTTGGGTGAGCCTGGTGGTGGGTATTAAGGAGGGCATGTATTGCATGGAGCACTGGGTATGGTGCATAAACAATGAACCTTGGAAAACTGAAAAAAATTAAGTTAAAAAAATCACTAAATAAATACATAGCCCATTGCCCACTCACCGTGGCATACACACATTCTATATTCTTATGGCCATGCTTGAGTTTATGTTATGCTATCTACTCTTTCCTATGCATTCATCAAGGTCCAATATAAATTTGCCCTTCTTGGTAAGGGTTTATTTATTTTTTAGTAGAAATATTTTTACATTTCTTTGAAATTCTATAGTAAATATTGCTTATACTAACTAGTATTTGGCAGCTTCTCACCTCATAACATAAGTATTAAGACACAAGTGACATTTATCCATCTTGATTGCACAGCTGAGAGCCTGTGTAACATAGTGTATGGACCTTTGAATCTTCTACATCACCTGAGATGAATGAATGGATTACTTAATTATTAGGTTTGCTTTTACTCAAATAAAATTATACAGCTATTAACTCTTCCCAAACATCTGTGAATTGTGCCTGTGTCCAGGCTAAATTAAATGGAACCATCTAAGCAAGTTGGTTATTTTTCCCTTTCTTTGGAGTTTTCAAAGATTCTGCTAGCTTTTCTGGGTGCTAATATTACAGAATAAGCTGTTCCATAAAACCTGGTACTAGCTCACCTAAGATTAAAGAAAGAAGACCTCTTTAGGGCATAGAACATTCCTATGCAGTTCTGGAGATTGGGCAGATCAGTGGACAGTTAGGATACTTATCACATCATAGAAAAATTAGTGAGCTCTGTAAAACTGCTTCAATTTAGATTGTTTTACTAGAGATCTTCATCCTCACAACTGAGTTCTGTGACACAGCTACACATAGCATGAACTTTGGATTTGGAATTCAAGACATGTGATCTCCTGTCTAGGGTAGCATTGTTTTACCCCCTCATCTATTGGTGGGGTTGCTTATCCTATATATTATATCTATAAGACTTTGAGCACTATTGACATTTTTAATAATAATAAACATTCTAATACATGGATATGGGATATATTTCCATTTATTAATATCTCCTTTAATTTCTTTCACACAATTTTTGCAAAAATATTTTGTAGTTTCTGTTTTGCAAATCTTAAATTTCTTTCATTGAATTAATTTCTAACTATTTTATTTCTTTTGATGCCATCAAAATGGAATTGTTTTCTGAATTTTCCTTTTTAGATTGTTGATTGTTAGTGTACATAAATGCAACTGTGATTCTAGAGTGTTGACTTTGTATCCTCTCATTACACTGAATTCATTTTTTTAGTTCTGAAAGTTTTTTGTGAAACTTTTAGAATTTCCTACATATAAGATCACATCATCTGTGAACAGAGATAAGTTTACTTCTTTCTTTCTAATTTAAATGCTTTTTAAAATTTTTTCTTGCCTAATTGCTTTGGTTAGAAATTCCAGTACTATGTTAAATAGAAGTGGTAAAAGCAGGCATCCTTGCCTTGATTCCTGATTCTGGAGGAAACAAATTTTAATCTTTCACCATTAAGTATGATTAACTGGAAATTTTTAATATATGGCTTTTATTATGCTAAAGTATTTACTTTTTATTCCTAGGGGTTTTTTAGTGTTTTTATCATGATAGGGTATTAAATTTTGTCAAATGCTTTTTTGCATCAATTGGAATGATTGATATATATTTTTTTCCCTTTATCCTATAATTGTATTGTATTACATTGTTTAATTTTTGTATGTGAAACGTCCCTTTCAGGAATAAATTCTTCTTGGTCATGGTTTATAAACCTTTTAATATGCCACTGAATTTGGATTACTAGTATGTTATTGAGGATTTCTGTATCATTGTTCATAAAGGATACGGATTTGTGGTTTCTCTCTTTCTTTCTATCTTTCTTTCTTTTTTTGTAGTGTTTTATCTGAATCTGGTATCATGTTAATGCTGGCTTCATAGAATGAGTTAGGAAGTGTTCCTTCCTCTTCATTTTTCTTTTAGGAATTTTTGAGAAAAAGTTGTATTAGTTTTTCTTTTTCTTTTTGTTTAAGATTTATGTATGTGAGAAAGAGGAGTGGAGGAGGCACAGAAGGAGAGAGAAAATCCTGGAGCAGGCTTCATGCTGAGCTATGACCCTGATGCAGGGCTAAATCCCTGAGCCAAATCAAGAGTTGGACATGACCAGCTTAGGCACCCAGGCACCCTAGTATTAGTTTTTCTTTAAATGTTTGATGAGAATTCATCAAAAGCTGTTGAGTCTAGGGTTTTTCTTTGTCAGGAGATTTTTGAATACTGATTCAATCTTTGTATTAGTTGTAGGTCTATTCAGATTTTCTATTATTTTATGATTTAGTCTTTGTGTAGCTAGGTTTTGTGTAACTAGAAATTTGTTCTTTTCATCTAGGTTATCCAATTGGTCAGCATACAATTGTTCATGGTAGTCTCATAATCCTTTTTATTTATGTAGCATTTGTAGTAGTGTCTCCGGTTAATTTCTGGTTTTAGTAATTTTAGCTTTTTTTTTTTTTTTGGTTTTATCTTATGTAGCTGAAGTTTTTTTTAACTTGATGATCTTTTTTGAAGATCAACTTTTGGTATCATTGATTATCTCCATTATTTTTCTATTCTCTGTTTCATTTTTATCTGTCCTAATTGTTCTTATTTTCTTAACTCTGCTGGCTTGGAGTTTAGTCATTTCTTCTTTTTCTTATTCTTTGAGTTGTAAAGTTAAGGTGTTGATTTGAGATGTTGCTTGTTTCTTAATGTAAGCATTTAGAGATATGAATTCCTGCTGAGCCCTGCTTTTGCTGTGGCCCATTAGTTTTTTATACATGATGTTTTCATTTTTATTCATCTCTAAGTGTTTTCTAACCACCCTTGTGATTTCTTCTCTAGCTCATTGGTTTATTTAAGTATGCAATGTTTAATTTTCATTATTTTGTGATTTTTTAAAATTCCCCTGCTATTAATGATTTCTAACATCCTACTGCTATGGTTAGAAAAGTTATTTTATATATAACTTTTAAAGTCTGTTGAGATTTAATTTGTGGCCTAATATATGGTCTATCTTGGAAAATATCTTATGTGCAGTTAAGAATAATCTAGTTGTTTGGACAGTATTCTAAATTTAGTTGGTTTATTTTGTTGCTTAAGTCCTCTGTTTCTTTTCTTATCTTCTGTCTAATTTATCTGTCCATTATTGTGAGTGGAGTATTGAAGACTCCAAATACAATTGTTGAGTTATTTCTCTGTTCATTTATGTCAGTTTTTCCTTCATATGTATTTTGATGGTCTATCAGTAACATATGTGTGGGTTTATAATTGTTATATCTTCTTCCTGTATTGAAACTTCTATTAATGTAATTTCCATTTTGTCTGCTCAGAAGCTTATTGATTTAAAGTGTCTGTTTTCTCTGATATTAGTATAATCAGCCTTGGTCTCTTCTAGTTACTATTTACATGGACAATCTTTTTCCATCCTTTTACATTCAATCTATTTGTCTTTGGATCTAAGATAGCATATAGTTGGATAATATGATTCTAGTCATTCTGCCAATCTCTGTCTTTTGTTTGAAGAGTTTAATCCATTTACATTTAAAGTAATTACCAATAAGGGAGGACTTCTGTCATTCTGCTACTTGTTTTCTTTATGCTTTACAGATTTATTTTTGTCCTTTATTTTCCACATTACTGTCTTCTTTTGTATTTGGTCAGTTTTTTTTTGTGGTGAAATGTTTAAATTCCTGTCTCATTTATTTTTGTGTCTATCCTATAGCTATTTTCTTTTTGGTTACCATGGGGACTTCATTTAACATCCTAAAGTTATAATACTTTAATTTGAATTTATACTAGCTTAGCTTCAGTAATATACAAAAACTCTGCTCTTTTATAACTTCATTCTCATCCTTTTTGGTTGTTGGTATCAAAAAATTACATCTTTATGCATTACGTGCCTAAGAACATGAACCAATAATTCTTTTAAACGTGTTAATATCTTGAATTCTGTAGAAAACAAAATTTGGAGTTACAAACTAAAGTTACGATAATATTAGTTTTAGAATTTTTTTTAATGTAATCTCTAAAGTCATGTAGGAAACCACAAGTACAGTTGCAAATCATTGTTCCAGTAGTACCAGCTTTTGTAGTCGTCAGTGTAATTGCCTTTATTGAGATCTCTATTTCTTCATATGACTCTGAGGCATTGTCTAGTGTCCTTTTATTTTACACTGCAAGACTCCTTTTGAGCTTTCTTGCAGAGTAACAAAGTACTCATTTTTTGTTTGTCCAGAATGCCTAAATTTATTCCTCATTTTTGGCAAAGAGTTTTGTCAAACATAGCACAGTTTTTCCCCTTTAGCACTTTGCATAAACCACCCCTCTGCCTTTTGGCCTCTATAGTTTCTTATGAGAAACCTGCTAATAATATTATTGAGGATGCCATATATGTAATGAGTTACTTCTCTCTTGCTGCTTTCAAGATTCTCTCTTGTTCTTCAGCTTTTGAAAATTTGATTATAATGTATCTTGCTATTGGCCTCTTTGAGTCCTGCTACTGTGAAACTCATTGAACTTCTTGGATGTTTTTATTTGTGGCTGAAGTTTTCAGGAATTATTTCTTCAATTATTCTCTCTGTTTCTTTCTCACACTCTTCTGTGAGACTCCCACAGTATGATTATGACTCACTTAATCATGTCCCACTGGTCCTTTAGGCTCTGTTCATTTTCATTCAGTCTTTTTTTTTTTTTTCTTTCTCTTTCTTAGATTCAAGAGTTTTCATTGTCCTATCTTTAGGTTCATTGCTTCTTTCTTCTGCTCACTCAGATTTACCTGTGAAACCTCCTAATAATTTTTTCATTTTAATTATTATACTTTTAAGCTTTTTAATTTCTTTTTGGATTCTTTTTAGATTCCTTCTCTTTATTTTACTCATACATTGTTTTTTTTAATTGTTGTTTTGTTTGTTTGTTTTCTTTGTCTGCATCTTCCTTTAGTTCTTTGATCATCTTAAGATGGTTGTTCCAAAAGTCTTTTTTCTAAATATCTACCATGAGATATTTTCCAGGGAAGGTTTCTGTTGATTAAAACATTTTTCCTTAAATGGGCCATAATTTCCTGTTTCTTTGCATGCCTTGTGATATTTGTGTTAAAAACTGGACATTTGAATTTAATAATATGATGATAACTCTGGAAATCAGTTCTCCCCCTTCCCCAGCATTAACTCTTGTTATTCTTGTTTATTGTTCCTTGTTGTTTATTGTTCCTTATTGTTGTTGTAGGCAATGTCTGTGCCAAGGATTAGACTCATGTTAACTTAAAGTCTTCTCAGGGCACTAGTTCTTTAAATCCTTAGGAAGTCCCTTTTGCCAGAGGAGGTAAGGCATGCAACAGTGAGGAGAGGTACAATAATAATGGCTGCCCACCTTCTTGTCTGCATCTCTTTGATCAAAAGTGGCAATCAAAATCAGAGCAAGAGGGTGCCTGGGTGGCTCAGCTGCTTAAGCAACTGCCTTCAGCTCAGGTCATGATCCTGGAGTTCTGGGATCCAGTCCCGCATCGGGTTCCCTGCTTAACAGGAAGTCTGATTCTCCCTCTGACCCTCTCCCCTTTTATGCTCTCTCTCTCACTCTCTCTCAAATAAATAAATAAAATCTTAAAAAAAAAAAAATCAGAGCAAGACCCCTGGTATTTGGAGGAGAGTGTCCTTTTTTTATCCCCCTGACTCCTACATGCTGAGTGCAGGCTGCTCCAAGAATGTTTGTGCATCTGCCTTCTACTTGGCTGGGGTGGGAATGGGAAGCTGCTACTAGTTAACAGCTGAAATTGACCAAAATTTACCACAATTTGCCATCCATATCCTCCCCTAGAAGTTGCGAGCCTTTAACAGACTCTAAGTTTCTAGAATATTTATATCAGGCAGGCAGATTCTGCCAGTACAATTGTTGTTTAGGTGGGGAGAAAAGATTCTTGGTGCTTCCTCCTCCATTTCCTTCCTAGAATCCTCCCTTTCCATTTATAATTCTTCATGTTCATTGACACTTTAATTTATAGACATTCATTCTTTCAACGTTAAAATTCAAGATTTAGATGACTTTTTTAAAAGCTTTCATGAGGGAGTCTAGTGGAATTGTTCAGATGAACATCTTCAGTTTATATGAAATGTTTGTTAATAAGTGAATTACACACGTGAATATTTAGTCATATAATTATCTGCCTCATAATTTAAATTCTCCAAAAGAAATTCCAAATTCTCTAAGTCAAATAATTTGATACCTTTAAAACTAGCTCTATAGAAATATATTTTCATAAAATATTCAAAATATTTACACATAATTTTTTGTTACAAATTGTTTTGGTATATGATATCTATAAAATATGAATGGCAAGCATTCACAATAATTTACTTGAAACACTTAAAGTTTGATGGAAAATGAAATACATATGTATATGCAAGATAAAGAAAGGATCATACATAATCCAAAATATCTGAATAAAGTAGAATGTTTCTGTGTTCTGAAATTCATTGAAAAATATCAAGCCACTAATGGGAATTGGTGGAGATGTCTGGATTAACTACAGAAAAGCATAGCATTTTTCGGTGAAATTTTAAGTGCCATTATGAGTTTAAAAAATAGTATATAACTTCCTTGAAAATAGAGAAAGAAAACTTTTAAAAAGTAACTAAGGGGAAAAACTGTCCAAGTTGCACTTGGTTCTGAATCTTATATTTGAAGGGAATCTCTAAGCTGTCTGTATGGTTTGGTGTGTTGAGATAATAGAGAACATAAATAATAGAGCAAAACCAGCTCACTCCTCATTATTTGGAAAAATGGCTAAGAATATATGGGCTTGGGTGGGATATATGAAATAATCTGTTTGATTTGTTTTAAAAATAAATAAGACAGAAAAAATTGGCCAAAAAGTACAATAAACAGAACCATCTGGGAAATGCCTCTCTTGTGCAGTGAGAGGGCTCAGAATCAGAACTCAGTGATCAGATAGTCTGAGCTGACTTTGCTCTGAATCTCTCATCATTGCATTTCTGCTTTTATTATAACGTGATCCTATGAACTAAAGGGAAAAAAAATCAGAGTTTTATTTATCTTATGGTGCTAGGAATTTATGAAGATTATCAGCATGCCTTTATGTTGTGCTTTCTGATGACAATCCAGAAACACGTAAGTAGACTACTCTAAAAGATTGTGTTCTCTGATAGATTAAATTAAATCTTAAAAGGCATATACAGTATTACCATTTTTGTTAGCTTATCATTTTTAGTTTTATATATAATTAATGTCTTTGGGAAAAGAATACATTTTTCTACATTTAGGTTTATGAGGATTTTTTTTTTTTTTTAATTCCTTTCTGTACTCTGGTTTTCTAGGCCAGGATACAGCTGTGAGAAGATGAAAAGATTTAACTCTAAGACAGAATCTTGCTTAAATCTAAGCTTTGCTTCTTAGTGGTTGGTTGATCTTTCTGAGCTGCCATTTATTTATGAAATGTAGAATGCAACCAAACTGTACTAGTCTAAGTATGAAACGAAATACCATCAAATGGGATTTGAGTTATGGATTTTTTTTTCCCACTAGCAAAAAGTTTTTCTTGAAGAAAAAAAAATGTGCTTTAAGTGTTCAGCAATACAAGAGCGAGGTCAATAAGTGATAAAGGATACCAGCTATAGATTTAGCAGTGTCCACTTTGGGTCAGTTTCTTTTAAAGTGATGTTTTATTTGGCATATTTTTTAAAATATCAATTCAAAAACTCTTTATTGAATTCTTACTTTACATTCAAAATGTGTAGGCTCTGTGAGGGATGGAGACTCTCCTTCACACACTCTCTTTCTCTCTCTCCGTATGTGTGTGTGTATGGGGGTGGGTGGGTGTTTCCTGCTCACCTGATTCTTACAATAAAAAGTTTCCAAATGATAAAACAATAAAAGCTTCCAAATACAAAAGTAGGGAGCATAATCAGTAACAGAAAAAAAAATATGTATGTTATTAGGAGGTCATATTTAAGGTTTATAGAAAGCTTAAAGTTTCTATAGGCACGGTGTGAGGGGGGGTGGCATTTAATTACAAAAGTTTAGCTTAAGCTTACAACCCCTGCCAAAAAACCTAAACAAAATGGAAAGCTACAAAAAGCTTGTAGCATTAAAAGCTTTGTGAGCACAGACATTTCGAGAAATTAGTCTATTTAGAAGTGAAAAATAATACTCTGTTTACATTTAATCATCAAGAGAGTTCGTATATTACAAAACTTATTGTTTTAGATTATAGAAGAAGATGTTTGATAATTACAGATCTATCATATTTTATGTACCAAGTTGATCCTGAAAACAAATATCACTTGAACTTTTCTTGGATGAATAATTTTATATGCTAAGAAATAGATTTGAAGTGAAAGAAGTATGAATTGTTTGTGGAAAAAAATTCTTTGATGAAACTGTTCTGTTTTTAAATCAAGGTTTTTATCTAAAGTATACTTCAAAAGGATGCCATTTGATTTCAAGAGACAGTATGCACTTCTTGTGTAAAATCTCATGTCAGTTAAAGCTCACTTGTTAAATTGTTTATTTTTATGCAGTTTATACTCATGATGAAAAAGAACACAAAAGCAGTACAATAAAGAAAAAATTATGAATTTCAGAAGTGATGAGCTGTGGTCTTAAAATATGCCATCAACATACTCTTTTGAGGAAATCTCCACACAAACCACATAATTATTTGATTAATTTTTCTTCCTCCTTTTCATCAACACATATCAATATAGATTATATATTACATAGAATCAATTCTTAAATGTTGTATATCTTAAAATATATCCGTGCAAGTTATATATTATGATTCATAGAAGTTTTTAGTCACTTCTTGAAAAGATGAGATTATATCCTTTTTCAACTAATGGAATCTTGAAACACAATATGATTTGTGCAAAAATGCATATTCTACTTTTCAAAAGGAAATGAAAATCTAGCTGAATTGAGGTGATTGTTTACATAAACTTCTTAAAATTTAAAGATACTGCACTGGCATTATCCCTCAAGTCATTCATAGATATGTGGGGAATAACTGAAGTGAAAATACTAGAAAACATTCTACATTATGGATAAAATACACTTTTATTTAAACCTGTTGCAAACTCCTGCAGAAGACAGTCTGATAATTCTCAAGGAGGAGGAGGAGGAGGAGGAGGAGGAGGAGGAGGAAGAAAAAGTAAGAGTAAAAAAGAAAAAGAAAGAAGAGGAAAAAAGAAGAGAAAAAAAAGAAAAAAAAAGAAAAAGAAATGAAAGGGGTTTTGGGCTTATTTTCATTGTTAGGGAACAAAAGCTGAATCTTGGGTGAGAACCTTCAGGGATTTTATTATATTTACAGATTTATCTGAGGAGATCAGCAGCAAGTATAATCTTGAATGATGAGTCCCATCCTAGCTAAGCTTTGTGATTTCTTGTCTCAAGGTTCCTGACAGTCTGAATAAGTGGCCTTTCAGGTGGCCTTTCTACCTCCGGGAGTCCTTACCTGCTTACACTGACTGGCTAGAAAACCCCACGGAGAGGCCTGAGGTTTAAGAGAGCCGAAAGAGCAGGGCTCAATTTAATCTCACTTTAGAACTTTGCTTAACCTAATTAGTTTGCAAATATGTAATTTATTTTGCTCGAAGGGTCATAAATATTCTGTAGCCTCTGCTTCTCTTGACAGCTAAAGGGATGGTATTTACAATACGTAATCTGCACGAACTTAAACTTACTGTATTAACTCCTTTTAATGAACTCTGATTCCCCTCTTAAAGGGAAGATGAAACTTCAGATTTTTCTCTCTAGCAATACCATCTCCATACTTGCAAAAATAAAGTAAAACAGTTTCTGTTTTCCTTCATTTGCCAGTTTCAATGTCATTAGTTTTATGCATTTCAATATTTACTATACTGTTGCATTTATAGCCAGATGACAAAACAGTCGTTTATAGAACTTGATTATATTTAAATGAGGCAGAAACATTAAATTAATGAAGAAAACCAGATTCTTTGCAGAACCTATACCTGTTGCCATGTCACAGAAAAATTCGTGGTGGTTTATAATTTTCAGAAGAATTGCATTATGATTTACAAATCATGCTAACTGAATATAACTGTAAAATAATTTATGCCATTTGTCCTTAGAGAACTTGTAGTAGTTTGTAATCTAGATCTACTTTCACCTAATTTTTGAGTTTGAATTTCTAACAAATTATAGGGAAAGAACCGATCCCACACCTCAGTTTGCGATTCTTTTATTCTATTGTATGCGCACATTTGGGGAAAGAAAGTCTTCCATTAACTAACTTCATAATTTGAGGTATGAGTCTATTATAAAGTATGCTGCCTTTCGTATTTCAAGTGGTAGTTTGCTTTCAGGCTCTACCTTGGGTGTTCAAAAACCCTGTGTTTGGTAATATGCAAAGAAATTGTGGATGATTTAATGTATGTATCCTCTCATTTAAGAAAGGCAAGTCAAATTACAGATCCGGGCTTTGCCTCCCCTGAATCTTTTCCTTTCCCTCTCTTTAAACGGGTCCCAATTTATGGAGCACTTTCTATTTCACACAATAATCTTTATGTTCACACAATGTTAATAAGCCTCATAATAAGGGTTATTGTAGCAAAACCCTTACAGTCAGAACTCAAAAGCAGACTGACTTCTTCTTGTGTATAAACTTTGTAAAACTTGCTTCAATAGGTTTACTTTCATGCCTCTCCCCTGTAATTTTGCCTCCACAAGGGCCCCTCATCCACGTTACCGCTGACTGTTGTAGGCCGGTGCTGTAATAACGGTTCAGCCAGTAATTCACCTCTTTGCCTCTCTCCTCCGCAAACGCTCTGCTGTGACACTCAGTCAGCAGAGGGGAGAGTCTTGACACGGAGAACAGAAGAATAGGAGGAAACTTGGAGATACGTGATTTTCTGATTTGCTTATAATGTAATTAAAGAAATGAGTTTCCCCCTGGCAGAGACAGAGGGACAACTCAACACTCCTCACAAGTCCTGTGGAATGACCGAGGAGGGAGAATGCCGACCAACCGTTTACGACAGGAAAAGCTTTTACTAGAAACATTCAGATAATCCAAGTAAAATGTGGAAGGTTTTACTAGGGGGGCGTAGGGGTTGTTTTAATTATTTAATCTAATAACCTCCATTTTCCTTTTTCGATATGCTCTGATAGTTTGCTAGCTCTATTATCCATTTTTAACCTAAAAAGATGAACCGTCTGATCTCCACACTTTTGATTTCGAGATGATTTTATTTACAAATAAAGTCGCGTGATTTAAATTCTACTGATTTTCTTGCTGAGTTGTATCAAGGCAAGCAATGAACAGAAATCTTACCAATTGTTCTCACCTACACGGCTGAGTTACAGTGTATCAGTGATCTTAAAATGATGGTAGCAGTTGCATCTTTACGTCATAGAAATATGGGGAAGCACATAGCACAAAGCAAAGTTGTCTGCAGCAGGAAAGTCGTCTATAGCAATCTCTCCTGTATCTGTGCAAATGTTGATATTTATAAATAAGTATCCAAATACAGAGTATTTTGCCATTAAAAAGAGTTGAAGATGAACAACTTTAGGGCTATCCGTTATTTCGTATTACCTCAGTCTCCATATAATATCCTCATTTGCATAGATCATTGATGTGTGGTGATGATTATTTTACAGAACACAAATTATTTTATCTATACCTACTTTCAGTTTATTTTTCTACTTGTGTTTCTATGACACTTAATAGAAGTGTCTTCGTTGATGAGATGGGAGACTCACTCAGTCCTGAGACAGTAGGAATTAGGCTCAGAACCAAATGACTTCCTTCCATGCATCACAATAGTGTCTTCTTGCAAAGTTTTTGTAGTCAGACTAATACTTGCATGAGTCTACTATGTCCCCATGCTACAGCAAGTCTCCATTAGGGTAAAGGCAGAGGCAATCAAACACCGACTGCTTCATGACATCACATTCAACATTCACTGGTGCGTGACGATATTGACTGTCCAAAGGGTTAAGCATTTTTATTACAAGCCCTGATGAACAAACACACTTTTATAAAGCTTTAAAAATCTCTGCAGAACAGTAAGCCTAGTTCACATTGGCTTTAAATTTGTTTTATTTATTTATGGCAAAATTGATAAGATAGGATGACTTTTAAACTCTTGGATTCCTTGTTATACTGACCTTGAACAGAAACTTTCTTTCAAGGACAGTAGGATTTCAACTTCTCAGCATTTTAGCTTTCTAAGTTTTCATTTGATCCCCTCCTCCCTTTCCTTAATCTGCATGATCTAATGCACTAACCTCTCAATTGTAGCTACTTATTTTTCTTGGATTGATATTACATATATAGATTGATTCCAGGTCACCAACCAACTGGATGTGGGTTTCCTGAAAAAGCTTACAGGTTGTTAGCTTGGCGACAACACTTGGATTAAGCCTTCATATTCCCATTTATCTTAGTAGCTTCTAATCAGTTGTATATCCCTGCCCATCAGACTTTCCCACATGGCCTCCTTTAACTTTGACATCAAGTATTATAATCCGAGGCTTTGTCAAAGCAATGCACTCTCAAAAACAAGGTCAGTTTTCTTACGAGGTAGAGAAATTGAGAAATACAAATGTCAATTTTGCCAACTGGAAATATATCCTTTGTGCTGGCTTTAGAACATCTGTACTGTATTAAATAAGTCTGTTTGATATCTGGGATCTTTTTTTGCCATTAATAATGATCTGATATATATGACAAAATATATCAGATACATGTAAAAAAATATATATATATATAATTTTTATGTATTTTGAATTCTGCATTTTAAACAAAGAAAATATCTTTACCATGAATTCATTTTTTCTTTCCTGTAGTTGAGTAATTAATTCAATGAAATTAAACAATTATAACAAAAAGCTAAAGAGATGTCATGAAAATGAATACTAGGGAAAGTATGAAACAAAAGGAAGTATCAAAACAAATTCATTAAGTATATTCATACAATGTGGAATGAAAAAATGTTATCTAAAGAATCTATATTATAATGCAATTAGTTTTCAGAAATATGTTAATAAATCATAATTTTATTGAATGTATACCATCCTCAGTCATGGGTCATATAAAACCATGTCTCTGCAAATATGATCTTGGTTACCTATGATCTAAACTTTTATTTTATGACTGATTATATCGTGTATTAGGAATTGATCATTTTATTTGGAGTGATTATATAAGCCAAACATAATTTCTTTCTGACTATTTGTTAAGGCTTTACCACTTCCACTAATAAATTTTTGCGCTATTTAGCAAAAGCAGTAAGGTTGGAGGAATCTATGGAATTTTGTTGGCTTCCTCAGAGGAATTTGTAAAGATATGATATTTTAAAGCTACCATTATACCCAAAATTCTTTGGCAAATTGAAGAAGTTGGCATGATCTAGGAGATATTTCTAATCACCTTCACATCCCTGTGCTTTTTCAGATGCTCTCTTCTTAGTGTCATGTTGAATCCAGGTCTGATGAAGTATAGAATTAAAAAGAAATTCAGAGAAAAAATAGAGGAGGTGACAACCTTCAAACCAGCATTAAATATAATTTGATTTGATTTGAGATTATCAAATAAATTATCTACTTTTGGTTATGGAGTCAGCTTTATGACACTTTTCTACCATGAGTGGAACACCCCGTACCCAAGACCAGAGTTCTGTGTTTAATTCCATATCTCCATGAAGTTCCATAGAAATAGTGGATTTAAAGTAGATAAAATATTTGGAATGCATACAATGAAGATGTTTTGTTTAGATCATTCTTATTTATTGAATACGGTGTGAATGCATCGTGAAAGAAGCTATTAAATTTCTTCTTTGGTAATAACTGCATGGAATCAGCAGGCTAAAATAAAGGTGAAGGGCAGTGTTCACAAATCATCCTCTTCTTATATGTATTTTCTATTTTTCAGGTGTTTTTGGAAAGATTTACATTGAAATTATTCACTCAACTTTGTAATAGGTTGGTCTCTTTACTTATTAAAATATATTCACCATAGATATATATAATATGCTTTTTTTCATCTTCTAGCAATGGTTGTTTTGAGCAACCTGGAACCAAATACAACTTATGAAATCAGGGTTGCAGCAGTAAATGGAAAAGGGCAAGGAGACTACAGCAAAATAGAAATTTTCCAGACACTACCAGTCCGTAAGTAATCACCTCTGTTTTGCTCTCTGTTGCCATTCTCTTCGCTTGCAAAGCGAAGACATCTTAAAATTCAGGGAGGTGTTTCAACACTTTGGGGAAGTGAATTACATCTTTGTTGAAGTGGTTTCTGAAATTGGTGGCGTCTAAGTTTTATAAAAATGACTTTGCTCTGAATGAGGCAAGAAAAACGCACACACAATAAACACAGTAAAACTGCCCTCAGGAAGTTGTCCTCATCAGGAAGGTGTCCTATTTACTAATAGTCTGATTAATTGGATTATAGTGCTCAGACCATAGTCTGTGAGAAAGTAAAAATTGTGACTATGTAACATGTCCAATATTCCATTCTTTTGTTGAGACATGACTATTGCCTTTATCCCATAAATTCTGTAGGCCCGAAGCATGAGAAAAAGGCACCACTGAATTAATCCATTTTCATGGTGACTGCAGAAGATTAACTATTGTAGCCTTGTCCCTGCTACTGTCCTCCTTTGGGGGTATTGTAAGGCTTTTGAATTACATTAAGTGAAGATAAATTTGAAAAGACTTCCATTTCCTTTATGTTGAATAAATTATTTGACAATGTGAGGAATCTGACTGTGACCCAACAAGCGCTATTGTAAAATCTGGGCATCATCGTGCTTGATATGTACACCTCATACAGCAAATTGGCCAGAATAAATTACCTTACCCTAATTTGTGACCTGCTCTTGGTTCTCACAGAATCTGTCAGATGTCCCCTTTTCTCTATTTCTGATGCCTCTATCTTTTTCAGTCCCTCCCTGTTTTCTCTCCAGGATGACTATTGGTTCATATTAACTCACAGCTACACTTTCAGACTAGAATGACTTTACACAAATTTAAGCAGATCTGTACCTTCAGTACTTCTAATCCTCAACACCAGCCTTCACCTTCTGTCCACACCCCTTTTGTCCACACACACATTTACCTGCCTGCCCTCCTCATACCTCCTTCCTCAGTGGCCTCGGTGCTCTCGGCGTCGGTAGGTGGAAGTCAAGTTTGGTCAGACTGTTTTCCTTCCCCTTTTCTGTCTTGGTTCCTCTCTCCATGCACATCAGCCCCCAAAGGGGACAAGACCAGTAAGACCTTGGCTAACCACTCCAACTTTGTCTCCTTTTCAATTTGGCACTGTCCCCTTCTTTTGTTCGTAGAACACCATCCTAGGTGCTTCAAACGGAAAGCCCCTCTTTCTCACTCTTTCCTTTTTTATCTTTTCTGTTTAAATCATAATGCTTCTCATCTCTTAGTGTACTGCTACTGACTTGCAGACCTCAGTCCTAGACTTTGAAACTTTAAGGGCCAGGTCTAAGATTTTTTATTCTGTTTTTGTTTTGTTTTGTTTTGCTTTCAATTATAAATATGCATTTTAGCTGCTTCACAATTTTTTAAAAGATTTATGTATTTATTTATTTGACAGAGTAAAAGAGAGAGAAAGAATGGTGTGTGAGTGGGGGAAGGGGCAGAAGGAGAGGAAAAGGGGAAGAAAACTCTGTGGTGAGCACAGAGCACCTGTTGGGCTCAAATCCCATGACCCTGAGATCATGACCTGAGCCAAAACCAAGAGTCAGACGCTTAACAGACTGGACCACCCAGGCACCTCTGTAGCTATTTCTCAAGATTTTTTTGAGGTTTAAATGAGATGATATATATAAAGTACTTAATATGTCATAGCTACCCATTATTACTTTCTTGATTATTATTTATGTTATTACTTTGGCATAAACATTCCATTGTTTAACCACTAACAGAAACTATTATTTTAATCAATTCCTTTTTGATGGAATTTACATTTATTCTGAACTTTCTTTTTGAAGGAAGTAGCAATTGTAATGGAATCACAAATTTAGTATATTGTAAAGGTTAAATATAGACCTAAATATTTTAAATTTATATGTTAAAACATTTGAAACTGAAAATACAGTTCCTGCTGTATACCTATTATCTCAAAATGTTATTATCAAAATTATATGATTATAATATTATTAAATGCATCCATACCGTACAACACATACATTCTAAAATGTAATTTAGAAATGATACTAAACTACCTGAGTATAAGATCCATTTTATAATATTTAGATTTTCCCACTGTCTCTTGTTAAGTCTTTTTAAGAAATTATTGTACTGGTTTTTATAAACATTTAATTCATTTATTGAAAATATGTTACATTGAATATGGATCATTTCATATCATAATATCTGCACACTAATTTAATTAATTTTAATGAAGAATCCCTCCAGAATACCTCTATTTTTTTTGTTTCTGTATGGCTGTAATACACAGAGCTATTTTATTAGATACTTGCATGTCACCATAGCCCATTGGCATATTTCTTTAACTATATGCCTTTTCCAAATAAACTACTCACTTCATATGGCTATAAACACCATATTAAAAAAGATAACATGCTGAGGGAAAAAAAAAAAAAAACCCACAGATTCTCCAAGTTTGGAGTCATAAAATCCTCTTCACTCTATTCTGTTTAGTTTGTCTTGACATTCTTCTGAGTAGACCCATACATACTACAAGTTTCTGGAACGTTGCAAACTAAAGCATGTCTCCTGAAAGTTCCTTAGTAATACTATATTCCTATCTATAGGGAATTGAAGGAAAAATGCATAGAGGATGCCAGCGCATGCTGAAAGACATCACATAAGTGACACACAGCAAGAAGTTCCCATTCCGTGTTGTCAAGCAGTGATGGCACCCTTCACATAGAAAACTACATTTCACTAGATCCCTGTTCATATTAAACATATAAGCATCTTTGTTATAAAAACACCTCCATGGGTTGAATCACATCAAAGGCAAATATGTCCATGATGCTAGAGGAAAAAATTACACATTGGAACATATGTCTATTGATTAGATATCACAAAATTTCTGTATTCAAATCTGCATCTACTTTAAAAATACTCATTAAGGGGCGCCTGGATGGCTCAGTCAGTTAAGCGTCCAACTCTGGATCTCAGGGTCCCGAGATTAAGCCCACTCAGGCTCTGTGCTCTGCATGGAGTCTGCTGAGATTCTGTCTTTCCATCTCCTTCGTCTCCCTCCACCCCACTCTCTCTCCCTTTCTCAAAATAAATAAATCTTTTGAAAAAACACACAATAAATCTGATATGTAATTGCTAAACCATTATCTTATCATCTTTCCTGGTAAGTATATATTCCACGTAGTTTGATAACAATGTTTATATTAAAACATATGTACAAAATGTTTACAGAAATCAGCTTTAATAAATAGGATTGCACACTATTAATAACCCAAGAAATAAACGTTTCACTTGTATAATGCAATGCTATTCTCAGAACATTTGCACATCAGTATAAATGATATTTTGGTTCTCAGGTGTCACAATTTTGTCATGACACTTCAACATTTATTTAGATTTATGAATATTGCTGTTTCTTAGATGGGGCTAAGGGGTCAGCGGTTTTATCACAACAAAAGGCAGATGGAAAAATGGTAAATTCAGGATCACATCATTTTTTTTTTTAACTACATGACAGTGTTCTCTTTATTAGAATGCAGTTTTTTCAGGTATCTGAGGTGTGTGTAAAAACCAAGAATGTTGCATTGCTTATTTAGGTGAACCAAGTCCTCCATCCATACATGGGCAGCCAAGCAGTGGAAAGAGCTTTAAACTCAGTATCACCAAACAGGATGATGGAGGGGCCCCTATTTTGGAATACATTGTCAAGTATAGAAGTGTAAGTACCTTTTTATTATTATTTTGTATAATTTTTTCAAATTGTATTAAATTTGCATTGAATTCATAGACATATTAGGCACGAATGTATATTAACAATGATAAATTGTTCTCATAGAAATTAAACTGCTAATTGTCCATTGCTGAAATTCATCATGATAAATTGTGAAATACTTGCCTTTTGTGTGTGTGCATAAAATCTAATAACCATTGATCATCAAAAAATGCTATATATTCATCTTGTGATTTCTAAACTTAACATTTCAGAAATGAGAACATTTTCCTTATTTTTCTCACAAGTTTAACAGGATGCTTTTGCCTTCCATTCTGCTTGATATTAGTAACTTCAAGCTAAGCCCCTCTTCTTAATTTTAGTTATTGTATTGTACGTAATTAGTTATTATATCACAAATATTTCATTTTTATTCTTATGAATTATTAGATTATTAATGCCTTAAATTAATAAGCCTTTTGATATGAGTTGATATTGATATTTAGTCACTTGATTAAAACACAAATTGCTCTAAACAACATTTAACAAAGAACGGCCACATTGAACTTGTGGAAGAAGGTTTAGTTCTTTTCAATTTTAATTAGCACTAGCTAATATGGGATTTGGGATAGCTAAGAGCTGCCTTGGGACTTATAGATGTAGAGGATATCCTCTGGTTACAGAGTGATGAAGAAAGTGACATAGTGGACTTTATCTTTGGCTGAAAATTATACCCAAGGCCACTTAAAGTGGCTTCTCTTTACATTGCCATAAGTGCTATGGAGTATTTGTGTCTCTTGTGGAATATGTTAAAAGTGAAACACAATTCTAAATTAAACTGTGTGAAGTTTATTTATTAACATTTATGATTATTCCTATAATACAGTATCAATTTTACATTTATGTTTATGGGACATTTAGTAACACTTTCCAAGTTTATTATATTTTAGCAAATAGTGTTTTAAGTAATCAATCCTTAATAGTCTATAAATGAAGCTGTTTTCCCACAATTTCATAATTTTCTAAATTATATATATTTTTTTAATTCAAACATCTAAGTTTTAAAGGTTTGTTAAAAGAGGAGCCTTTTTTTTTTTAGGAGTTTGAATTTTGAACAGCATACTTGAATAATTAATTTTAGACATCAGTCTTTAAATTTAAAGTTAATATTCCTTTTCTAGGACCCCTCTTTGTTGCAGGTTTTATTCTGGGAATGGTGAGCAGCTGTGGGTGTTTTATGGCTGTCTATGAAGGTTTCATGCCTGTTCACCAAAATGGCCCTGAATGGCTCACTAGTCCTACTATGAACATGATGGTTTCATGCTACTCAAGTCAGGTTTCATAACTGTTCTTGTTTGACCATCGGGAAACTCTTTGGAAGGAAAGAGTCTCTAAAGATCATAGGCCTGAACAGAATCATGAATTGGACTGGAAGAACAGACTTCATTGCAGATTGTGGCCTATAATTAGACAATTTATGGCACAAAATACAGGTAGATGATAAGAATTTATAGGCAACCCCAATAAAATCCCATAGTGAACACTGAGATACAATGAGGAGTTATAAAAATACATCTAATATATTTTCTATTAATATAATTTGTACCTAAAACTAAAAGCAATGTTTGACTTATCCTTTCTGAAGAGTTGGATATTGGAAATAATACCAGTGCTATGTTGAGTTCAACCAGAATCATTTATTTCAATGGATGATAGCAAGTATTTATTATTCCTATTATAGCTTTTCTTCATATACTAGTGACTTTTATTAATACAGCATTATTTTTGAAGAATGTATGACTTCTTCAGCTATAAAATCAGGTATCCAAAATATTTTTCTTTATGTCCTTTCATCCTTAGCATGTTGGCTTTTATCTTCATATAGATTATCTTTAATTTTAAGATGGTGGATTCACATGCACATTCAGAATATGAAGAAAGTAGAAAAAACAAAAAGGTAATAGGCTGTTTAAGCTGAATTTGTCTTTCTTTTCCAGCAATACAGTATACATTTTCTAAAAACTCAACTGAGCAAAATTAAAATTGTGTCCCATTAGAGAGAAATATTTCTCAAGACTGTAACTAAATGAAAAGTGGTTATAGTTGGGTGGTGGGTGAACTAAACAATAGGGTCTGGGTTCTGTCACAAATTGTTAAAATAATTATCTTTTTTATTACAACAGCCATCTCAGTCCTCTTGGGCTACCATAATAAAATGCCATAGTTGCTTGGCTTAAACAACAGAAACTTGTTGTCTCACAGTCTGGAGGTTGGAATTCCAAGATCAAGGTGCCAGCCGGTTTGGTTTCTTCTGTGGCCTCCCTATCTGGCTTGCAGATGACTGCCTTCTTGTTGTCATGACTTTCTTTCTTTCTTCCTTTCTTTCTTCCTTTTTTTTAAGCATAAATTTAATTTTTTAATTCAACTAACATATACTGTATTATTGCTTCAGTGATTCATCACAGGTAGAGGTGGGTGATTCTTTAGTCTTATATAATGTCCAGTGCTCATTACATAACATGCCCTCCTTAATGTCCATCACCCAGTTACCCCATTCCCCCACCCCCTCAAGCAACTGCTGGTTTATTGCCTATGATTGAGTCTTGGCCTATTGTCTGTACACATATATCCCTGACCTCTCTTCATCTTCTTATAAAACCATCAATATTAAATTAGAGTTCCACCCAAATGACCTCCTTAAAGCAGAATCCTTTGAGTTTAGGGATTTAACATGAATTTGGGGTGGGAACACAATTTAGTCCATAACAATCAGACATGAATCTTGTGTATCTGAAAGGACCCACTATTGGCATTTTGAGTAGCATAATAGTGAGCCATCCAGAAGTCGACCCTCTATTACAGAATGTTTAACATCCCTGCCCTCACTCATTCCACAGCCAGTTGTGTCCTCAGTCATTACTGAAGCCAAAAATGTTCCCTAGATTAGCACTGCATCTGTTCAGAGCCAATTAGATTCACAAAATGGGGGAAAAAACAAATAGCATTTTAGATATTCAAAGGGAAATTATATATTTTATAATAATATATTCATTTAATCATTTTATTGTTATCTATTTTATTATTTTAATTAATAATATAAATCATCATTTAAAATGCTGACCAAATTCTTGAACATGAATTAGAATTAATTTCTTATGAGAAGTTTTGTGTGAAACATATATGGATACAAATAAGTTATAGTGTTAAGTATAGTAAGATTAGAAAACTTGGAGTAATTCAAGTTTCCATAAAGATGATGAAAATAGTTTAATATTTAGGCAGAGTTGATACAACTTAGTCTTAGATTAAAATTTGAACAAACTTTTATTTTCAGTAAATTTGTATCTTCCATTCTTTTTCCCTTCTCTTCTCCCCCGTCAAACCAATAGTAGTGGAGCCCTATTTTTCTCCATTCACTCAACATCTGTGTTTCCCCTACCAGTAAAATAAAAGTTTTGGTCCCTACTCAATTCCATCTTACTTCTGTAACATTCTAACTTGAAAAGGTGCTAGCAGATTTGTTTTTAAATATCGCAATGAAAATAATTGGTTGGATAATTAAAGCATAGCTACAATTGACTGACAATTACTGTGTTACTGCTCTCAGACTTGGTAGCATTTTAGGATGGAACACTGTTTTAGTAGCAGGATTTTAGGCTCCTATGGCAAGATTTATTAAAGCAATTCCTCTTCATCCTTTGTACTTCAAGGAAGGCATTTCTCAGTCTTGGACATTATAAATATAAATATAAACCATTAATCAAACATAAAGGAAAGGGGTGTTGGAGACATAGTTACAGAATGAATAAGTGAGGGGTATAAAAGACACAGAATAAAGAATATGGGCAATGATACTGTAATAGAGATGTATCTGGATGGATGGTGCTACACTCATGGTGAGCCAAGGAAGATGTATAAACTTGTCCAATCACTATGTTGTACACCTGAAGCTAATGTAACATTGTATGTCAACTGTACTAAAAAAAATACATTGATACTTTTCAACACCTTTTAATGGCCAAACTGAACCTTACAGAGTGTGGGTGATCTGGTGGGCGTAGGAAACAGATATCAGAACATAAGACTTTAAAATCTAAACAGTTTTGCAGCAGTAAGTGTTGAATAGAAATCTTCCTGTGGAAATTATACCGACCCCTCAACTCTCCCATCTCAAGTCATTTGGCTAGCTCTGCGCATCCAAAGGCCAACCATTCTGACCCACTTTATCTTTGCCATATCATTTATGGTATGCCTTCTACTTCAACACATTAAAATAATCTCTATATGTCTATTCTTTTTTCTTTCCCTTCCTTCTCTGCCCCCTTCATCCTGCAAACATCATGCTCTACAGGTCTAATAGGAAATTCCAAGATTCAATGTAAGTTCTATGAATGCGGTGAAACAAGAGCAAATCTTGGGAAGGAATAATTTTCTCCACATTTTCTTTCTCAACAGATTAGTCCTTCACATTTAAAAATTTGCATTTTAAGATTTGTCAGCTGGATATTTATGGAAGTCTTTGCTTTGATAGTTGCACTTGTATTGACATAGTAACTATTTCAAAAAGGTGTTTAATCATCTGTTCTCTTTGTATGATTCCAAGCCATTTCATCTGTTAGTTCCTCAAACTGCATGAATTCCATAGTAAAGTACAGTTGAGTAACGCAAAGCATTATTTAGACATATGAAGTGCATTTTTTAATTGTATAATCTCTATGGTAAAGAAATAGGAGGATTCAGAAAGTAGGCAACATAATAATGATTTTAAACTTGATTGCTTCTGGGGCGCCTGGGTGGCTGCTCAGTCAGTTAAGTGTCTGTCTTCAGCTCAGGTCATGATCCCAGGGTCCTGGGATCGAACCCTGAATTGGGCTCCCTGCTTATAGGGAGACCTGCTTCTCCTTCTCCCACTGCTTGTGTTCCCTCTCTTGCTGTGTCTCTCTCTGTCAAATAAGTAAAATCTTAAAAAAAAAAAAAATCAATAAACTTGATTGCTTCTTTGACTGTATCTTTCAACTCTCCATGTGCATGGGACTATATGTTTTACAATCTGGGAACAACAATATTGAGATAAAATACTCCTTATGAAAGTGTTGATTGCTAGCAGACATTGAATCTAAGCATTAAACCTGCATTTCACCAGGATGAGGAAAGACAAATTATATCCTAATATAGAGAATGTGTAACTTAATACAAATCAGGAACACATAGAGAGCACATGACTTTGTTCAGTTACACATTAAGAAGACAGAATTTATAAGAACAGAACTAGAGTAGTGAAAGAATTAGATGTCTCTATGGATTCTTTGTTAAAATTAATGTCTCTAACAATAAGTCAGTAGGATTAAACCATGTATTTGGAGAATAAAGACAAGCTTATTAATTTCATAATGTATATGGAGAAATGAAAGAAATTATTTTATGTACAGAATATTTCCCATCTACTTTGTGTTGTAGAGTCAGTGTGACTCCATATAATTTAATAAATAGCTTTTTACATGCTTCCATGAGTTTTTCACTGTTTTCTCCCTAATTTGATGATGGCTGTGGGATCATAACTATCACTTAGTGTTGGCACATTAAATAAGTTTCTGGAGCTAAGAAGGACTAAAGAAAATTAGTTGCTTAAAATCAATTGGGAAGAAGGTACTTTAGGGACTAGCAACAGTGCTCTAGCATACGTTTCTGAGTCTTAATTGACCTTCTTAAGCTATTGGGAGTCTGGAAGGCTGTATCTGAATGGCCACAAGAAAAGAAAAGATAATTTTTTAAAAGGTCTTAAAATAATACATACATAAAATTGAGTTCTTCTTGTTGAGATAGCTAATTTTCTAATAATTATTAATAACAATAACTTATTTTCTGATTTACTTATGTTTAGGTGGGTACACTGAAATTTATTTAAAACCATCAGTATAAGTTTTGAAACATTTTCAAATAACTATGGGCGTTAAAGAGTTTTAAGCTTTCTGATCATTTTTCTTTGGCCTAGTGAAGAGGATGAGTTTTATTCATTCTGGTATTGAGATCTCCAAAAAGACTATTCATTGTCTGAATGAATAAATACAAGAATTAATGAATAAATGAGTCTGCGTTGAGCAATTATACATAATTCTATTAATAGTTTAATAAATCTAAATAATAATGAATGCAAGAGAAAAAAAAAAAACACTTATACTGAGTAAATTTTTATGGGTTGCAAGAATGCAGAAGGTGATGGATAGGAAAAATTAGATTCTAGTTGTCCCTAAAGAGATATGTGAATGATGGAGACTAGGAATAGATTAAGTAGGATCTATTTTACAAAGTTTTACCAAGCCTCAGTATATGGAACAAAGGCAATCCGAATCAGTTATGATAATAGAAAAAAAGAAATCAGAATTTGAGTCAATTGTATACTTCAATTAAAGAGAAAGAAATTAGAATTTGAAACTTCAGTAAAATCCTCCATATCTTTCATCTTTTGAAATCAAAGCTGTGTGTGTGTGCGCGCATGTGTGATTGCTAAGTCACCTCTCTTATGTTCAGAGTAATAAATGGGCTGTAGAGAATTCTGGGGCCTTTTGTGAGGTCAAACAAGTAGAGAATAGCTGAACCACGTTACCAGGAAATCCAGGAACCAGAAACTGCCTTATGTGGAAATACAAAATCTTAAAGCATAACATAATAGAGTCACAGAAACCTTAAAATTCAAGTTAGTACAAGCTAACCTCCTCTAATGTCCACTGTTGATTTTATTTTCATTTAAGATGATATTAACCATATATTCTCTGAGACTTCCAGAAGGATTACTGAATTAATTCTTATTATAAATAAAAACGGTCAGGGAGTCCTCTACAAATAAGAAAACCAACACCTCCTTCATCTCTTCTCAGCTTTCCTCCCTATACAGATGATAGCAAATATTTCCCCATATGCTGATACTATCATTTTAAAACAACTGTTAAGGAGAGGTCTTAACTGTCGTTTGGCCCTGCTATCTATTTTCTGAGAAAAAAAGATTGCTTAAGAGAAGCTATATCAAAGCAAAATGACCATTTTTCTTTTAGTAGCTGCCCTTCAACATTTAATTGGCTTATTAATAATAGCCCTATTCAGCAAATCATCTCATTAAGTTACCTAGGGGAACATTTTGCAACTAGATTATCTTAAATAGTTCCCTAGGCATTTAAATTCTGTAAATTAGGCACTCTACAGATGCGTAATTGAGATTTTGATACCTAGGGGAGTATTTGGTAACACCCACTCTAATTTTTTTTTTCCCTATTCCCTAAGAATAGCAATTAGGGGATTAAAAAGCCTCCTTGTCTAATGTTGAATGGAAAATGAGATTGACTTAAATGGGGGGGAAATATTAGAACTCCCTTTGGTTCCTTATGCCATCAGTCCAGCTATCTAAAATGATGGAGGGGCTTTTAATGTATCACGCTAAGAGCTTCAACAATTAAGAGTTACATGACGGGTAATTCAGAAGAGACTATCTACATGTCTTGTGCTTGTCGGGAAGTTTCACTTCAAATGCTGATTTCCCAGAAGTAGTATTTTTGGAGGATTATGTGAAGGACATGAAGTCTCTCCATCACTGTGAAGAATAAATTTTATCCTTGGGTAATCCAGGTCTCAGCTGTTGGCTCATTTTCTGGCTCTTTCAGCCACATCTCCACTCAGATCCTGAGCAAAAACTCAATTCTGGATTTTCACCAAGGTATTAATTCTCACCAAGCACTTCATAGTTACTTAGGACTGATGGGATTACTGGGAAAAAAGGAAGGCCATGGGGCAACTCTTTACTGCTTCATATACCCCTTGTCTTTATCTAACCTTTCACTTCTCCTGCTTCTCACCCCCTCCTTCCTGTACATGTGTATGGATACACATACATATACAGACCCAATATGTATACACATATATATACACATATACATGTAATATATCATCTAAGATTGTTTTTGAATAAATATTTTAAGCTTTTTTTTTTTTTTCTTTTGGTCAATACCTATAGTTGTTTTGTGGTTTTTTTTGCATTTTTACATTTTTACATTTACTGAAAACAACAAACCTATAATATGTATCTTTCTATCTCCCTGTGTTTGTGCATATTTCTGAGATTTTCAATCATTGTGCTTACTTTTGGATCCAAACCTCGGGGAAAGAATCACACTTTTTCATTAACTAAGTTAGGACAAATGAAAAGTGACACTGGTGTTTATTTCCAATATGAGTGACATCACTTCCCCAGAGGAGACCTTCCGAGGCCCCAGACTCTATTAAGTTTCCCTGTTTCATGCCCCCAGAGCATTCTTGGTTTTTCAAAAAGCTCATGTCTTTCTCCTGGCTGGTATGAACTCGACTATTAGCGTATTGTACATGTCCTGTTCACTATTGTGTTCAGAGTTCTAGAACTGCCCCTCTACCCAGTAAAGGTGGAATGAATAATTGATGATGAATTGATGAAGAAGGAAAGTGTTGGAAAAATCATGGCTGTTTGGTACATCAGTCCCAAACATTTCAAAAGCACTCCTCACTTCCTTTCTTAGACTTACTAGTCATTTAGTGATGTAGGCAAGTTATAAGTGTCATATGGCCTCTTCAGCACAGTTCATAATACCTTAAAATAGGACTGGGCAACAATTCATAAACTTAATCCATTTCTAAGTATCAAAAATCAAAGGAAATGCCTTTGTTTATATGGGAACTTTTAAGTGCTTTTCCAAAATCCATGGCTTCATAGCATTAAGGGTGCTAATATCTTTAGTTTTAGATGAAATATCAAAACAAGCTAACTGAAGCCTTTGTAATAAAAATTCTATGTAATCAAAAATAATTAAGAAAATAGAGTAATAATATGGTATCAAAATAATAATGTCTTCCTGTCTCCTTTTAATGGACACTTTATGTTTGTAGTACCATCAATTTAATGCAATCACGCGTTTAACTTCCACAATTTAATTTCAGAGAATAAATCCTCAATTTGCACCATAAATGCTGAAAACATTGTTATGCTTCATAGTCAAAGCAACATTGTAAAATACTGGCTCAACTGGGCTGAGCACTGAGGTTAAAAAGATTGATCTGTCTGTCCTCTATCTATCTATCTATCAATCTATCTGTCATCTATCTCTCTATCTATCACCAGGCTCTAATTTACTTATAGTTTTATCTCTGGGAAATTGAGATTTGTAATTATAAGTGATAATTTATTAAATACATCATTCCAGAAAATTAACATTTTATTTTCATATAGTTATTATAAAAATATGTTCTCCTTAATAATAGCTGTCATTTGCTAAGTGCTTATGATTCCTAAGGCCCTGGACTATCCAAAGTACTTGGTTCTCTTCATTGCTCCCGCATAAAACTGACAGATGCAGCTGTTACTATCATTTCTGTAATAGAGATGAGAGAAACAAGGTGAAGAGACTAAGGAATGCACCAGTGTTTAAATGGTTAATGTGGCACAGCTAAATGTTCACATTGTTTAGGTTAGTTTAAGTCATTAAATTGTATAACTTTATTTTTCTTTTTTAATTGTAGTCATAGTATATTTTTCAGATAAAGGGTAATTCAAATATGTGATATAAAACATTTATTTTAGAAAAAGGATCAGGATTTAAGAGTAGATTTTCAAGGATAGAATGATACATTTTATTTTCTGACACTAATAACATTTTTAACAGGTAATATTTTTATGAGTCTAAAACATCAGAATAATAAAAATACCCATAGTAATTTAAATCTGTAAAAAATATCCAGCCTCTATTTGCAAGATATTTTATCTTCCTTCCCCCCACCTCAAGCCTTAAACAGTAGTCTCTGGCAATTATTTTATTTTTATTTTTTTAAATTTTATTGATTGATTGATTGATTGATTGTGCAGAGGAAAAAAGATTTCATCTGGACATCTAGGAATTTATGAGGGTATATATCCTTAATAAATTAATAATTAATATATTTATTTACTTTTCTGACACCTTTTATTTACCATTTTAAACATAGAGAGAATTTGGAAAAATACAGTAAACACTCATATAGTCTCCATCAAGAGTCCACAATTGTTAACATAGTGCCACATTAAAACACCTTTCTCAATTTATTCCCACACATGGATAAATTTTTTTGCTAAAACTTATGACAAGAACATCATGACACTTCATTCTTCAATACGTCTTCAACAAATACTTGGGAATTCAAGGAATATTCTCCGCATAACCATAATACTATCATTATACCCAAGAAAATTAGCAATAATTTCATAATAACTTTCTTTTTCTTAATTTTTTATTATGTTAGTCACCATACAGTACATCATTAGTTTTTGATGTAGTGTTCCATGATGCAGACTTTGTGTGTAACATCCAGTGGTTCATGCAATATGTGCCCTCCTTAATACCCGTCACCGGGCTAATCCATCCCCCCAACCCTCTCCCCTCTAAAACCCTAAGTTTGTTTCCTGGAGTCCATAGTTTCTCATAGTTCATCTCCCCCTCTGATTCTGTCCCTTCATTTTTCCCTTCCTTCTCCTAATGTCTCCACGCTAACCCTTACATTCCACAAATGAGTGACGCCATACGATAATTGTCTTTCTCTGTTTGACTTATTTCACTTAGCATAATCTCCTCCAGTTCCATCCATGTTGATGCAAATGTTTGGTATTCATCCTTTCTGATGGCTGAGCAATATTCCATTGTATACATGGACCACATCTTCCTTATCCATTCATCCATTGAAGGGCATCTTGGCTACTTTCACACTTTGGCTATTGCGGTCATTGCTGATACGAACATTGGAGTGCATATGACCCTTTTCACTACATCTGTATCTTTGGATAAATAGCCAGTAGTACAATTGCTGGGTTATAGGGTAGCTTTATTTTTAACTTTTTGAGGAATCTCCACACTGTTTTCCAAAGTGGCTGTACCAACTTGCATTCCCACCAACAGGTTAAGAGGGTTTCCAAAAAAAAAGTTTCCCTTTCTCTACAACCACACCAGCATTTGTTGTTTCTTGTTGTCTCAATTTTTGCCATTCTAACTGGGGAAAGGTTGTATCTCAGTGTGGTTTTGATTTAAATATCCCTGATGTCTAATGATGTTGAACATTTTTTCACGTATCTGTTAGACATTTGTATGTCTTCTTTGGAGAAGTGTCTGTTCATGTCTTCTGCCCATTTTTTGACTTGATTATTTGTTTTTTTGGGTGTTGAGTTTGAGAAGTTCTTTATATATCTTGGGTACCAGCCCTTTATCTGTAGTGTCATTTATAAATTTATAAATTTATAAATTTATAAATCCCATTCCCTGAGTTGTCTCTTTGTTTTGTTGACTGTTTCCTTTACTGTGCAGAAGCTTTTTATCTTGATGAAGTCCCAAGTGTTCATTTTCGCTTTTGTTTCCCTTGCCTTTGGAGACATGTTTTGAAAGAAGTTGCTGTGGCCAATGTTGAAAAGGTTACTGCCTATGTTCTTCTCCAGGATTTTGATGAATTCCTGTCTCACATTGAGATCTTTCACTCATTTAGAGTTTATTTTTGTGTACGGTGTAAAAGAATGGTCGAGTTTCATTCTTCTGTATATAGCTGTCCAATTTTCCCAGCACCATTTATTGAAGAAATTGTCTTTAGCCTTTGGGTATTTTTTCCTGCTTTGTCAAAGATTAGTTGACCATAGATTTGAGGGTCCATATCTGGGCTCTCTGTTCTGTTCATTTGATTCATGTGTCTTTTTTTGTGTCACTACCATGCTGTCTTGGTGATCACAGCTTTGTAGTATATCTTGAAATCAGGCAACATGATGCCCCCAACTTTGTTTTTCTTTTTCAACATTTCCTTGGTGATTCAGGGTCTTTCTGGTTCCATACAAATTTTAGGATTGCATACAAATTTTAGGTTCCATACAAATTTTTCCAGCACTTTGAAAAATGGCATTGGTATTTTGATCAGGATGGCATTGAATGTATAGATTGCTCTTGGCACCATATAAAAACCATCTATGAGAAGCCCACAGCAAGTATCATTCTTAATGGGGAAAATCTAAGAGCCTTTCCCTTAAGATCAGGAACACAACAAGGATGTCTACTCTCACCCCTATTGTTCAACAGAGTCCTGGAAGTCCTAGCAACAGCAATCAGACAACAAAAGAAATAAAAGGTGTTCAAATTGGCAAAGAAGAAGTAAAACTCTCTCTCTTCCTAGATGGCATGATACTTTATGTGGCAAACCCAAAAGACTCTACCCCTAAACTACTAGAACTCATATAGCAATTCAGTAATGTGACAGGATACAAAATCAATGCACAGAAATGAGTTGCTTTCCTGTACACTAGCAATGCAACTGTAGATAGAGAAATTAAGGAATTGATTTCACTTACAATAACACCAAAAACTTTAAGATGCCTTGGAATAAACCTAACCAAAGAGGTAAAGGATCTATACTCTGGAAACTATAGAACTCTTATGAAGGAAATTGAAGAAGACGCAAAAAGATGAAAAAACATTCCATGCTCATGGATCAGAAGAATAAACATTGTTAGAATGTCTGGCAATTATTTTAATGGATATACTAAGCTTTTTCTGTAAACTATGTTTCATTTTTTTCTGTCCACCTGGCTACTAATAATCTAAAAATGGCCAAACAGCAAATTGATACCTGTGAAATAAAAATAAAATCCTAATGAAGGTGAATTATCACCACTGAATTATCAAAAATTAATTATGAAATCATTCTTTGGCTAAAATTTAAAAAAATACAGAACTTTTATGGAAAAATGTTAGAAATGACTTCATTGATAAAGTAATTTTCTTTATCCCTGTAGATGATAAAATATCATTTTTTGAAATTAATAAAAGCACTTTTTTCTACCTGAAGATAAATTATACTTTTTAAAAATCATAGCTTCAATGTATTTACAAAATATATTTTATTGCCCCTACAGAAAGATAAAGAAGATCAGTGGCTAGAGAAAAAAGTGCAGGGAAATAAAGACCACATTATTTTGGAGCATCTACAGTGGACAATGGGGTATGAAGTTCAAATTACAGCTGCCAATAGATTGGGATATTCAGAACCAACAGTCTACGAGTTCAGCATGCCACCAAAGCCAAACATTATTAAAGGTAAGCAAAACTATGTACTTTCTTAGGTGGCTATAAATATGATATCATCTTTTATAAACTCCTCTGGAATTTTTCTTAATACTGAAAACATAATTTTATAGAAGGAAGTGTAAATTCTGACTTCTAATCATGGTTATTGTGACATGTCTTACTCAAGATTTCTCAAATTGTTCTTGCCATGGGGTATCAGTTAGCTTGGAAATGCACTCTGACAGCCTTGGTGGTTGAAGGGATGGGGAGAGAACAGAAAGAGGGGATGGAGGGTAAGAAGGAAGTGTCAAAAACCAACATGAAAAATTTCTATTAAGTCCAGAAAATCTTTTGCAAAGAAGATGTCTCTACCAAACACATGGAGGCTGGTCCTTCACTTTTGGAAAAATGTGGTCAAAGATAATGATAAGCCCATCCATGACAGATCAAGCCAGTTGATTTTGGAAATACAGACTCAATCACATGGTGAAGCAGAAAAACTACAGATGTACCCCAGAAAAAAAGTATAACTTAGGGTTTCAAGGAGGCTTACAATATTTCAAGACACTTGACATCAGTATTCACAGTGCACTGGTGAATTCTATCTTTATTAAGTAACAGTGCTTGCATCATTATATGCTTGTGATGCTATAAAAGTCCACAGGAAGGATATTACATGTTTTTTCAGATACATGCTTTAGAGATAAAGATGCAAGAATTTGTCCAGATTCATTGTCATATTTAACTGTGTGAGTTGTCACATGGGTCATATTTTAACATCCATCATTCCTTTAAATATAATATGTGACATTTACTGATGAATTTTATACATACATGTATGCATATATGTAATATACATATACTTCGCATGTATATATGTAGAGATGAGAGCAGCATATTCATAAGGGTGACTTATTGAAGTCATATTATATTAGAGTGTCTGTATTGTTACATAACACTGTTGAGACTGGGAAAAAATAAAGTATATTAGTTCAGACATGCTCTTTAGCCCTCTTGTGAGTTCAAATTGATATTAATCTCATTATTATGAGTTTGTGACACAGTACACCTTTTTTTCCAAATTGAAAGCATCTTTATACAGTTAATCTTTCTGTTAAAAATAATTACTATTGGTTTAATGTATATTACTATTGGTTAAAAGTAATTGATATTTGGCTTTGTATTGTTTGTATTAATTAATAAGTGCTTCCAATTACAATTTGAAATTAGGAAGCTGGGAGCATCTAGGACTAATACTGATATGTTGTAATGGAATTTTGAAAAATTTACAAAGTATTTGTGCATTTGTTATCTCATTATCTCATTTATATATCTCTGAATCTGAATTGAACAAGGAAGAGTTATACTCATTTTACAGATGTAAATTTGGAAGGTTAAGGGATCTGTTACAAGGTCAGAGCTACTTTCGTCATATGACAAATCCAACACCCTTAATAAAATGATACACCTAAGAATACTGGTTGAATATACTATCAAGTTCATTGCCACTGTGAGTTTTAAACATCAGTAACTACCTCTACAAATACGTCTTATTTTTGTAGTAATTATCCTCTGTGCAGATATCAGCAACATGATATAAATATGATTCTACATCTGAGTCAGAATCTTCAAAGGAGGATTGCAGCCGTGTACTCCGCTTTCTTCAATCTTAAATTCAGCTCATATGTGTGGAGAAAAATAATTATTTTTATCAAGATAAAATTAATCTTGCATGAAGTTTAGCAACATTTTATAGGTAATAGATTGTGAAAAAAATAGACTTTAAGTAGGTTACTTCCAGAGTCCCTGTTATTTTTTGTAAAAAATCATTTTTGAAGGATGCCTGGGTGGCTCGGTCAGTAGAACGTCTGCCTTTGGCTTACATGATTCTGGGGTCCTGGGATTGATCCCCTTAACAGGCCCCCAGCACATCAGGGAGTCTGCTTCTCCCTACCCTCTGCTGCTCCCCCTGCTTGTGTGTGCTCTCTCTCTCTTTCTAATAAACAAATAAAATCTTTAAAGTAATTGTTGTTAATAAAAACCAAAAGTAAGTATGGACAAAAGGTAAATAGGGATATATGTATATACATATATACATACATATATAGACACATACATACATATACATGCACAAAAATACCTAAGATATATTATGATACATTTACTATAAAAACACATTTTGTTTGAGTTTCAGAATCAGATTGTGGGCAGTACCTAGAAGATAAGTGAAAAGAATTACGGTTTATAATTTCGGCTTTACTCGTGCTCGCTTCGGCAGCACATATACTATAATTTCGGCTTTACTCTTGTTACTTAATTTCCCTTGATACGCATTTTTTTTTCGCATTTCTTTATCTCTAAGGTAGTTTCTTCTGGTCCTGTTATATTAAGAGTCATTCATTTGTTCCAGATATTTATTGGGGTCTTACTTTGTGAGAAGGACAGACATGGGTACAGAGGAATGACCTGTGAAAATTTTACAGACTGGCCCCCGCCCTCAGGGACTTTACAATCTAGTAGGGAAGGTAGGCATAAAGCCTAGGGTTAGAATAACAACCAAATAATTGCAACTAATAGATGTGCTCATGCTGTATGCTGCATGAAGGGGTTTGGCACTTGTACCTGACTTGTGAGAGGGTGGAGTTCGGGAATGGTTCCTTTAGAAAGTCCCTTTCTAAAAGAAACTTACAAGAAATGAGTCTTCCAAGGAAAGTGTCATATATAAAAACAGCCTCTGCCTGGGAAGTAGATAAAACATGGTTGAAGAGAACCTGGAAGTGTGAACAAAAATAAGGATGAAGAGGGATCTGCGACCCAGATAATCCAAGGTCTTCTGAAAATTACACAAGCGATCTTAAAAAAGTTCTTAGAAGCAATAAGAAATCATTTGAAGCAGGGATGTTATATGAATAGGAAGACATTACAGACAGATTAATCTAGCTCAGATGGTGAAAGGAAGAGATGGGTGAATAGGAACACTTGGAAAAAAGTGATAGCAGGAGCAAAAGAGAACTGTGAATAAATTCTGGACACAGTGTAGATGTTGGTTAACCTTATAAGTACCATATTGAATTCAGTAGATGTTGATGACTTTGAGTTTCGTGCTTGGATAGTTGGAACACTGTTGGCATCATCTCTCAGGATAAAGAATTTGAGGAGCAGGATTTGGAGAATAGGATCAAACACAAGATCGGTTTGGTGGTCTTTAAGTTTGAAATGTCAAGTAGTAGTTATATGTATGTGTATAAAGATGAGAAGACAGCCACAGATTGGAAACATACATTATTATGTTAACATTAACACGTGAATGGTATCTGAAACCTGGGTGAGGATAAATTAGACATTGAGTAATGCCTAAGCTCTCTGAAAAGGAGTCGGCATCTGAAATACTCATAGATGTCTCCCTGGTACCTAGAAGGGTGACGGGCATAGCACAGGTATTCAAAGAGTACTTCTTGAGTAACTGAGTAGAGGTTGAAGAACTGAGTCGCAAGGAACTAAGGTATTGTACAGGAAGAGGAAACCACAGCAGCCCCTACCCCAGCCCTCTTGAGACGAAGATGTAGAGTTCCTGGAAAAAGAGAAGACTATAGTATCTTGGAAGCTAGGAGAGAATCATCTTTCAAGAAGAAAAGCTGTAAATCGCATTTGCCACTTCAGATGCCGCTGAGAGGTCAGCGGAACTCAATCGAAAGAGATGTGAAGTGTCCTTCATACATACGACTTTGCTGAAGAGGCTGAGAGAGAAATTAGGTAGGAGTGGGCTGAGGATCTAATGTGAGGTGAGGAGGTTTAGATTCCATGTTTATTTAATGCTTTTAAGAAGGTTTTCTATGAAGGTGAGCAGAGTTAAAAAAAAAAAAAGAAAAGAAAAGAAACAGTGTTAGAAAGACTTTTAGGATGAAAAATGCTGGAGTGTGTTTCATAGCTGATCATGCAGTCAAGAAGTCAGAAAAAGCTATCTGAGAAGGTAGGAGAAAGAATTCCTCCTCTCTAAACTGGGCAGCTGATACAAAGCAATAGCAGCCTCCTAGAAAAGGGGAAAGAAGAAGAAAAGATTATTTATAAAAATGTTACAAAATAATGTCTAATGAACTGTAGCCACGGACTCAAATCCTCAATCCACTGGCTACTCAGGCAAAGACATGCCTTTATAGTTTAAGCATTGTTCTGTTTGGCTCTAGAAGTTTCTTGGGGCAATTGTAAAGGCTGTGATGGGTGATGGTGAATTTGGGAGCCTTCATGTCCATGATATCCTACAGAGTTAAAATTATGTACTGATAAAATAAGGAAAATTATCTGCATATGCTGTCATCAAAACTACTCTTGTATGATTTCTTATTCCATTTTAAAGTAAATATTATAAATTCAAACTCCTATCTGAAATAAGTTACCTATAATAAGCTAGGAGGTCTTTTTATTCCAGTTTTAGAAGATGTGAACTGTACAAATTAATTTTGTTTTAATTCATTTTTGGTAGCATGCCTTGTAAACTGTCTAAATAAGTTTATGGACTTTTGAATTTAAAATGCCATTGCTTATGTGCATTTAATACATTTAACTTTTTGCAAGCAACAGGCTAAATATAGAGTACATGTAATTATTGGACTGAAGAACTATTTTTTAACAATATGCTCACCTTACATTCATACATTACATTACATACATATATACATTACATTATACACATACACATGTGCACGTGCACACACACATACATACACACACATACACAATATATTATTGACAATACTGGCTTTTCTATGTATGTGTATTAGAGGATACTACACTTCTCCATAGTTTATTATTCTAATTTAAAAAGTACTTTGTTATGAATAATATTTTCTCATTTTCTTTTATTAAATATGTATTTATTTTGAAAGATGTGTTTGTTGAGTTACATAGAACTGGAGTGCAAAATCACAATACTGTTCTTTTTAGGAATATTCATAACAGCATAATGCCATCTTACTTTATTTATAAACAATGAGAATATTGAATAGTTATGACAAATTCTTTTTTTAAAACTTTATTTTAAAATTCTTTTTTTAAACTTTATTTTATTTTTTCAGTGTTCCAAGATTCATTGCTTAATGTATCACACCAAATTAATTCTTATAAAATAATTACAAATCCATGGAATAATAGTCTGATAAAATGACATTTATGGATTTGTTCTGTAATCTCTGTGGTTAAAAACACTAGTACTTTGGTGGATTGAATATAATCTAATGTTTTAAAAAATTCTTGGTGATAAATTTATTTTGAAAAACATTTTCCACCATTTCTTTTGGTTTATGACAGGTTTAATACTGTCTGTTTTAATAAAAACAACAACAAAAGACCTTTTTTTTTCTTTTAGTAATTGCTTCCTTTCTCTGCTTTTGTTACTATGAATTGAATATGTCTAATTTTAACACTTTCAATATAATTTGGTGACAAATAATTCCATTCATACATTGTTGAGATCTGATGATAAAACTATTCTACCATATGAATTCAAGCATGTAATAATACATCTATAAGAGTTCCTCAAATTTAAGAAGCTAAGAAAGAATTATACAAATCATCACCACTAAATATGTTGTTAAAATTTTTCAGTTTTTTTTTCTTTTGTCTTTTCATGGTCCTTTTGATTATACTTCTAATGAACTGAAGAGTGAAATAATTTTGATAGCACTTCATCTAGTTCTAAGCAATACTAGTATACTCTTACAGTTTTGAATAACTCAACATGAACAAAAAAACAACAAATTCAAGTGCATGGCAAATACTAAAATGCCTTCTTAAAGTTAAATTTTTTATCTGTTCAGAATATGAATAAGAGCAATTCTAAAACAATGGTGAAATTGAGTTTCAGTTAATTGGAAAGAACTTTATTTTAACTATCTGGAAATCTCAGTCAAAGCTAAATATTAATATTACACCCAAAACAATATTTCTTTGAATTTAGCATGTAATGAAAAAGTCAACATATTTTTTCATGATTTATTTGTTCTCAAAGTTATTTTTAAAGAGGTACAATGACAGGGGTGCCTGGATGGCTCAGTGGGTTAAGCCTCTGGCTTTGGCTCAGGTCATGATCTCAGGGTCCTGGGATCGAGACCTAAACCTGGCTCTCTGCTCAGCAAGGAGCCTGCTTTCCTCTCTCTGCCTCCCTCTCTGCCTACTTGTGATTGCTCTGTCAAATAAATAAATAAGATCTTAAAAAAAAAAAAAAATCAAATAAAGAGGTACGATGACATATGTCTAGGGTTTGCCTTTCGTTGGTTGGATCAGGGCTCCTTCCTTCAATTCTTATGGCCAATTTTCATTGTGCGAATATGTAACTTTCATTGATATTTCTTGGTAGTTGATTCACTATTAAAATATAACTACTTTTATTAAATATTTCTTCTAAAATACAATGGCAGTGAAAAGTACTATCAGTAAACATTGCAGAATAAAATGAGTTCGTATTTACAGTAGCAATGTGATTTTACCAGAAGCACAGCGAAATTGCAGATGCCTTCTCGGTTATAAGTTGTATCTTCATTCGAGAATAATTAAGGCGCCTACATTTAAAGAATGAATGACAGAACTACTGTCTGATTTATGTGTAGTAAACATTATTAATATTGAGTATTAATATTGAGGCTCAGCTAGGATTTTAATATGAGACAACTATTTAGAAATGTTTTATACAGATTTTAGCCATTCTTTGTCTTGTATCAAAGTAATTTTTTGTAGGTAATTTGTAATGGCTTTGTGTAAATCTTGCATTAATTATTTTCTCTTTTTTTTTCTTTCCTACTGTCACTTTTTTCTTTTTCTTTACTTTCATATTTGTAAACTTACTCTTTTCTTCCTTAATTATTTTATTCTTACTCTATTTTCAAAAACAATTTCCGTCATGCAGATAAATGCTGTGAAGCGAATAAAGGTGAAAACAGAAGCCAGTCACGGCAGCTGAATGCTGCTGGGTTTTCTTTCATTCTAGCCATAAGTTTGTCTTGGATGTTTTAATGTTGTTGTTATATATTTCCTTTTATGCCCTGCAAATTTACAAGGCTAATCTGAAATTATGATAAAAGGTTTTCTATGGTCTAACTAGTTATGCATGTATCTTCACCCATGAACAATTAGCCTATTTTCCCTTCCCCAAATTGTCAAACTTTAAAGTAGATAATTTGTCAGAAAATCACTGAAAGAAAGAGAATCCGGATTGTTTCTTCCAGGATACAGTTCACTGAATAATTTGCTTCATTCTAAAGTTTCCTTTAATTTCTGAAGTTGACTTTGTTAAATATCATGTCACTTTTACTTGGAACGCAAGCATTTGATGTGTCTAACCTCTTTTATTTGATTATTTTGCAAATCTAATTCAATATCCATGAGCATACATTGTACAAATAGTAATTTTATTATGTAGAATTGTGGATCTTTTATATTAGGTTTAAAATGTTATCCTTTTAAATTTAAGTTTCTAACTTTGTGGGCATTTATAAAACTTCATAGTGTTTACCATTTATATAAAACATAATCCTGATAACTTTTATTATATTAGATGTGTACCCCTATTGTGCTGCTTATTTTTCATTTACTGACCTAAAATGTCATAAGGAATAAAAGTGGAAGAATTTCTTCTTTTAAATTTGAACACCAATTTTAAAATATCCATTTTTCATTATGTGAAAATATCTCTTTGCAGTTGTTCCAAAGTAAATAATAAATTAACTTTTAATGTGTTTAAAAAGTTGCACCCTGTTCACTGGATAAGGACTGTACTGTGAGCTGGCATCAGCTACTCTTACCTACTTCTTGAGAGAAGATGAAATTGAGGTGAGAAGGAGGTGTTGCTACATTCCATTTTTCACAGGAAGCTGGATTTAAGGGAGTATCATGAGTAATGATTTCAGTTTTGACATTTTCATTCATTATGAAATAAGAAAAGTGTTTTGTGCTTTTCACTCCCAAACACACTCTTGCAAATGATTCTTAACACTCATTCAGGACAATTAGAAAGCAATCAGATTTATGTATATCACAAGAGTGACCATACCTATCTGGCAAATCAAATTATTGGATTCTGGCCTTTGAGAGTCCCTCATCAAAAACTATTTATTTTGCTGCATGAAAGCATTCTCTTAGTCTTTAAAAAAAAAAAAATAGCTACAAGATCCTATTATGTAAGATGTAACGCTAGACTTCTCCTTAGTAGTGTGTTTTCTTTATCTTTTCTAAATTCTGCTAGGCCCTGCTGTCCTTTCTTCTGACCTAGCAATGGACTCTTTAGAATCCAAAAGTAATCCATCCACAGATTAAACACTTTCCTATTTCCTTCCCTTTTCTTCTGCTGAGACAAAGGGACTCCCAGACTTGGGCACTATGGAACTCTAACCTGCTTATGGAGAATGTTTTGTTTTTAAAATCACCATAGCAGGGGTGTCTTAGTCAGTTAAGCATCTCCCTTCAGCTCAGGTTATGATCCTGGGGTCCTGGGATTGACCCCACATTGGGCACCTTGTTCAGTGGGGATCCTGCTTCTCCTTCTGTACACCCTCCACTTGTGCTCTCTCTCTCTCTCTCTCTCTCCCTCCCTCTCTCAAAGAAAGAAATGAAATAAAATAAAACAAAATTACCACAGCCAACTTTTTTTTTTAATTAAAGTACTAATTATAAGTGCATGTTATATTCTAGGAGGTCTGTATTTGGAGAACATATGTAGACTGGTTGGTTACTAATGACCAGAAAGTGCTGGGAAAGAAAAGAGTGCCAATAACTCTTCCAGGAACTTTTTCCTGTTCACTATAACCTGCCTGAATCTTTCCAGTAAGATAAAGGCTTCCACGAGATTCATGTAGAAATTATTTTGACATAGTACATGACAGAAAAATGCTTTTGTGGAGAACATGGAATATGGATTTCATAAGATAACGTAGCTGATTTTTTAAAATTTAATATTCTATGACTTAAGGTCACCAACAGTGATATGAAGAATACTCAAAGTCAGGTTTACATGGTACTTAAAGTGATATTTTGACAGTTGAGAAAATAATCTAAAATTAAAATTTTATTGTCTCACAGAATTATTTACATTTAACAAATTCTTCATTTAGTTTTTATAAACACTTAAGTACAGATCAAGTTTTTAATCCTGAAATTAATAAGCAATGTATCACTTGACCAAATGTTTATGCTTGAAGAACAGTTATTTTGCAGTTTTGAGAAATGCATAAATTCTTGAAAATAGATCCTCAGACATCTTAAAATACAGGTTCTGTGCTTTGGTTTATTTCTACAAGAAATAGGAAAGCACAAAACTCTAAACAGTGCAGGTATAACATTTCTATAATTGAGACCTTAGAGATTATAAATTGCCTTCTTAGATTTTTTTAAAATCTTAATAATATGTAAGTTTTGCTACTAAATTATCATTTTTATTATCTGAGTTTCAGTTTTGTTATATGCAACCATGTAATCTGACGGTGCTGTTTAGTCTAATTAGTATCTACCTGTGGGTATAAATGAATGTAATTGTTGGTAAGCAAAACATAAAAATTCAACTTATTTTAAGTCTCTCCTTCATATCATCCAGTGATTTTTTTTTCAACCAATAAATTCTTAAATAAAATCCTATGTCTAAAATGTATAAAATATGAACTTGTGTGTTAAGGTGAGTTTTCTGTTAACCATTACATGTAATGTGTCTGTGTCTACAGATATGTAGATCCTATCTGTAAATGTTAAATCATTCCAGAAATTTGTTTTGAGTATCCTCTACCAGCTACTAAGTTAGTTGATTTGCTTGAGGATGATTGCTGCATCTCCATGTGCAGATCAGGATTAATTTCTTCTATAATCATGGATATCTCCTTTTTTTCTCCTCCCTGCTCATGCCTGGTTTGTCTTCTTTTCTTCTTTTATTATTTACTCTTCCTGGTTTCTCTACTCCAAACCAAACTCTGTAATTATTTACCAGATCACTAGAAAGCTCACCAATACCACGTGCCAGATGTGCTAACAGAGTATGGCTAGAAGGTAGCAGTCAATTCTTTTCTAGCAAACTTCTTGTGTAGGAGAATCGTAGGTCAATTGCCTCTTTGCATCCTCTCTCCTCATATTAGTCATTGGAAATAATGACATTTTATAAATGCTACACTCATACTATTCCAAAAACATGACACAAACGAACATATGTATATTCATTTGTGGTAGACATGGATAAGATTAAAATGTCTAATAAGCCTATTTTTTAAAATTGATTTCCTTTAGCCAGAATATCTTAAATATATCAAAACATTAAATAAATATATTTTAGACACTGGATTAAAAATTTATGTATATAATTTCAGTTAGACATAAAATGAATACATGCATAAATAACTTAATTGGAAATAGCTTTTACTATTTAAATATACAGAAGGTTTTTTAAATTAAGAATTAAAGGGGCGCCTGGGTGGCTCAGTGGTTTAAAGCCTCTGCCTTCCTCTCAGATCATGATCTCAGGGTCTTGGGATCAAGACCCTCATTGGGCTCTCTGCTCAGCAGGGAACCTGCTTTCCCCTTTCTCTCTGCCTGCCTCTCTGCCTACTTGTGATCTCTGCTGTCAACTAAATAAATAAAATCTTTAAAAAAAAATAAAAAAATAAGAAATAAATTAAGAATTAAAAATACAAGTATGCACAGAAGTTCATAGGCTATACAATTTGGGTCAATTTGGAAGCCATTATAATTTAACTGAAATATATTCCATGTAAGAATGGTGACTTACCATATTCAATTTAAAACTGAAAAGAAAATTCTACAGTAGTTTCAACTTAGAACACTTGGATTTTTGATTATTTAGTTAAAGTCAACAAAAAAGAGTGTGCAAGAGGTAATTAATCTTTTTGGGTCAGGATGAATTCTATTAGACATCTGAAAACTATTGTATTTATTAATATTATACCTAAACTGGGAATGGAAAAATAAATTTTAAATTTACGAATGATTATAGTGATTTAAGATAGATACTTATATATCAAAAATAGAATCATTAAGTATGGGTTTAGTTTTCAAGAAGAGTTAGCTCATGTTACCTATAATAACACTTTCAGTTTTGAAGTAGTTAGGAAATCTCTCTAGTCATATAACATTATCTGAAAATTTCTACCTGTTTGTTTTTGGTTATGACATTAGCTGCATTAAAAACTTTAAACAGTGTTTTACTGTGCTACCTAAATTAAATGTTATTTATAATTTTCTTTAGCCCTTATGTATTATAATTTTACCTATCATGAAGGTTGTATCCAAATGTGTCATTTAATGTATTTTATTATGACTCAAATCTGTGAGGTGTAATATCCTTTAAACAACCTTTGAATAGGTACAAATTAAGTAGGTTTTCTCTTATATTAGCTTTTTTCCTTCCTTCCTTCCAATTTATTCTTTCTAATATTCTCTCTACCTTGCATTCCTTTTATTCCCCCTCTTTGTCTCTCCTGCTGGGTTATTCTCTCTCATTCCCAACCCCCTCCAGCCTTCCATCCCTTTCTCTCAATTTCTGCCCATGAATAAATGGGGTTTATTTTTTCTACTTCTTTTCCATTAATCACTGTTAAATCTTAAAGTCTTACCATTTGTGCTATGGATATATGTCATAAAACCTTCAGAAAGACTAATTCATTGAAGGGATAGCTCAAATTTGCATATTTTAAATTATTGGAGATGCAAGTATTCTACAAATAGCCCTTGAAATTATCTCAATATGAATTCAAATTGGTAAAAATTCCATTCCCAGCTGATTATGTTGTAAAAAATAAAGAGAATTATTTAATCACTGTTAATACTTGATAGCTTATCTTAGAATTCAGAAGGTATTACCACAGTAAATTTTAGGACCTAACTAAAGAAAAAAAATCTTTCTAACCTCTCCTTAACCTGATCTCTTCTGTATTACCATCTAAATGGGTAGGGTTAACATTTAAAGTTACACTTTTTTTTTTTTAACTTTTAAATATAAAGCTGTATTATCTTTTTTTAATTTATTGTACTTAAAAACTTGATGAAATACATAAAGATTATAATAGCATCTTGACAGCTTCTCAATTTTTACCTAAGGCAAACAACTTCAGTAAACTTAAATTTAATTGTTCTGCCATAAAGACAGAGATAAGAGTGTGATATCAATGCTGTGTTTTCCAAATACCTTTGGTTTTATTATCTTACATAATATGAGCCAGATAAAGATTTTCTGATAGTAATCCATTCTTCTTTTATGGCTATTAATTAATTTTAAAGCCTAAATTGAAAAAAAAAATTGAAACAGCTAAGGAAAACACATATGTTCAAGAGTTCTATTATTATATCTGTGCTGATCTGAACTGCAATTGATGTCCTTATGGCTCTGTTGGTAGACTATTATTTTACCTAATTTTTAAAGATAGGTTGATTCAAGTAGACTCAAATTTCATTTTAAGTGTGAATTAATTAAATGCATTTTTAGTTATAATGTTTAAAGTTCCTTAATTTTTATGTGTTCAAATTTAATTAAGTTATTCCTTATCATTCCATATTAACTAATGAAAATACAAAGTAACATATTTATAAGCATTGCATAATATTAAGAGATAGCATCTTTTTCTTAATTATACCATATTTATTTTTATTATGTACTTGTACTAAATGGGCACTATGAAATAAATCTCCTAGTTAATCTTTTTTTTAAATGCAAGCAATTAAAAATTACTGTTTTAAGTAATCTCCATGATTCATGAAGTTCTCTAAGAATATTTTATCTCACATCTTACACTGATTTTATGTATAACACTTGTGTTTAAAGTGACTATTTCTGATCATTTTAATTGCATTTGTTTTCATCATGGCTTATTTTCTTGAAAAAAATGTATGTTACAAATGTATTGTCTTCAGTATCATCTCTTATTTAAAACCCTCAACATAATATCCAGCACTATGTGTAATCCTATGCATGTGTTTCATAGTAAATTAAATGTCATTTTATTTTCTGTACCTCTGTGTCTCCATTGTTGTAATAAAGAAAACTGAGGAAAAGCTTTGTTATATGTGTTTTCTTTATTACTGGTACAAATCTTTTCTGTCCTTGTTGTGTGTTTTCATTCCTAACTTGATCAAATCCAATATCACAGTGTAATAAACATGTAATCATTGAGTGACTTCTATTTGGGACAAATAATTAAGATTCATATTGCAAAAATAATTTAGAAACACTACTAAATAGTGTTTCTTTCATAGTAAACTAGTTCCAAAGTCGTCTTGCAAACTTCAGTGACAAGTAGGAGACCAAAATAGATTCTGTCTCTATAAAATACAGAATAAAGTTAATTTTAATAATGCAAGCATTGTTAAGTAGTTTCCTTTGCTAGCAAAAGTTTAAAAAGGCAGATGTAAATGCTTAAAGAGATTTTTCAAATCTCTTTGATTAATGTATTACTGTAATTCAGTTTAAGCACCATACGAATGAAATTGTAGAAAATTCCTAAGTTTCGCTGCTCAACCAGGGACAAGGTATAAAACAAAAATGGTAGCTTTGCTTCTGTTTTTTAATGTGTACTATGCCATATCCTGTGTGGAATATTTCCTTCATTCCTCATAAAATCTCTCTGAAGTATCATTTCTCCCATATTTTAGAGAAGAATAGTGAGGCCCAAAGAAATTGAGTAATTTACACAAAAAGTCATAATTAGCATCCAGGTCCAGTGCTCTTAATAAAACATTTTATTTCTCTTTTTGTTTTAGTACTGGACCTGGGTTCAAATGATAATTCTTTAATATGGAAATTATTCAATTAGTTTTTATAAAGTAAAAAATTGCTGACTTAGATATGAATACAGAAGTCTCCTCTATAATTATATCAAGTGCTGCATTGTCAGATAAAAATGAAATAGTATAGAAATTACAAAGGAGAAAAAGTTCATTTTCAAGATTTGCATTGTCTTAAGGCACACTCAATCTTTCTTATTCCAGAACAGCCCACCCTCAAATGTATATCTTAATCTATATATCTCCCATCAAAACATATTTGTATACATTTCAAATTGAAGTGTCAATGTAATATCTGTATTTTGTTATAATTTTCAAACTTCTTTCAATTGATTCAATAGTTACAAAAGTTTTGTACATTGGGAGAGAAAGAAAGTTAAGTTTTCTTTGTTCTTGTTTTTGTTTTTCCTGAAACCCCTTGAAAATGAGCTGGTATCAAAGGGGAAGTATCTAGGAATCGTTGGATATTTGTATAGTGATGTCATGGTGACATTATGTTACTCTATTACCTATATATCACTTCATTGTTTGGGGTCACTGTAAAAAAAAGCTAAAGAGATTTGAGTAAATGTATGCTAATATCCTAATCAATACTGTTATCTTATTATGTCAACAAACTGAGGATCAGAGAAGCCCCTAGTCATTGACTCAGCATTCCTCCTATCTTTGTTTTATCAAATTACACTGAATCGGAGATGGCATAACTCAATCCCTAGTCTACAATTTATATGGTCCTGTGTCTTTGACCTAGTTCCTTTGATTTCTTCTTGATTGCCTCATAAAAAATCAATGTGGCTCAGGAAAGGCCATGTACTAACCAGCCACAGTTCCTTCCAGTAATCATGGTACTTCAACAAGTCAGCTTCTTATAACCTTTCTCACTTTAATTCGTACACAAAGAGCTGCTTTCCCATGATCAGTGTAATAAACTCACATTCAGTTTACAGCCCCAAAAGAATATCAAATTAAATGTAATCACTTTATGATTTTTACACATTTTCTGAAAACAGCTTATAAAATTACTTTTTTACATTGTTCATAGAAAGATCATTTTCTAACAGTATGAGGTAATATTTTTACATACTGACTAATAAAAACATAACTAGATGGTTTTATATCAGCATCTGTCCCTTTCATTTTAAGAAATCAAAATAAACAGCTTGGAATCAGAATTTGCATCGTGGCTATACCCTTCCTTCTCTACTGATTTCTCATTTATTATTACAAAGAGAAATAATTAAAATATTTAAAAATCCGTATTATAATAAATAGAGAATATTTTTTTCCTGCTTAGATAAGGTTAACAAAAGTAAAAACCAGCTCCTCAAACTAGCATTTCTGTTTTGAGACATGCATGAACAACAACTTTCAATTTGCTATTGCTTCTATATAATTTCACAGAGGCTAAACTGGATGTACATGTTACGTGGAAGGTTAAATGCAAAACTCTGATGTTCTTCGAAAATGATAAGAAAAATATTCTCTTTGCAGTGTTTATTGGTGGAAAACAGAAAAAAAAATATTGTGGCGTTTTTCATGCTAGCCAGATGGCTCAGACATGAAGTAAAGTTTATTGAAGGGAATAGAACTATTTCTCTACAGCAGAGTCTGGTCTAATTCATTGGTGGGTCCCCTCCTACCAAAGCACAAAGTTAAAAATGTTTACAACTTTCCTGTGTGTCAGTCATCACTGAGGATGCCATTTTTTTTTTTCAATTATTAAAGGGCGTGAAAGATTGTTTATCAAATTTACAGACATTCCCAGTCAACCCAGTCAACCATTTACTGGAAGATTTTAAAAATACAATTCTGTATTTTTTCTCATTCTTAGATAGACTTTACCTTTTAGAGAAGTTTCAGGTTCACACCAAAATTGAGAGGAATGTCCAGAGTTCCTATATACTGCCTGCCCCAATACGTGTATGGCCTCCCCCATAATCAACATGGGAAGTGGTACATTTGTTACAATCAGTCAACCTAGATTGACACCACTGACATCATTTTTACCCAGAGTTCAAAGTTGGTATTAGGATTTATTCTTGGTGTTGTACATTATATGGGTTTTGATGAAGGCATAATGAAATCTATCCACCATCATAGCATTTTACAAAATAGTTCCACTGCCCTAAAAATCCTCTGTGTTCTGCCTATTCATCCCTCCTTCTCTCCTAACTCCTGGCAACCACTGGTCTTTTTTACAGTCTCTAAAGCTTCTCCTTTTCCACCATGTCTATAGTTGGAATCATGTATTATGTAGCTTTTTCACATTGACTTTTTTCACTTAATAATGTGCATTGAAGGTTCTTTCATGTTTTTCATGATGTGATGACTCATTTCTTTTTCACATTAAATAATATTTCATTGTCTGGATGTACCATAGTTTATTCATTTTCCCAGGGAAGGATACCTTAGATGTATTTTTTAAATATATTGAAAATCTGCACTTCTATTTTAGAGTTGAAGTATACGATACAATATACTATTTAGATGCACTATATAATAATATACATTATAAGTGGTCTTATGTGTTTAGATGTTTAATTTTAATAATGTAACTTTTTAAAATCTATAACCCTAATGCAGAAATTGAAGTCTCTAAGACCCAATGCAGTGAATGTCTAAACCTGGAAATTTTTCAAAACCTAATGTTATAAATTCTTTGGAAAATAATACCATCCATATATTCACATTTTTCATGTATTGTCTTATGTATTTATAAAATTCTAAGGTATGTAGACTTAATAATTTCATAATAGATTAAACAGTTCAGAGTTTCAACAATTTAAAAATATAAATTGTAATTTAATCCTATATGGGTGTGATTTAATTTTGTAATAGAGTGTTTAAGAAAAAAGGTATTTTTGGGGTTCCTGGGTGGTTTAGTCAGGAGAGCATCTGACTCTTGATTTCATCTCAGGGTCTTGAGGTCAAGCCCCTTGTGGGGCTCTGCGCTCAGCAGGGAATGCGCTTGTCCTTCTTTCTCTGTCCCCACCCAACTCACCCACTCTCTCTTTCTCTCAAATTAATAAAATCTTAAAAAAAAAAAAAAAAGAACAAGAAAAAAAGGTATTTTCTATTTGTGCAAAGAATCCAATTTTCTATTTATGGAATAGCCTTTTAATATTAACAGAAAAAATGAATTTTGCCAGTTAATGGTTAAACCAAGGGACTAAAGTTAAATTATTCAATTCTTTAACACTAGCTGATGTCTATTTTGGTCATATTCATTTCAGTCTAAGAATTGGCATATTCCTATAAGCCAATAAAAACCTTCATTATCTTACAAGAAATAACCTAAATCACCTTCACCAAAGAAAACTGAACACATATCATAAAATTTAAACTGCCTATGGAACAAGTATGGAGTTAGTGAATAAATAAGAACAAATTTCAAAAGTAGCAGTTTGAATAAATAGGACATATAAAATATTTTATGTCTCTTTCATTTTTTTGTGAAAGGGTCAGTGGTTTCTATGCAGGTACACTTAGCAATTTGAAATGTCAGTGTAGTTAAGGGCATAGGTATTCTGTTGTGCAAGGACTTTAGGTATTTCACAATCTCTCATGGGTTATCATTGCACCAGATTTGTGAAACACTTACAAATATTCATTTCTACAGTTTTCAGTTATTTGAAACATTTATCAAAAAAGTGCTGTTATCTATTAGTGTTTAGCCAACTTTTTAAAAAAATTAACACATTTTATTTCATTCTTTTTCTTATGTTAAATATATTATTTTAACTTTTTCTGAGAGTGTAACAGGTTTCCATCAACACTCCCATGGAACAATAATAACTTTATATTTTCGAGTGTTCCTTTTTACAGGGAGTTGTTCCCAAAAGATAAATACTAAAACCTTAAGGGGGATTTTGTAGATTAAAAATAAACAAACAAATAAATGGTGTGAAGGTGATAAGCCACTTGCAATGTTATTCCACTTAAAAGTATACAGAATAATTATACATAATTGTAAATATATATTATGTGAATTATCATTATTTTATTTATTATTTTATCTTATACAGTATCTATTTTTAAACTATATTAATGGACACTAATTATCTAATGTTGAGTCAATCACTAATCACATGTTCTAGGATGAGTCTATTTCCTCACTGCTTCAAACATCAAGCAGCAATGGACAAGCCTGGGTGCATTATGGAAATGGACATGGAATAGGAGAGAGGGAAGACTGGACAGACATTCTAAGCCATAGCCCAGGCCTCCCCTAGGTCCCTCCTTGCAACAGGATCTACTTTCCTATGTATCTCTAAGAACTCTCTGCCATCTTTTGGGAAAAGATCATACTTGTGAGGTTTTGGTGGTGGTGATGGTGGTGGTTGTCAAATTTGGTTTGGGTGATTTATTTATCTATTCGGTTGCAGGGTCCATTCTTATTAACTTCATCACTTTTATCACTTAACTCCAACCTGCACCCATCATACTCAATATCTCCCCTCTAATATTTGTTTATCTATGCTAATGTCAAAACATACCATTTATTTTCATACATCTCCATGTTTGTTCACAGTATGTTCACACTGAAATAGACTCCTTTCATCACCTGGAAATCTTCTCATACTTCAATACTTTTCAAACATTGTCTCCTCTATCATGTCTTACTTGACCACTAACTACTAACATATGCTTTTCCCACCTATCTGCTCAGGCCACGCTGATTTTTACCATGAGTAAAGCAAACAGTTGCACTGCGTTTCAGTTTCTAAGTTACATGTCTTATCCATCTCTCCCAATTCATATGAGTCCCCAGAGTAGAGAATCATTTGCCTTTTTCATATTTTATCTGCACAACTGCTTGATAAAGTTTTTTAATAAAATTGTGCTAGAATAAAGGATGGTCATGTATTTTTGCCCAATTTAGCCTTGGGCAAAAATATTTCTGTAATATCAAAGGACTAGAAAATATTTTGAAAAGATAGTTAATTCATAATTTTGCCTTTGTAAACAAACTTATATAGGAAAAGACATTCTTAGGAAAATGTATAGAGTTCTATAATTATAAATACCATTTATATAATATACATGTTTACAATTTCCTTCCCATTACCAAACCAAATATCATCAATTAGCTAATTGTCTTGCCCCAAATCAAATAGTAAACATAAATAAATAGATAAATAAATTAAATAAATAAATAAATAAAAGTCTGGTTTGTGTGTGCTGCCCTCTTAACCCACCTTCTCCCACACAATACTTCCTAGTAGGGAGAAGGATTTGAAGGGAAATTTTGGATTATCATTTAGTTAATATATATGTCATATATATATATATATGTATATATATATACACACACACATAAAAATGGTTATATATGTAAAGAACATTTTAACAGGAGAATCAAAATAACTAAAAAATGGAGACACAGTACTAAGAAATAGGTAATGTAAAATACAACTTCACTCTCCTCCAAAGAAATTTGGTAGTAAGCAAGAAACCATCTACATCAATATTGCTTAACTGAGTATACCTAGAAAAAACATGATCACCTTATTAAAATGTATTGAAAATAGCTTGAGGATTTAAAACAGATAGATGTAACCACAGTATGCCTTGTTAATATATTTGAATAATACTGAAAAATTATTGATGAATTTTACTTACAACATTTAAAATCTGAAAATTTCAGGGGCACCTGGGTAGCACAGTAGGTTGAATGTCCAATTCTTGGTCTTGGCTCAGGTCATGATCACAGGGCTGTGAGATTGAACTCTGAACTGGGCTCTAAGCTCAGCATGGAATCTGCATGAGTTTCTCTATCTCCCCCTCTATTCCTCTCCCCTCCCACCATATGCTCTGTCCCTCCTGCTCTCTCTAAAATAAATAAATCTTTTTTTAAAAAAAATCTGAAAATTTCCCTTTTTAAATTAATGTATGGATCCACAAATAGTATTATCAAGGATTATCAAGTATTAATCTCTGACATGAACTTTTATAATTTGTTTTTAAATTTTTGAGAGAGGTCCCATAAACTCAATACATGCCCCTTTTATACACAGCAAATTACTTGTAGGTGACCCTAAAAAATAAAAATATGTCAGACCGGTCACAATACACTTACAAATAGTGTAATTTCATGCAATTATATACTTCTCTCATAACTATAATTTTTCATTTTTATGTGTATTTTTCAAGATTTTGAATTTTAAAATCCCAAGATTCGTTTCCCAAAATGCAATCCCTTCTAAAAAACTCTGCAGTTTTCTTTTCCCTGGTAACAATGCTCTTTCTCAGCCATCCAAGATATTACTAGTACTGCATACTGTTTTTCTTTACATTGTTCATTGAAAACTGCACGCCTGAGGGACGCCTGGGTGGCTCAGTCATTAAGCATCTGCCTTTGGCTCTGGTCATTATACAAGGGCCCTAGGATTTAGCTCCACATCAGGATCCCTGCTCAGCAGGAAGCCTGCTTCTCTCTCTCCCACATCCCAGGCTTGTATTCCCTCTCTTGCTGTCTCTTTCTGTAAAATAAACAGAATCTTGAAAGAAAGAAAGAAAGAAAGAAAGAAAGAGAAAGAAAGTGCATGCCTGAAAATTCATGTTGTACCCTCAGATTTCATTCAGCTAGTTCACTAAGCAGTTAAATATCTGAATAATATGAACTCAAGTGAACTTAAAAAGTTGCTAATAAGTGCATTTTATCAGGAGTCTGAATGATGTAAATGATTTCATTATCTCATGAATACTAGATGCTGTCTAAAAGGGAACCAAGATATGACAGAGAAAAGGTTAGAACACAAAAGAGGTACAGTCTTTATTTTAGGGAGGAGGTTTTGATTCACTTAGAAATAATCTATTGAAAGTTTCAATCTTATTTTTTATTTCAGTGAAGACAAATGTGTCTAAAATGCACAAAATAACCATAACGACAAAAGAAACAATAATGATAACAGCAACAAAAAAAATCTGATGATGAGATAAAGAAGGCAAGTGAATTACGGAAGGGAATTAAAAAAAAAAAAAAAAAGAATATATTCTTATCCCAAACCAGGCAAAAGTCGATTTCATCTGTCAGTGACAATAAGAGAATTTTTAATAATTCTTTTGCTTTCGTTTATTTTAACATTACTCTTACAAAGATCAAGACAGATTTTCATTTGACATACAGTAGTATGGGAATGACCAGAAAGATAACTTGCTATATGAATAACAATTAAAAAAGGAATGATATTTAACCATGTTGAGTTCTAGTCACAGTGAAATGCACATCTAAAACCGGAAGAATGAAAATGATCTAAAACCTTAGACCTTAATAAAGATAATTTATCAAAAACAACAATAAAAATTCACTTGTAAAATGTAAATATGAATTAACAATTATTTTTATGCATCATAGTTCATAAATGTTAGCAAAATTGAAATGTTTAAGCTTCTAAAATCAAAGAACATTTCGGGTAAAAGTGGAAAAGTTCTATTTTTTTAAAAGAAAGTACTATAAACAAAAAACAAAAATAAGAAAGTACTATAAACAAAGTGAGCATAAAGTAGTAAGTATAACAAATGAAATAATAATGCATTTGTACAGTGCTTTGGAATTCCCAAACTATTTTCGTAGTATGATTCTCAAAGAATATTTTAGCTGGGATACATGAGAATTATTACCCACATTTTATCAATAATGTAACAGAATAAAATTGTAATCATGATTTAGTTATATCTAATGCAGTGAGTGAACCACAAAATATGAACAATACATTGCTTTGCATTGTGTCTATCAAAGTATAAATATGTCATAAAATATTACCTGTTTATAATTTAAGTGAAAAACATGTATCTTAGGAGGGTACACTCCATTTTTTTCTGGGTGTATGCAGAAGCAATAATAAAAGTACCTTAGAGGGGACAAAGAATATAAAATCCAATTACAGTGGCTCTTGAGTTTGCTGTTTGATTTTTAAATTTTTTCAATTAATGGAAAATCATATTTTTAATCCTCCTTGCTGAGGCAATTTGTAATGATGTTCTCCTTCTTTCTAGTTAATACAGTTAAGGGGTATTAACCAGACACTGGAAACCTTAGAAGAAGTCCAAACCTTTACTTCAAACAGGGGAATTAAAAACGAATCAAAATGGAATGGGTCTGTCAATTCAGGAATGAACACCAGGCATCATAAATGCAGGAGGCCCATGGTCATGACACAGAAGAGAAATGTGGTATTTGGAGAAAGGGAAATAGTGTGAGATACTGTGTTCAGACTGAAATACCTGTGGTTTTAACACTTCCCTTTTAACAGCGAATTTTATAATATAAATAAATCAAGCCTTACTTTTTAAATTTGTGATTACATACATCTACCAAGCTGACCTGAAAGTCATGTTTTTTTTCAAATATATATACATTTTTGTTTTATTTATTTATTTCTGTGTTTTTACTATGCTATGTTATTCACTAGAGTACATCATTAGTTTTTGAAGTAGTGTTCCATGATTCATTGTGTATAACACTCAGTGCTCCATGCAGTGTGTGTTCTCCTTAATACCCACCACCAGGCTCACACACTCCTGCCCCTCTCCCCTCTAAAACCCTCAGTTTGTTTCCCAGATTTCATGGTTTTTCATGGTTCGTCTCCCCCTCTGACTCCCCCCACCGTCATTTTTCCCTTCCTTCTCCTAATGTTTGGAATGATTTTTTTCTAAATGACTAAAATACATAAATATCACATTTACACATGCCTGATTCCCCACTTAGTTTAGATGAAAGATGACTATCAAGTCCAAAGACAAATCTCACATAATTTAGATTCTGTTTAGCAGGTCAGTATTCCCAGTAAGGATTAGAAAGCCTTATAATTGCATAATAAGACATTTCTCTTGAAATTGCAAAACTTACTGAAACGTGTTAAACTTACTAAAACTTGTATAACTTTAAAAAAAATTTTTTTTAAAATTAGACCCTTGTCTCATTCTTACACGTTCACTCTCTCTGCTACACCTTTTTTTTTTTTTTTTAAAGATTTTATTTATTTATTTGACAGAGATTGCAAGTAGGCAGAGAGGCAGGCAGAGAGAGAGAGGGAAGCAGGCTTCTTGCTGAGCAGAGAGCCCCATGCGGGACTCAGTCTCAGGACCCTGAGATCATGACCTGAGCAGAAGGCAGAGGCTTAACCCACTGAGCCGCCCAGGCACCCCTCTGCTACATCCTTTTATTCTTTGTTAATTTGGGGGATCCTAGGAGAAAATCACAAAACATAAATTTAACTTACCAATTTAAGATAATTCCCAAGTCTGTAAATGACAGGTGATTTTTTGAAAACAGCTCATCTAAGGACACAATGACAAACTGTGTGAAATCCTTAAGGATGGTAGGTGGTTTTTAAATTAGTGCAATATCTTCTTTTTTTTTTTTTTTTTTTTTTAAGGATGTATTACGCTAGTGTGTGCCTTCTATAATTCAAGATTAACATTATCCGGATTAAAGCCCTTACTATTCACTGTATGCTCTTGACAATATAAAAGTCTTACTCTTTTGTTCTTTGGTTGTGTTGTTTGGAAATTAATGAATGAAATTAAATTTTAGGAACTTGCGCTTTTTAAGTAAAAAAAAAGACTTAAAAGGATGTATAAACCAAAAGATTTATGTTAATTTTTATTATTTCGATTTTAGCACATATCAGGAAGCCCATTTATTTCTACACTAATTAAGCTGGTACTCAATGAAGGTTTGTGAAGCATAAATGGTTTGATAATCCTTTTTTTTTTTTTTTTAACTATGCAGCCCCAAAGTCTTTAGATAATCCAGATGTCTGATTTTAAAGTAGCTGGCTATCATGGTTTAGATGGAGCCCAGCTGCAAAGAGCTACTGGCTTCACCTCTTTTCAGATAAGACATATATATGTCAACATATATGTGAATACACTTACACCCATATTTTCCATAGATCCAATTGATGTTTGAAAGTGTGTTACTCTGAGCAGGATTAAGGAAGTACATGTAAGCAGGAGAAAAGTATACCTACTGTGATTTTGGAGGATATAGTACCTAGAAATGTTATGAGAAACACCAAAAGGTTTTTGAACGTCTTCTTGTCTTTAATACACTGTTTACTTACTGATATTTACGAATATCTCTTACAGAAATAACTACCACTATTCTGGGAGGAAAAATGAAATCTCCATTTTTAGGACCTATTAGATTAAAAAAATTTTTTTTCTTCATGTTTTTATTACTTTTCCAAGTCTGAAAGTCATTATTAATCTATTTGGAGATGATTATACATACACATTGGAAAAATAGATAAATAAAATACTAAACTATTTAAGGATCCAAAAAGCAAGGCTGCTTTTATGAACATAGCATACAGGTTTTTGAAAAACTAGTATTATCAAATGTAATAAATTTCATGGAAAATTAATTTAGTGTTTTAGTTGTGAGTTAATTTCTATAGCAGAAACATGAAGACATGCATGTGACAAATTTACAATGAAGTTCTTTTTTCTTATTTTAATGCTTTGATTTTATGTATTTATTTCACTTAGAATATGATTGCTTAAAGGTTGGGGACTCGTATTAGTTCATCTTGCCAATTTCTAAATTTCATGGGATAAGAGGTCAGGTGGGAGGGAAATTATACAAATTCAGTCAGCCTGATTCTCTTATTTGCTTTCAATAATAACATATATACCAAAAAATAGATGTTTAAACTTTATAATTCTTAAATTATTTTTATTAAATTCTAATATAAAATCCCCCTTTTCAAAGAGCAATACAAAATGATCACTAAAAAGAGAGCTAATAGCAAGAATACATAAATAAATGACTTATATTGTTGTACATCATTTAAATAGTTCTTCCTCCTCTAACAGTGTGGGGGAAAATGGACATTTCCTGTAAGAAAACTACACATTTTAATTTATTTACTATGTTATTCCTCTCTTGATTACTTGATTATCTACAACATACATCTAACACAGGTGTAAACAATATAAACGTGAAGTCAAATATTCTTTAATTTGTACTGACCTAATTTCAAGGCTTATCCTGTGACTGAGGCCACAGTACTGGACCTCTGTTTCCTTATCTGTAAAGTAGAGCTGATAACATTGTTTTCTTGTGTAATGGAGTTGTAAAACTTATCGTTAACATATCACATATTGTAAAGCACTTGTGTAAATATTCTGGAAAGCTAAAAAAGAAAAGTTGAACTTAAAATCCTTTAAATGATTGCTGTGTTCATTTTCAATTATTTCAATAATTAAAACTGTAATTAACTTAAAAAGAAAGTATTTTCTGTTTGTTACTGAAAAATAAGTCATAGTTAGTCCCCAAAACCTAGTGATATAATTTTACATGTGGTGATGATTTTGTTTGTGAAAAAGCTAAAGACAAGTAAGTTAATGTCCCCAACAGAGTAAGCAGGTGGCAGAAAAAATAAAAATTAAATAAAAACTTTAGAAAGTTTGGCTTTCATAGTTATTATAGCCTAACTTCATGAGATGTTAGAAAATATTACCATTTAAATACATTGTTAAGCCAATTTAAAAAAAGCCATAACTTTCAAAAGAAAATTACAAATCTATTACATAAGCCTACTTGCTATACATTCTATCCTCTGCAATGACAAGAAATAGTTGATTTTCCATAAAAATACCTTCAAGTTACCTTCAACATTTATAATCATGAGTTAAAAAGGTATAACTTTGTTTCCTTAGAAAAAAATATTATAGCTATTTTAGTATCAGTATTCTTTTACCATAAGGTGTTTTACAAATATATTTCTAAGAGCTTTTCTAAAGATGGAGATGAAACGGATCAATATACCAGTTTAATGCTAAAAGGTTATAAATAAAATATCATTTAAAAGCTAACTAGCTAAGCCTAAGTAAAAATGACTGTATTCCAAGAGACTAATCAATGGTTAATAAGAGAAAGTGTCCCACATTAGAGTGCTGATGAAAGAAATATGTTTATAGACTAGTTTAACTTTAGATGGTATTTTTTTTCCACCAAAACCTCATTTCCCTAGAATTTTACACTAGCAAAATCATAGTAGCAGCAATAACAACAACAACAACAATAACAACAACAATAATAATATAGCCAATACTTGTTAGATTTTTACTCTGTGCTGGGCAATAAGTGCTAGAGGTATTAGGTACATTATTATATTCACAGCAGTCTTTCCAAAAACCCCATGATCTAGTTTGTGATTGTTGCTGTTTCTGTAATTTTCCTCATTTTAATAAAGTGGCATCTCAGTCTTAGAGAAGTTAGCAGCCTCACCCAAGGATATACAGCAATATGTGATATGTGATAGACACCAGGTTTAGGGCATTTAAGTAGAAATCCAGTCTCTTCATCCTTAAAAAAAAGTAAATAAAGAGGTGACTGGGCAGCTCAGGTCTTAATCCCAGGGTCCTGAATTCAAGCCCTGCACTAGGCTCTGTGTTGGGTGTGTAGTCTAAACAGAAAGAAAGAAAGAAGAAAGAAAGAAAAAAAGAAAGTAAATGAAGATCTAATAATGGGCCAGGGAGATCATCATTGATCTGTGGGATTTATTGCCTAGAACCATTCCGCATGTGAGAGGAACCTAAGTTGAAGTAGCAGAGAAGTGACTAGTTTAAAGCAGAGGGCCATTCAGTCAATATGTCCAGAGGGTCTAATCCCAATCAGATTTGTAAATTCAACTCTTTTCTGAGCTTTGGTTTTTGAATCATGTGCAATATATAAAAATGAATTTCCTTGGATTTTGAAAAAAAATTTTAGCTTTGCATGCAATCAAAGAAATTTCATAGGTGAATTGTCCTTATTATATTGTAATGGTACACTCAGGTAAGAATCATTTTTATTTAAAAATGGATAATGGAATAAAATGTATAAAATGATTGTTTCAATTATTAAAAGACTGGTTTGCTTAATATATTATTTCATAGCATGAGACACTAGTTTTTTTTTTCAATCTTACCTATACATATGTCTTTGAAAATTGATAAATAACATTTAGACTCTCACTCTCCATTTGTATATTGGAACTTTGCAGAAAAACAACAACTAAATTCCCATGGTTGGAAAATACTTTTGTCTCCAGTCTTTCCTCAAAGTGGGTTCATGTGATAAGAGAACAGTGCTATGGAAACTAGTAATTTCTCTGGATCTTAGCTAGACAATATTCCTAAACTATCACTACCTAAATAGTTGATAATGTATGATGGGGAAAGGAGATTCTGAAAATGGCAGGAAAAAACTAATTTTCCTCCAACACAATTACATGTTCGTTTCCTCTTTTTCTTTATCAGAAATAAAAGAATTATAATCAAAAGTATACTTGCTTGGGCATGAAAGTTTCAAGTGTGTTGATAAGATACTTAAGGAATTCTCATCTGCAACTTCACAAAGATGCTATAGAAGCACCTCCCTGTTCTAGCACAGGTCAACCACAAGGTCGCCTTGGGAAAGTGCCAGGAACCATGTCACAGATATAATGATTCTTTTTTTTTTTTTAAATAAAACATGTGTTTCCTGGGGAAAAAAATAAATAAATATAGATGTGAAGCTCAGTCATTTGGTAGAAAAATCAACTAGGATTCAGACAGGTGTGTCATCATTCAGCACCAGCTTGTTGACTTGAAATAAAAAGTTATACTGATTCCTTCAGATCACAATCTTTTCATTATTAAAATGTTACACTGAATTCTAAAAATATAACTTAGAAAAACTTTGTTTTGCATATGTGTTTTATCAGAAGTGATTTCCTCCAAACGAAATCTACATCTGTCCCTGTCACTTGTATTACACACATTTTTCATACTTAAGATGCTATTATGATGCTAAGTAATAAATGTATTTATTCGTTTAAGATGATTATAATTTTGTAATGTTATGTGAGCAAATGCTAACCCAATTGGGTTAAGAATCATTTTGAATAGGGGCACCTGGGTGGCTCAGTGGGTTAAACATCTGCCTTGAGCTCAGGGCGTGGTTCCAGAGTCCTGGAATGGAGCCCCATGTGGGGCTTCTCACTAGGCAGGAAGCCTGCTTTTCCCTTTCCTTCTGTCTGCCACTCCCCTTGCTTGGGTGTACTCTCCCTCTCTGTCAAATAAATAATTTTTTTTTAAAAGTGTCATTCTCTCAAATTGTCTTATAAGAATTCTTTTTCTTCCCTCTAGATAACACAGTATCACCAGTATAACCTCTTTCCATGGTGCTTATTTTTGTGCTGAGACAGCTGTGGCTGTGTAGTCTACACTTATCTTCAACTATAGTTATAAAACACTTCATTCATTTTCACTACCACTGTCCTTTATTTCTACTGGGTCAGTCAGCATATTCCATCCTATTCCCAGTCATCTCTTTCATGGATAATTTCTGTATTACTTCCAGGAGTTCTTGCAACCACCTGTCAAGGAAAAATGACTCCCATCATCCCTATCTTCCCATGATACGCTTCAGAAAGGTCATAAGCATCATAGTTCTGTAAAAGTTTGCCTCTCTTCTAATATGATTTATGAAAACACTAACTGAAAAAAAATGAAAGTAAACCATTTGTTCTAAAGTGATGATTTTCAAAATATTTCAAAATATAGAGATTTTTAAAATGTGTTCTCTGTCAAAACAAAGTGCTTAGAGCACACATAGTTTGCAAGTTTAAGACTTAAAACTAAGATAATTCCATATAGAACATTTACTTAATCTTCTCTTACAGGAGTTTTGACTATATTTTCCTTTTAACAATGTGATGATCCATTAGTGGTTGTGACTTTCTGATAGAGTACAGTTGGGGATGTGATAATATTCATTATATTCCCTTCAGGGAATCAAGAAGAATATTGGAAAGAGAGCTACTTCAGAGTTGTGTTTTTTTTTTTTCTTTTTCTAAATGAAGTCTGAAAAAATATTGTAAATCATTCACATGTCAGTTGCTTAAAATACTGTTTGAAAGCCAGAGAATGGTTCCCAACAATTATGAAATTAAAATGGGCCAGTGATTATCACTTTTTTCCCATCTCTTTCGTTAAGATTTATGTTCAAAAAAACTGTCTATTTTTTTCTCATTTGGAGCTTAGTAAAATTATTTTCTTTTATTTTTTAAGATACGCTTTTTAATGGTCTTGGGCTTGGAGCAGTCATTGGCCTGGGCGTGGCAGCACTCTTGCTAATCCTTGTGGTAACGGACGTCAGCTGCTTCTTTATTAGACAATGTGGGTTATTGATGTGCATCACGAGGAGAATGTGCGGGAAGAAAAGTGGCTCTAGTGGGAAAAGCAAAGAACTCGAAGAAGGCAAAGCTGCATACCTGTAAGTAGCATTCGCAGCACATTACATTACACAAGTGCCATAGTCAAGCTTGCATACTTTCTTCGTGGACTTTTTTTCTGAGCAGAGTAAAGAGCTTGGCTCTAAGACCCTTGGACACTGTACTGTCTGTTTTCTGAGTTTAAGCCTATATGACCTTAAATATAACATGTTATAGAGCCAAATGCTTTTGAAAACAGACTATTAAAAAATGAATCTAAAAATGGGATCCACACCAAAAAAATAATTATGGTTATGATTTAAATAGAATTAGAAAAAAAAAGAAATAGAATACAGACAGTGGTACCAATGTATTTATGATTTCTCCTACCATTTTTTCAGTTTATATTGAATAAAAGAAGGACACCAGCAGTAATCTGAGTTAAAATGGCTAAATTGAGTAAAAACGTAAATTATGGCAATACCTTCAAATACATAGAAGTTTCAAGGTTGTATAGAGATGTTGTATGAGCTATGCAATACATTAGTATGGATTCTGTACTTAACCTTCCAAATTTTGATCAAAAGCTGACTATATGTTAGAAGTTCGCACTCTCTGTGGCATCTCATTCAATTAGAGTATGTATTCCAAAAAAATACATAGAGCTGAATTCTATAGAAAACTCCTTTGTCATGTAAAAGGGCAACTAGGAGGTTTAAATACTTTTTGTTTTGTTTGGTGGTGTTTTGCTAGATTTGAATCCAATCTCAAAAGTACAATAGGCTCAATGAAAAAATACGTTAGAAGGCACAGGAGAGCATGCACACTCACATGTAATATAAACACACAATGTGTATGTGTATGTGTGTTTGTATACATATACATATGTGTGTATATTAAACCTGTAATCAAAAATAATGATTCTTAAGAATTAAGAACATTTCCTTTACTTTTTAAATATTACACTCTTTCTGTAACGTGTCTAAAACATACAAAAGAGTTAAAAGAATTTTATAGTCAACAACCATTTATCAACTACTTGGATTCTATAAAAAAATATTTCATTATATTTCTCTTATCCCATATTTATCTGTCCCTCAATCCATTATTTTACTTTTTGCATTTCAAAGGTATCCATACACTTAACCCCTACACAGTTCAACTTGCCTATCATTGCATGCAGTTCAAAATTTGTTAATGTTTTCTTTAGGTAAAACTTGCATAGAGTAAAATGCATAAAATATTCTATTTGATGAGTTTTGACAAATGTTCATATCTGTATAACCTAAGCCTTACCAAAATTCAGAAACTTAACATCATCCTCAAAATTTCTCTGAAGTTTTTACCCAGACAACTCATATTCCTCCCCCTGTACCAGGGAACTACTATTCTGATTTTTTTTCATCATAAATAATTTTTAGCCCTATAGAACTTGATAGAAATTGATTGCTATAATGTTTACTCTTTTTGTACCTAGCTTCTTTCATTCAGTCATGTTTTAAGATTCATTCATGGTGTTCTGTTTATCCGTAAGTAATTTATTTTTATCATTGAGTCATTTCTATTTGTTTTTCTGTACATACATTTAGGCATGTAGAGCCTTGTGCATTAATTTCTAGGTTTAGCAATATAGGATAATCTATTCTCCACAAGCTGCATTGCTTTTTTGTTTGTTTGTTTGTTTTGTTTATATCTCTAAGTCTATTTCAATCCTACTACACAATTTGTCCATGACTATTTCTTATGGATTCTTTATAAGGGATATTTTCACTTCATGGGATACTAAATTAGGTAACATACATTTTCATTTCAAAAATACATTAGATTCATTTCACAATCAAAATGCCACCTACTTACTTGTTGGACACAGAACACAACAAAGAACAAACAGAAATCAGGCTCTACTTCATACTTGAATGGAATAGTAATGTGTGCCATAACAAATAGAGTGGGATCAATTCACAATCCAGTATCTCCTGCTTTCCTCATTAGAACAAAGTCTGGTTTTTAATAACCTGCTGTGCTTTTACATTGTTTTATTAACTACATAAATATATCCCAAACTCGATATTCGTTTCTTTTTCACAAATTGAGAATAGATAGATAGATAGATTGATTGATGTATTGATTTTATTTATTTGAGAGAGAGAAAGCTGGAAGAGGGCAGAGGGTGAGGGAGAGAGAAAGAATCCCAAGGAGACTCCACACTGAGCACAGAGCTCCATCCAGAGCTTGATCTTACAACCTGAGATCATGACCTGATCCAAAACCAAAAGTCAGACACTTACTGACTAAGTGACCAGGGCATCCCCAATAAGTGTTTAAGGATTACTTTTGCTACTTTTGAAGAATGAATTACCGGCAGGTTGATAGATGTAGAGGAAAGATTTAGAATCAGAAAGACTGAGTGGGAGGATCTTGAAATACTCCAGGTAAAAAATTATATTCTTTTGGACCAAAGTAGCAGTACTATGGGCATATACAAATGTATGGAGTCTAGATATAGCCGAGTAGAGTCAACTAATGTTGATTGATTTGACTGGTGTGAAAGAAAGAGAAATCATGTTTTTGTCTTAATTAACTGGAGGAATATTGGTGACTATGTGCAAAACAATGAGGTACATTCAAGTTCTGCCATTTGTTTTTATTTCACTCTATTAATTGGTAATTTATCCATCAACACTTTGGTTTGTAGGTCCTGCTGGGTTTAATTAACCTTAAAGACTTGAGAAGATGAAAGCATAGAGTTCATTCTGTGTTTGTTATCCATCATAACTTTTTCCCCTGCTTTGCAAAAATCCATCATTTCCCCTGCTTTGGGAAAATACTTCTCAACTCTTTTTAAAAAATTCATTGTTCGGATTGGGAAAATATTATACATTTATTTTTTTAAATATATAAAATCACAGTGGGAAATAGAATATAGCTGATTTGATGGATTGATCTCTACTGGCCTCTAAACATGATTGGAAGCATTCTTAGACTAGTACTTTCATGTTATCACAATTACAAGACTATGCAGATTTATTACAGAATATGTTAATTACACACTTAGAATACTCTTATTTAAAGGATATCAAGTTCCAGAAAAGAGAAATTAAAGTCAGCGGCATACAGAATGTCTTTCAGGTAAAGTTTTAGAATATTCCATTATTTGGCTCTTATATATTTAAATTAAACTTAAATTTATCTTGCATTCTCTTTTATCTAATAAAAATGGTGAATTATTTATACTTTATCAAACTATGCTTATACTCTTGTTCACCCAAGCATTAATTTGTGCTAATAAATATTTATTGAACACCTACATAGTCAAGCACTGTTCTAAGCCACAGAGATACAACTGTGAGGAAAAGCCAACTAATCGCTTCCATCATCTAGCTTTTACTCTGCTGGGAAACACATATCAGTTAAAAAACAATCAAATGGATGAATAAATAAGTAGTTTCTGTTATAAATGCTACGTGTAAAGAAAAAAAAAAGGATTTTCCTGGTTAGACTTAGGTTGTAAAGGAAGTAAAATATTGAAAACTAATAGAAAGTAACTAGCCAAGATGTGTGTGTGTGTGTGTGTGTGTGTGTGTGAGAGAGAGAGAGAGAGAGAGAGAATGGCTTTTCAATGTACAGAGAGATATCCAAACCAGCCTCCTCTACTGCTACACGAGAGAAGGCAAATGGATAATCCCAGTCTACTCCAGCCATCCTGACTCACTTCAGAGGGGTGGTCCTGAGAAGAAATTGTGAAGTTTAGAGTCCAGGGGCTCAGATTTACTAATGACTGAGGCCTAATGATAGGACTATTGAATGCACCCTCTCCACACCCCACTTTACCACCACATTACTAAATGCCTATACTTAGCAGTTCCTTCTAACCTGTACATCATGTCCCAATATCAATAAAAACTATAAGGTATACTCAAGGCAAAAATCATTTTGATTAGGTAAGATAATCATCAGGGCCAGATTCAAAAAAAGGCAGGGACGTTGGAATTATCAGACTAAGATTTTTTTAAGTATATGATAAATATGGTGAGAACACTGTAGGACAGCATGCAAGAAGGGATGGGCCATATAGTAGAGAAATGGAAATTCTGAAAAAGAATCCGAAAGAAATGCTAGAGACCAAAAAGATCCTGATCGAAATGAAGAATGTATCTGATGATCTTACTAGTAGACTAGACATGGCTGAAGAAAAGAATCTCTGAGCTTTGAAGAGATCTTAACAGAAGATACCAAAACTTAAAAGAAAACAGAGGAGCACCTGGGTGGCTCAGTGGGTTACGCATCCAACTCTTGAATTCAGGTCAGGTCATGATCTTAGGTCATAAGATCAAGCCCCATGTTGGGCTCCACGCTGGGCATGGAGCTTGCTTAAGATTGTCTCTCTCCCTACCTCTCTCTGGCCCTCCCCACCTCTCTCTAAAAAAACAAAAAAGCAAAGAGAATAAAGATGGAAAAAAAAATCCAGAGAATAAAGTAGTATTCCACAATATCAAATTCAATAATTTATTTATCCTTGTCTTTCATGACAATTTGGGTGAAACTTTCAACATTTTATCATATTAAAGTATAATATGTGGCTTGAATTTAACTTTTACATAAATCTTGTTATAAATGTACGTTATGTTCTTAGACATGGAATGTAAATCAAAATTGAAAAACACTGACAAATTGCCCACAAAAATCTAGACTCATTCATATTCCTAATAATATCAGAGAATATAGGGGCGCCTGGGTGGCTCAGTGGGTTAAAGCCTCTGCCTTCGGCTCAGGTCGTGATCTCAGGGTCCTGGGATCGAGCCCCACATTGGGCTCTCTGCTCAGCAGGGAGCCTGCTTCCCCTTCTCTCTCTCTCTGCCTGCCTCTCTGCCTGCTTGTGATCTCTGTCAAATAAATAAATAAAATCTTTTTAAAAAATCAGAGAATATATATTTCTCTATGGTTTCTCAAACATTAAATATTATCGATTTATTTTTATTTTTTAATATAGTAAGTGAAAGATACCATTTAAAATTTTCATTTTTCTGATCCAGGTAAAGTCTGAACTTATTTGTTTTATGATTTCGCTTTGGTCACTTTATTTCTTCTGGGAATTTCTTTTTTTTTTTTCTTTTTAAAGATTTTATTTATCTATTTGACAGACAGAGATCACAAGTAGGCAGAGAGGCAGGCAGAGGGAGAGGGAGAAGAAGCAGGCTCCCCGCTGAGCAGAGAGCCCGATGCGGGGCTCGATCCCAGGACCCTGGGATCATGACCTGAGCCTATTGCAGAGGCTTTAACCCCCTGAGCCACCCAGGCGTCCCTCTTCTGGGAATTTCTTGTTCGTATTCTGCATGCATGTGCATGGAGTTATTCAACTTTTCTCTTACTTTCTAATTATATAATGTGACCTTTAATTATTCGATGTTGTATTTGTTGCTAATATATTCCCCAGTCTATCCCAAAGTTTGAATTTTGCTTTTGATGCCATTAATTATATGAATCTTCCCATTTTTATTTAAAAACTTATGAATTTTATAAATATTTATTTCTTAGTGTGCTTTGAGATATTTTCATTTTGTTTTCCCTCAATTTGTTTAAGTTACAAGTTTTAGTAATGTATTTCCCAACACTAAATCCTCCTTGCCCTCCTAGAGTACTGAAGACAGTTATTGATTAAGTCCTGCATATGTGTCAGGCACTATTCTAAAAACTGTAGAAATTAATTTGGTGTCATTATCATCTCTGGTTTACTATCTAGGCAACAGGACAGAGAAATGCTTATGCAGTGAGTTAGTGAGAGTCAGCTAGTTTGGTCCCAGGGCATATCCTCTTAACTATTCTGCTGTGCTTGTCATTTCTTGCTTAATAATCAGTTCTAGAAACCTGGCAGGAGTTTATTTAGTTTTTACCAGTCTATACATTGTGAATTGTCCATAAGCCATGGCATACATTTTTATGTCAATTTAAATAAAATATTGCTTTATAATTTTTTATAATTCCACAGAAAATATCAGTGATAAATTCTGATATCACTTCAAGTATAATTAAATATAATTTATAAAGGATGGGAATTAGACTCACGTAAATTATTAGTTTGCTTCAGATATTTTCACCTAAACGTAAGTAAAATATGCATTTCAGGGGCGCCTGGGTGGCTCAGTGGGTTAAAGCCTTTCCCTTCGGCTCAGGTCATGATCCCAGGGTCCTGCTTCCTTCTCTCTCTCTGCCTGCCTCTCTGCCTACTTGTGATCTCTGTCTGTCAAATAAATAAATAAAATCCTTAAAAAATATGCATGTAATACTCCTTATGGTATTTATTGTAATAGAAGATATTGGAAACAACCTAAATGTCTGTTGGTTGGACACTGGCCAAATATATGGTGGTGCATACATACGATGGGATAGTATGTGCCATGAAAAAGAAAGAGGCAGCTCTAAATGTTCTAGTGTTCACTGAAAAAGCAAAATTATATTCAGTCAGTATGTACCATTTGTTTAAAAATAACTCCCTGCATTTGTATGCATATGTATGAATAGAAGGAATGTCTCTGGAAAACACAATTTGAAAATGTCCTTGTCTTTATGATAGGTAACTAAATATCCTGTAAACAGGAAATGGCAGGGAGGTGTACTTTTCTCTATATGTCCTTTGAAGAATTCTATAATATATGAATAGACTATGTTAGTTAAAAATGTAAAAGATTACTAAAAACAAAAATAAGGATTTTAAGACAACTCACCATGTTCTCTTGTAACACTTTAACTTCCTCTTGGTAATATCTGTTTTATCACTTCCAGTTTAAAGTGGTTTGCTTACATATTGTTTTCAATAAGGAGTATACAATTAAAATCCAAATTCGCCATCTTTTTTTTTTTTTTGCATTCTGTTTTGTTTAATCCACACCCATAGATCTGCACCTGTTGTTAATACAATTAAACATAAAATCCAACTTTTTGAATCACTTTTTTGCTCAGAATCATCAATAGCCACATTTTTCCAAACAGTATCATCATCTATGTCATTAATAGCATTGATATTATGAAGAATTGTTTAGAAGAATCAATTGCAGAATAACAACAGCGAACAAAACATCATCAAACTAAAATTTAATTGTGGTGGGCTCTTTAGTAATCTTTACTACTATAGAGATCTTGCTTCCTTGGAGTCCCTATTCAGTTTGATGAACATGTCCTAATCGCCAGTTCTCACAAATATTTGCATTTTAGAGGTATAAAGGGTTGTTCACTACCAATTCTGAATTATAGAGTTTCTAGATTTTCTTCCATTTCTACTGACACTGACTCTTCAGATTTCGATGTACATGTACATGAAGGACCTACAGAGTCACCATTTTTAAGGTCTGTGCCATTGTCGGGGTTTTGTTATTTGATTTCTTTGTTGTGTACTGCTAGTATACTTGATTTTTAAGAACTAATTTTAATGTCATATATCTATCATTACAATACTAAATAGATTTAATGTGCCCAGTGCTCCATCATTACCTCCTTCCCTCACCTTGAACCTCTGGCAAACATTGATCCTGGCAAACATTGATCCTTTTATTTTCTCTGTAACTGTGCTTTTTTACAGAATGCAATGTAATTGGAAATACATAATACATAGCCTTTTCAGACTGGTTTTTATCCTTAGCAATATGCATTTAAAGTTCTCCCATGTCTTTTTGTGGCTTGATAGCTCATTTCTCTTCATTGCTGAATAATATCTAATTGTGTGGATGTACCACAGTTTATTTATCCATTGATCTGTTGAAGGATATCTTAGTTGGTTCCAATTTGGGGCAATTATGAATAAAACTTCTATAAACATTAATATGGAGATTTTTGCATGGGCATAAGTTTTCATTTCATTTGGGAAATTTGTTAGAGTACAGTTGCAGGATTGTATGGTAAGACTATGTACGTGGGTAGGTGAGGACCCCTATCCCTCCCTTACATTTTTTTTTTTGTATGTGTTCCTTAATTATAATCTGTATTATGACTGTATCATTCCCAATGCTTATATCTCACTTTATCCTTTATCATCACTAAATCCTTTCCTTGTGTTTCTTTCTTTTTGTTCATTTATTAAGGAATGAAACTTTACAGTAAACTTTTAATTTTACAAAAATTTCACAATTATGTAAAATTATACTTATTCTCATATTTTAGAAATCCAATAATGATGACAAGGATTTGAAATTACAAATGAAAACATCACGCATATATGTTATAATATTGTTTTATGTAAACTATTTTCTCAAAAACATGAATATGTAAAGTTAGTATCACAGTATAGTTAAAATCATTCATATAATTCATAGAAACACTTAAAGCAATGAAACATCTCATATATATAAATTGTATCTTCTAAATTTTAATATAGAAACAATATTTCTGATATTTTATTTCAAATTTAAAAAATACAAAGCATATGGCTAGTTGGGGGAAAAGCTACTTCATGTCATAATTTCCTATAACATAATATTTTTTATTTATTTCCCAAAGTAAACTGCATGATCACATTTAAAATTTGGGCTTCTTGGGGCATCTGGGTGGCTCAGTGGGTTAAAGCCTCTGCCTTCAGCTCAGGTCATGATCTCAGGGTCCTGGGATCGAGCCCCACATCGGGCTCTCTGCTTAGCAGGGAGCCTGCTTCCTCCTCTCTCTCTGCCTTCCTCTCTGCCTACTTGTCATCTCTCTAAATAAAATCTTTAAAAAAAATAAAAAAATAAAATTTGGACTTCGGCATAACATTAACACAATTTTGATGAAAAAAAATCTTAGATAAATGGAATTTCTCTTTTCTATTTTTTTCTGAGTGAAAATTATGTGGGTGAGATGAATTTTAATGGGAAAAAAATTGTAGTGGTATTCTTAATCTGACCATGTTGGGTTTTTAGTGAGGGGAGGTGGGGTTAAGTGGAGATTCTAAACTATGTTTCATAATGCATCCATTTTTACATTACATGAATAAGGTTTTTTTTTGTTTGTTTATTTTTCTAGGAAAGATGGATCAAAAGAACCAATAGTGGAGATGAGGACAGAGGATGAAAGAATCACTAATCATGAGGATGGGAGCCCAGTAAATGAGCCAAATGAAACCACACCACTAACAGAACCTGAGTAAGTAGCTTCAGATGCTTAATTATTTTTGGATAAATATTTATAAAATAATAACATCTTATCATTACTTGTAGCATATATTTACAAATAACATTATTTGTAGAAAAGTGTTTCTTTTTCAGAGAAAATAGATGAGAATATCAAAAACCATTTTCTAGGGAGACGTTCCACATGAAAATTTTGTATCAATGCCAGAGAAAATCTACTGTTCAAACATATATTTATAATTTTATGTAAAAATGTCAAAAAGATGGCACATGTTAGAGTTGGATTTTCTTACATTTATTTTACTCTTAAGAAAGTGATACTTTCAGGGCATCGGGGGTGCACAGTCAGTCAATTAAGGTTAAGCCTCTGGGTCTTGATTTCAGTTTAGCTCAGGACCTCAGGGTTATGAGATTGAGCCCTATCTCAGACTCTGTATAATGGGGAGTCTGCTTGAGATTCTCTCTCTCCTTCTCCCTTTGCCCTTTCCTGCTCCCCCCGCACTCACACACTCTCTCTCTCTCTCTCTCAAATAAATAAATAAGGGGCACCTGGATGGCTGAGCGGTTAAGCATCTGCCTTTGGTCCAGGTCATGATCCCAGGGTCCTGGGATAAAGTCTGGCTTTCGGGTCCTTTCTCAGTGGGGAATCTGCTTCTCCCTCTGTGCTGGCCCTGCTTGTGCTCTCTCACTCTGTGCGCTCTCTCTCTCTCTCTCTCTCTCTCAAATAAATTTTTAAAAATCTTTAAAAATAAATAAATAAATCTTTTTTAAAAAAGAAAGTGATACTTTCAAAATAGGATTTTTCAAAGATTTTATTTATTTATTTGACAGAGAGAGATCACAAGCAGGCAGAGAGGCAGGCACAGAGAGAGGGGGAAGCAGGCTCCCTGCCGAGCAGAGAGCCCGATGCGGGGCTCGATCCCAGGACCCTGGGATCATGACCTGAGCCGAAAGCAGAGGCTTTAACCCACTGAGCCACCCAGGCGCCCCATCAAAATAGGATTTTTAAAAAATATTTTGTTTATTTATTTGACAGAGATTGAGAGTACAAACAGGGGGAGCCACAGAGGGAGAGGTAGCAGCAGGCTCCCTGCTCAGCAATGTAGAATTTGATCCCAGGACCTTGGGATCATGACCTGAGCTGAAAGCAAGACACTTAACTGACTGAGCCACCCAGGTGCCCTCAAAATGTGATTTTTATTGAAATAAAAAAGGGTCAGGAAATTGGCCATTACTCTGAATAGGAATATCACAATTTAAAATGAAAATTGATAATGTGAGTATGTACACAATCTACTTTAAAAGGAAAGAATATTCATTCGGAAGAAGAAAAACTGTTAAATTGTCTTTCATTTTAATGTCCACATAGGAAATGATGTTTGCTCTCCGTTCAAGATTATATTATTTACCTCTTTCTATACCCATCAGAGCTCCATCATAGCCATAACAGATATTTCAACTAAATTTGCAAAGATGATGAACATTCACAATGATCATATTCAGGCAACATGAAAGTTAAAATGATTAAAGCCAAAGGCATTATTAAGGAGTGAAAATAGTGTTCTATAGAATATATTGAATACAAACAAAACCATGACTATAACATTTTTCTTTAAATACTGTTCACTGAAATTACTTCTAAATTTTATTGTTGTTTGTTTGTTTAAGGATCTTTTTTTCTTTACAAGCATACACTCACTTGCAGAGAAATTTGATTAGGCTTCTCATCCTCCATGGAAGGTTGAGTGTTGTCACAAGTGAAAAAAACAACTTGTTTCAGAAATGCCTGCTCTCTGCTCTCAAAGGGCCAAAACAATTACTATTCAGAGAAATACAAAGTACTACTCTGTAGCTAAATTTTCCATATAAATCCTCAGGTCATGTCATTTAGAGATTATTACCTATTAAATGGAAGTTTACTCTGGTAGAGGCAGCTTTTATATGGTGGGTTCTATAGTTTTCCCTTCAGAAATTAGAAGTCTTTTCAATGAAGCAAAATTTTACACAATAAAACAAACAAGCAAATAAATAAATAAATAAAACTGGGGTACCTGGGTGGCTCAGTGGGTTAAGCCTCTGCCTTCGGCTCAGGTCATGATCTCAGGGTCCTGGGCTCTCTGCTCAGCAGGTGGCATGCTTCCCCCTCTCTCTCTGCCTGCTTCCCTGTCTACTTGTGATTTCTCTCTCTATGTCAAATAAATAAATAAATAAAAATCTTTTAAAAAATGTAAATAAAACAAATTTCTATCTATTGCTTAACACCTACAATGAGATATTGTTGTGTATGTAAACTAGCCAAGAACTAGGGTGTGTGTGTGTGTGTGTGTGTGTGTGTGTATATGAAAACTAGCCAATAACTAGGTATATATAAACTACCTATAGGCATATATAAACTTAATATATATAAACTTAAAAATGCAAACCAAACCAAACCAAACAAAAACCTAGCTAAGAAAATGCCTTTACATGTGACAGGGCAATATTGTGCAAAAAATAAAACACAACAAAATAGATGATCAATAACTACTCCAATCCTCAATTATAGAAAATAGTCAACAAAAAATAATAGAATTAACTGTAATTAAAAAAAATTTAACATAAATTGAAGTAGTGAAAATTACATATGCAAAAATTCATCATCTAATAAATATTTGAAAACACTGGTTAATTCCAGTGTTATAATTCTTTGAGTAAGAGATATATTAAGCATAATGATAACCTCTTATCCAAGCTCTAAATTTCTCTATATTTTGCTGCTTAGAGGTGACACACTGGTTTTATCTTTTTTTATCAAAGTTTACCAAATGGAAGAATGGAAGAACTGTGTGGACATTACTTATAATACACATAAAAGAACATGCCTGTTAGGTACAAAGTACATGCTATTTCATTACCAGGAACGGGTCATAGTAACTTTTACCATGACTTACTTTTGACTGGTTAATTTTCATATAATAGCTTTGATCTTCAGAATTTAATGGCTTGCTCTTCCCACTCAAAAATAGAAAAGAAATTACAAGTAAATTCTGGAGAAACTGGCATAGTAACGTTCACTAACCCACGAAATGGTGACATTAAAGTACAGAATTGAACTGGAATTTGTTTTTGATGTGGAAAAAATATCTTGTCAAGGGAGGGAAATCTTAACCCCAAAGCTGTGTACATAAGGTGTAATCATAAACTATTGAATTCAAAACTGGTAGAAAAAACTATATATCTTGCATCATTGTCATCATAGTAAGATTTGTGAAGCTCTCATTAAGAAATAAAGCAGCACCTGGGTGGCTCAGTCAGTTAAGCATCTGTCTTCAGCTCAGGTCATGATTCCACAGTCCTGGGATCCAGCCTTGCATCAGGCTCCTCACTCAGTGGGAAGTCTCCTTCCCTCTCTTCCTCCTCCCCTTCCCCTACTCTTGCTCTCTCAAATAAATAAATAAAATCTGAAAGGAAGGAAGAAAGAAAGAGAGAAAGAAAGAAAGCTTGTTTTCCTTCATAGATTTTAATTGATAACTCTTTAAAAATGTACTCATAATCGATACAAAAATAACAACAAAAAATAATAGTGAAAGAGGCTAATTAAAGAAAACGTATACAGTAAATGTAGAAAAGTGGGAAAGTCCTGAAATGCATACTTTCATTAAATTCCAAAGAATATAGCTAATTCACCCAGCTTTTGAAGTATGTAACAGAATATGGCAGCAACTCTTAAGGACTTTTATTTGAAAAAACTTAGGTACTAGTAACTCACCTAGTCGACATGTAAAAATGCTGTCTTGTTTAGATTCCAAACAATTCTATTTTTTGTATCAATAACTGGTTATCAAATCCAAGCCACCCTATAGTGAATGATTTGGTGCATCTAAATCTACAGATACATTGTTTCATTCATCATTCTGCGGTACATCACATTTTTACAAATGACAATATTATCTGATTATTTAATTATTTTTCTATCATTTTGATATGACTTCAACTAATCTGATTTTTTATTCTAATAATTATAGACACCGCCTTCTATAAGACAGTAATTTAGTATTAAGGAATACCACTTAAATTGCCTTAGAAAATGAAGTTCATTATTTTTCTATTTCCTTTCAGAAAATTGCCTTTAAAAGAAGAAAATGGAAAAGAAGTCTTAAATACAGAAACTATAGAAATTAAGGTTTCTAATGACATCATACAATCAAAGGAAGATGACAGCAAAGCATAACACCAAGATCACAAAAGCTTGAACAATGCTACACAGAGCATTTGGATTGCAGTGACCCTATGACCAAAACTATTCCATTGACCTTAATTTCTTGGGAAACTTCTAGCTTGGAATAGCTTGTACACATATACATATGATCAAATATTCCTGCCCATGGTCCATTACCTTTTGTTGTTGTTGTTGTTATTGTTGTTGTTTATTTTGTTATGAATTTCAATATAGAGACCTGACTGGCACCAACTCTTGGGTATCAATTTGATTCTGTGATTGAAATACTGCAATTTATTATACAGTTAAAGTGCTCTGTTTCTTTAGGACTATATATTTCATCCAACAACCTCTCCAACAAATTAGGGTTTAAGAATCAACAAAAGAAAACAAAAGCTTTGTGAACTAAATGTATAAGAAAGCCCTGCATGTTTTTCATACTATCTTGGGCAAAGAGATTATTAACATGGATTTCAGTTTAAGATGAAAACAGTTAATAAAGGGTACACTTTTTATCAGGAGAATTTCAGGGAACTTGGGCTTGAAGGAGCCATTATCTATAGCAGATATTAAAAATTGAGAGAAATTTTGGAAAATTCTTTTAAAGTTATAGTTACAGTGCTACTTCAATGTTAATTTTTGATAGACTGAAGTGCCAGATCAAAATTGTTACCCATTCGAATGAATACTAGTTGTGTGTAAAATTAGGTTAGAAAGATTCCGTAAATCTCTCTCTTTATATATGCCATAATCACTCACAATGGCTTACACAAGAAAATGTATTGCAAGTGAAAATAATATTGATTTCTGCCCTCAGCTTCAAATAAAGTAAATTGAAATGGTAACAATATCAATGTTGTCTTGATATATTTATAGATATGTGATTATCTTTTACTTTTTAAATAATTTTATCAAAAAAAGAGTCCTTAGTGTTGAAATACTTCAAAACATATCCTCAGATGCACTTTTTGACCATTGTTTTAGATGATCTTTGTTTAAATATTCATTTCCCCAGTGTTACGGGTCAATCATTAAATATAATCAGCTAATGGAAATTAAAATCCTGAGTGGTTAAACAAAGAAGAAAATAACATTTAAACATGCCATTGAAGTGTTAGTGATAAACACCTGAATTGCCACTATCTGTTCTCCTTCTGGATGTTGTAGCTAGAAGTCATTTTAAGATTTTGATAAACAACTTTGGTTGAAGAAATTCCTTGGCTATTCAACACAAACTTTCTAATGTTACTTGTTAGGGCCTATACCGGAATAAAATACTTATTAACTTCCAAGCTATGCAAGCTCCCAGAGGTAAAAGACTAAAACATGATTTTCCCTCATATGTGCGGTAAAATAAATATATTTATGATTATAAATATACATACCAGTTGGGAGCAAGTTTTAGATTATTTGTTACCCTAGAGAGCCAAAGGTTTCTTTAGGCCCCATTACATTCATAATCTTTAGTGTTTTCACGTGGTGTTATAGCTCAAATATTGACTGGTTGGGGAGTGCATACCAATAGAGCATTGAAAGAGAGTTTTAACAGTGCAGAGCAACCTGCTTAACGTGTCTCTCTCTAAAGAGATAATTTGATGAATATGTTCAATGAAATATTAATGCTACTCATCAACACTTTTATTTATGAAGTGCTATAAACTGTCAGGCAAGGAGAGACAACCAACTAATTTTACAAAACTTTAATTATTAGCAGGACAGAATGTGTCCGTCTGCATGTTCGTGCACTAAATCTCCAACGTTGTTGCCATAATTCACAGGATTATAGTGCAGGAATCTCCCCTTGGTATTTTATTCTGGCATATTCTGAAGAAAAAGAATTCCTGTGCCTACCTAGGAATTTGAGTAGAAATTATCCAACTGGTCTTTTGATAGATTTGACTGTTGCTATTTAAGTTATGTTTGTCTGATCACCTGTTTGCTTTATCTGACTGTTTTTCCCCCTTTTGTACCAATGTGCTAACTAGTCAAAGTACTTGAATTTGTTTGTGCAAAGTTAACAGGCTTAGTAAAATGTCCATAAAGCAATAGCCATGAATGCTATTTTTTTCCTGGATAGGGCTGGCTTTAAACTGATAATGGTGAAAGAATTAGGAAAACTGAGAAACCAGTTTAGCATGTTTACTATTATTATATTTGTGCTATACTTCAAGAGCAGAGAAATCATAATAAAGAACAAATATTTTTGTGTTTCTTCAATTTGAAAGTTCTGTCTCTCTCATTTCTTTGGACTTTCCATGTAAAGCAATTTACTTAAATATTTCTTTTATATATATACATATATATATATACACACACACATATGCATATATATGCTGTTAAATTTCTTGCCACTAATGTGGAGTAATGGTCTGAGGTTAGCAGATAATTTGAAACTAATGTTAGTCAGACTGTTTCAAGTGCACTGCTTCAGTTGTCTGAGTGGTCCTTATCTCTTGTCCTTGAAATCTGTGCCATGCAGGAGCAAGGCAATACTGTGATTAAAATAATAATAATAATATTAATAATAATAACATGTCAATGGAATGCTCCAACTTACTATATCTGTAAAAGTTTCCAAATAAGAGATGTGTGTAGTAAATTGTAAAACATGAGTAGAACTGAAATAATCTGTTCTTATTTTTCATTCTTATTCTAGATTAAACATGCCATATAACTGTAAAAATGTTATTTTTACTGTCTGAGGGTACTCTTAAATATTAGTATAAAATGTCAAAAGAGTTGAATGAATATAAGTAGGGTTAAATAATCAGAACCCTATGCTAATTTAAACAAAGAAGAAAAATATAGCTAAAAATATTGGTATTTCTTGATAGATTATGTGCAATTAGGCAATGACAATCTATATTCAATAATATATAAGAAACAATAGTAATATCAACATTTTGATAAATGTTCTGTTTTTAAAACTGGCACAAATTAATGTGTCAACATATTTTACAATGCTCTTCAAAAGAATTTAGAATTGTGACTTCTAAAAATTTATTTATTATTTTTGTGGATTGATTTATTGCCATTCTATTGATGCTAATGTCTAACATTAATGTAATGTTTCTCTAGTTTTCCCTTATTTTTAATATTAATACCTATGAAAACATTTTTCAAAGACTATTTGATCCAGCAAAGTTTACATGAATCTTAGTCTTTGATTTAAAAATTTATATAAATAGAATGATTTTATTAATCAAATTATTTATTTGAGCACCAACAATTAATTGTAACTTTATAATCATACCTTTATTTTATGCTTCTTATTTTAAATAATTAAGATGTATTTGTGCCTTTGGATTAGCATGACATTCTGCTTTATTAAAAGAAAAAAACCTGCAAACTTTGTTGATGTATTTTGCTCATATCTGTGACACTTAAATGGTACTGTCTTATTTACATTTAGTGAATAAGCTCAATTCAAATTACTTTACCTTGAATATAAAATCTAAATATAACAAATTATACCATGTAACTTATTTTCACTCATGACAAAACAATTCTTTTGATGCACACATAAAATGTATTTCATTTTGTATGTATTGTTGTTCCAGATAATAAATACTCTAGATATTGTTAAAATTGATTTCTACCATTTAAGAGACAATGACAACAGATGACATTTTAAGATAGGATAAATTGTTTTAGTGTCACCTGGGTCTACATTATCCTGTTGTACTTTTATTTGGGGATCATACATCATCCTTTATGATGGTAAGATAACCACTGATAAAAATATCTACAACTGAAGTAATAGAAAGAATAATCTCCATTTCTTAATTTAAATAATTAAATAATCTCCATTTCTTAATTTTGAAAAATATGAGAATAGCATATTTCAGTTGCTTATTAAAGTTACAGTTTGTTTTCATGAAGAATGATGTCCAGGGCCAATTTCAGTTGCTCATGGAGTTCTTTCTCACAATCATATCCAGAGTGCTTACTCAACAAACTTTAGGAGTAGATGAAGCTATTTTTTTAAATGAATTGTTTGCATTATTTATCTGTAGAGAGGAAAGATTTGAATCTTTGTATTAATCCTTTGAAGAGTTATTACATTGTCTCTTACACTGAAATTGCATATGGAAGTATTAGGGTATGCTAAACTTAACTATGGAAGGTCAAAGAAATGAAGTACTTCCATCCTAAAATGAAAATCTTTCAAGAAAGTATTCTACTCATGGGCTTAATCATGTTCTGAGATGAAAAAATCATATGTGTAAATGGGAAACTTATAAAAGAGCCTAGATGTAGTACTTGCTGAACAAATACAATTTCCTTCCATGCCCTTCCTCTCTTTTTTAAAAATTGCATTTACCCATGTAGATGCATCTGTTTAACAACATTATATGAGAATGCTAATAGATTATCTCCCCTCCCAAATTTTTATATTATATATAATACTTAATATTTATTTGATAACACATTTAATATTCTTAAAAATAGTTCATTATTCACTATAGAATTTTATCAATAACTTAAATACCTTAGCTGGTACCACCACTTTAATTTTTTAATATAATTTTTAGGATTTTGGCCACAGTATATTCATAATTATTAATATAAAAATTGGTTATATAAATTTGATATTGCCATTTTTTTTCTAAAACAAAAACACACAACACATGAAAAGTTGCATCTGGTTTTAGCCTTCTTTAGGAAAAAATTAACAATGCAATGACTTGGAGCATTTCAAATCACAGCCAGGTGTATGAGAATAGAGGAACAAAGAACTGAAAGAATCAGGAAAGGCAAACTGAACTCCTACATTTGGGGTAGATAAGAAGGATTTTAGTGTGAAATGTGCTGGGCCAGGGACTAGGAACACTGCTTGGATAAAAACTAAGGCCAATTTTACTGATGCAAAGAGAAAGGCAAGTGAAATGCGGAGGAGATAGTTAACATAGAACCTAATATTCAATTTTGCAGGTAGGATTTTTTTCAAGAACAATATGCATTATATACAATAAATGGTACTGTTAAGAGCAAATATATTTGTTCCAATTCTTAAAGGAATGTTCATGGTTTAGCATTTTTGCCTCTAAACTGTTAGGAATATGTAAACTTCTTACAAATAAAGTTTAAAAAACTATTTTTTTCTTTTGGTGTATGAATTCTATGCTGTGTTCAGTATGCATTAAAACATACTTGTATTTTCTTTAAAGTGTATGTCCATTCAAATCCTATATTCTTACGTTAGCTACCACAAAGTTTTCTTATTGTTTCAATACGGTATGTCCCTATGAAATGCTGTATATATATGTTTAAACTGTAAAAATTATACTGCAAATGTTGAAGTTTTGTATTTATGAGAGACATTGAAAGTATGGCTTACAGTATATCAAAATTGTCACTCTTCACCATTTGTATATTAATAGTAAAGATACTTTTACTTTAATAAAGTGTTGCATTTATGTTTATTTTGAATAACATCTCTGCAGTGAGTGAGCTTATGACTTACATATTTTTCATTTTTTTCAGATATTTTCATTTTTAAAGAATTTCCAAGCCAATCTCTATATATTTAAAAAAAAAAAAAAGAAGAAGAAGAAGAATGCTTTGTGCAATTTTGCCTTACCCTGAGTCGCAATCTTTCGATAATAAGCAGTAGGTAAAAGAAGTGGTTCTCAAAATGTGGTCCCTAAACCAGCAGCATTAGCACCTGGGAATTCATTAGAAGTAAATATGTTTCTGGACCTCATCACAGACCTCCTAAATCAGAAGAATCTGGGAGCGGGTAAAGGAGTTTGTGTTTTAACAAGCCTTTCTAATAATCCTAATACACACAGAAATTTGAGATCTAGTGGATTGGAGACACATTTTGGGTGGCAATCTAGAAGGTAAAAACTTCTAGTTCATGCTGAAATTTTATTTCTCATTATTATATAGATTATCTTCTTGCAGGACTTCATGAAATATAAAATAAGAGATACTAATCATTCCTCACATGCTTTATAAGGTGCTTTCCTTTTTTTAACCAGTGTAAAGTTCAACTTATTCTTAAAATGAAGAAAAAAAAGCAAATACCAAATTTTCACAAGGTAAAAATTTTCAACATAAGCCTTACAAATATCACAAAGTACATACTTATGTAGAATAAAAATAACATTAAATAGGTGGTGAAGAATGAAATAAAAGGAATTTATATATTGCTCTTGTTCTGTCAGGATCCTATTTTAATTAAAAGAACAGTTTTATTAAAATACAAAATACACCATGAGAAAGATGCATAAACAAAGTCTCTGATATACGATAAAAATGGATCTGGTAACTCTGTTAATATTTTAGAGAATTTCTTATATTTCTTTCTAACCTAACCCATCACTTACTATAATTTTCTTTATTTGTAACATAGGTAATGAATGTATGTGTCCTAAGATTCATGTCATACATGGGGTCAACACTTTAAATTTCTTTTGAAATTTAATGAATTTTTCTGAATGAATTTTCAACACCCAAGTTAGAATGTTCTTAAATCATAAATAATGTTTTCTGTTTTATGTGAAGTGTCTTATATATGTTCTTATCCTTGGCGTAAATTTGTTTTCCAAAATAAAATGCATGCATTTGGATATTTTCATTTTCTTGGATAACAACTCATCTTCCACAGACAGAATATTTCTGGGGGGAAGGAGATGCAGGGGGGAGGCAACTGTATTATTGTACTAGAATAATATTAAATTTAGTCAAACTTTAATTTATTCTGTCATTTTATTAATCCAGGAGGCTATAAAGACAGAGGTTTCTAGTATTAAGATATCTTAGTATTTGGGGGAAAAGACAAAGATTAACTTGATGATTCAGTTCACATCAACCTCTTCTCTTTAACCTTGAATTTCCATGTTCACCCACAGATCTCTTTATCTTCCTTTATCTGCCATAGCACAAGCATGGTCAATGTCTAAAACTGACCTGGCAAGACTGAGACATATAGAAGAAAGAATGATTGCCCAAATAAGTCCAATCACATCGAGGAATCAAGCAATTACATTCATTACAAACATTCTCAGAAGAATCATTTTTAAAGTGGAGGGTTGTAGAAGGAAGCTGTAAAGTCCCCCCTTACAGAAGTGGATGGAACCTAGACTAGAGATCACTCAGTGGGGGTTGGGGAAGTTTTATCACCCAGTCTGACCATGTGAAGACCCCCTGACAATTCTAGTGCAAGCACCCCCTGGAAAGCATAAACAGAATGTTCACTAATTCAAAAACAAAGAGATCCATATCTTTACTCACCAGAAGAAAAGATGAGGAAGAGGAAGAAAGTCTCGCAAAGTTGCAGTAGGGATAAAACTGAAATCACTGAAGTAATATTAGGAAACAGATAAGAGCCCAGATATTAGAATTAGAATATCCTGGGCTCCCATTCCAATTCTAAACCTATTGCCAGCTCTGAACTTTAGCAATTTATGTAAAAACTTCAACCTTGATTTCATCATCTATAAAATGTGGTTAGTTCTAAAGCAGATAATATTCATCTCTGAGTTGATGTAAGGATTTATGGAGATAATGTTAATAAAACTCTTTATGCAGTGTCTACCACAGAAAATACCAGTAAATGGTAGCTATGATTATCTCTATGTCTGCCATATTTTAACACTGATTCTAGTAAGTTGTATTAGACAGCTACTTCACATTCTCTAGAGACTAAGCATAAATAAGCCAATTGTTTAATAATTCATTACATTATTTACTAATAGGTTAAAGTGGGGTCATTGAAAAGTTGAAAGCATGGCTTTCCATTTCATCATCTTCGTTATCTTTTGCTGAATAATAAGTCACACCAAAATTTAATGGCTGAAGATATATATTAATATACAAAACATATATCAACGATATATTATTTTTTTCATGACCATATCTGTTAACTTGACTCAGCTTGGCAATTATTTTGCTCCATATGATGTAGCTGAGTTCACTCCTGTGGATACTGATTTCTAAGAGGAAACCCTACAATGGAAGTCTTGATGTGCATATACTTACCAAGACTCTGTTTGCATCTTCACACTAGTAATATTCAGCTAGTGAATAAACACATAGTCAATGTGTGAGTATAATGGGGTGTAACAAGAGCATGGTATATTTGAGCAATACTCATGTTATAAATATGGAAACATCCTCCTTCTGTCCCATGGTGTTTCACATCTTTTCCACTTGCAAAATTTACTTATCCCCTTCCCAAGATTTTCAGTCATATTTCATCAGCTTAAGAGAATTGAGCTGAAATTTCAGACTTTATTCAACTAAATAAATTTAAGGTATCAATAAGACTCCTCAGGTACTGTGTCTTGGGTGCACTTTTTCAGTATAGAGGCACTGAGAAGACCATTTAACTGTCCCCGGAAAACCCTACAGACAACTGTGAGACATGAGCAGAAAAATAACATAGACATTGCTATTTAAAATAAAGAGGGAGGAAATGGAGGAATGCAACAATTAATGTCTCTACAGAAATTGTGAAACCCAGAAAATCAAACATTACCAGTTCCTCTTGCCTCTAGCATAGTGCATTTTCCTTGGTTTGGATCCAATTCTACACTCCCTGGGAGTGGTTACCTAATCCATTGCTCTCAGTGGCTCTTAGGATAACTCAGATATTCTTCCTTTCCTGTAGGAAATGATGTGTGGTTGTAGCTGAATAAATTTCTTGTCTTGCTACCTGGCCAAATATATCTAATACGTAGAAATCTATTTTCGTCTAAACCAAGTCCCTTTAAGTTCAAGCTGATACAACTCCTTTAAAAACTATGAGGTGTTTTTTTTTTTTTTTAAGATTTTATTTATTTATTTGACAGAGAGAGATCACAAGTAGGCAGAGAGGTAGGCAGAGAGAGAGGGGGAAGCAGGGTCCCCACTGAGCAGAGAGCCTGATGTGGGGCTCGATCCCAGGACCCTGAGATCATGACCTGAGCCAAAGGCAGAGGCATAACCTACTGAGTCACCCAGGGGTCCCTGTGAGTTTTTTTTTTTAATGTATCAAATTATAACCCTGTATGAGACAAAAATCTACGCTCTCAAATATTTTTAAGACAGTGGTCTTTCTATGTTGGGCTACAAAATGAGGTGCTATAAAATAATGCTCTTAAGATTCTCAAAAGCCTATTGTCTAATTAAGAAAGTCTATAAGGCACTTCCTTAAATTTCTGTGTGACCAAAACAAAGGACACCCTTGTGATTTTTGACCTCAAGATTATGTTTTACTGAGAATAGACTAATTTGATATTTATCCTTATGCCATTTATTGTTTTGAGAAGCTTGTGACAGCTCTAAACGTGGGAATGAGAGAAAAGTCTTGGGTAAAAAATAATTCCTCTAAATTCTGCTTAAAATTTGAGTATCTATCTTGTAAGCACATCTTTCTCATGAAAGATCTTATCATAATTGAGAGGAAAATAAAGATAGATACCACTTTCAGTATGCTGCCTGACAATCTTCTTAGTGAGATTCATAAACTCATTAGTTTATTTTCTGTTTTGCAATTTATCAGAGGCAATAGTTTCCCTAATTGTAAACATGGTTTTCTTTGTCTGCAGTGTCTTAGAGTAACTCTTCTAGCAACTTACCCACATTCAGTCCTCTAGATCCTGTCCAGTCACAAAGCTAAGGACAACTGACTTTGTGTAAGTTGTGTAAGTTGTGCGTTAGTAGTAACCCAGTTGTAGTTACAGTTTGTCTTTTATTTATCTGAGTTGTATTCCTTTCCTATCGCTGCACCATGCAAGTTGGTGACCTTAAAAAGCAAACCCAGGATGCCCGGGTGGCACAGTTGTTTAAGTGTCTGATTCTTGGTTTTGGATCAGGTCATGATCCAGGGCCCCCGGATCAAGCCCTGTATCAGGCACCACCCTCCCCTCCAACACTGGGCTCTGTGCTCAGCATGGAGTTTGCTTAAGATTCTCTCTCCCTCTCCAATAAATAAATAAATCTTAAAACAAAACAAAACAAAACAATCCACAAATTTATTATTCCATAGTTGTAAAGGTGCCAGCAGGATTGTGTTAGTCTGGAGGCTTCTAGAATGTCTTAGTCAGTTCAAGCTGCTATAATGAGATACCAAAGTGCCTGTGGCTTGAACAACAAACATTTATTTCTTACAGTTCTGGAGGCTGGAAGTTTGAAATTAGGGTGGCAGCATGGGTGAAGCGCCTCCTTCTGGTTATGCCACATGGCCTTTCCTTGGTGTATGCATTCACACAGTGAAAGAAGAAGGGTGAACAGAGGGAAAGAGGGAGAGGGGGAGGGGAAGAGGGAGAAAGTGGGGTGGGGGGAGATCTCATTTATAATTCCCTTTTTATGAGGCATTAACTTCATCATGAAGGCCTGACTCTCATGACCTAATCTAAACCTCTAACCCTAATTACCTCCCGCAAGCTTCACCTCTAAGTACCACCACATTGGAGACTATAGTTTCAACATAAAAATGTGAGGGGGATATAAATATTCAGTTAATAACATGAAGACTGCCCACATTCCATGACTCAAAGTGTCCTTCCATCTGCAAAGCCTGCAACGGTATGACTCAAAACTCTGTTTCTATCAACATGCCTTCTCTGACTCATACTACCTGCCTTTCTATTTTTTGTTGAAAAGTCTGTGATCATATTGAGTCTACCTGGATAATCCATTATAATCCCCCCTTCTCATAGCTTCTAACTTAATCAAATCCGCAAAGCCTTTTTTCCTCCCCCTCCCATGTAAGGCAATATATTTGCAGGTTTTAAGGATTGGGACCCAGGCATCCTTTGGGGGTTAATGCTCTGTCCATCAATCTTCATTATAAGCCATTGCCAAATATAATGGTAAAGCAAGCACATTTTATTAAACTATGACTTTGTGTGTGTGTTGACTTTGCTTAATTTGATGTTTTTTGCCATAGAGATGTGCTGAGGTCAGTTACACCATTGCATTCAGTGAGACCCTCAGGGGAAACTAGAATGTGGAAAACGTTCTCTCATCCTCTAAGTATTTCTCCACAGGCTTCAAATCATCCTGCAGTCCTGTACAAACATTTTTAGAGTGTGGTGAGTGGCTTTTAGAGAGTTTTTCAGGAGCACAAATTCCAGTGTGTAATTATTTATCAAGCCTCTGTTTGCATTACTCTTGTTAATATGACAACAACTTCCAAACTTTGTGCCCATCCAGTCACCATGAGAGAGGATTTCATCAAAAAGCATGATGGATTAGTAGCGGCAAATAATATATATCCTACCAAGCAGTGAAATGGCTCAAAATATTTAAGTTGCAATAGATAGAAAGAGGCTTTACACTCAGAAAGAAAATCATAGAATGGAATGAAATAAATAATAGAGTTTATATAGGTACAAGACACCTCATTGTTAATTCCCATTACTTTTATAACTAAAATTCTGACCAGTAGAAAGATGAAATGTGTTTTCTTGCTTTTATGTATGTGGGAAGTGGCAGAAACAAAATTCAAATTCAGGTCAAGCAACTCCTATTTTGATTTTTTTCCATTAAGCATCACATATCAAGAGACAACATATATTAATGATGAATTTAAAATTAATCTCTGAATATAACTGGTTTAAACTCGAACTTTAGTTATGCTCTCCATATGTACATTAGATTTGGCAATAAAGCAATATTAATAGAATCAGCTATATAACTTTAAAATATACTTGCTGATGATATACTTAAGTGTAAGAAATAAAATATTTACATAAAATATAAGGAACAACATTATAAAATATATGTTAAAGCCTGGCTATTCAAAATTCAGAGAAAAACTAATTCAAATAATCATCTACCTTATTTTTATTCTGGAGTGCTAAGGAATGTTCTTAATCCAATTCTGCAGCCTAAGAATGTTTTAAAAAACTGATTACTTAAAATAATCAGTAATATTTAAAAATCAGTAATATTTTAAAGGAGAGAACTGGCTCCTTTTTTAATGGTCTTTGTTCGATCTCTTCTTCTTGACAAGAAATTGTTCATAGATCATAGATTTAAAAACACATATTCATAATAACCTATGTTTCTTGGAGATTTCAAATTAGTTATTTTATCATTTATCCAGATTTTAAAGTATCTTATACTTTACAAATTGAGCAATAATTGTTATTTTCAATTGTACATAACAGGTAAATGAAAAATCAAATAATGTTCAGAGAACACACTTTGTTATGGCTTGACTACTTTTAGATTTATTGAGACTTATTTTATGACACAAACTATCATCTATCTTGGCAAATATTCCATCTAAACTTGAAAAGAATGAGTTTGGTGCTGCATTTTTGTGGAGTGTTCTATGAATATCAATTATGTCAATTTGGTAGATAATGCTATGTAAGGGTTCTATATTTTTACTGATTTTCTGTCTCCTGGTTCTATCCATTATTCACAGAATGGTGCTAAAATCTGCAACTATAGTTGTGAATTTGTCTATTTCTCCTTGCAGTTCTATCAGTTTTTGCTGCTTTTGTTTTGAAGCTCATTATTAGATATAGAAATATTTAGAATTGTTATGTCTTCCTGATAAATTGGCCCCTTTATCATTGTGAAAAGATCTTATTTATCCCTCATAAAATTCTTTGCTCTGAAATCTACTTTGTCTGATATTAAGACAGACACAATGTTAGCTAACAATAAAAGGAGTGAATTATCATGAATAAAACTGCAATAAACATGGTAGTCCTGATATCTTTTTGAAACCATGTTTTCATTACCTTGGGATATATACCCAAAAGAGGAATTGTTGGATCACAAACTGTTTTCAAAGTGACTGTATTAGTTTACCCTCTTACCAACAGTGCACAAGGGCTCCCTTTTCTCTATATCCTTGTCAACATCTGTTATCTCATGTGTTCTTGAGGATAGTCATTCTAACATGTGTGAGAGATATCTCATTGTAATTTTGATTTGCATTTCCCTGATAATTAGTGATGTTGAGCATCTATTCACGTACCTCTTGGCCATTTGTGTATCTTTTTCAGAGAAATATTATTCAGTTCCTCTACCCATTTTTTAACCAGATTGTTTGGTTTCTATTTGAGTTGTATGATCCAAGATTTGGAAACAACTTAAGTACCCATCAATGGACAAATGAGCAAAGAAGAAGGATATATAGTTTATGTATAAAATGTCTATACACAATAGAATATTATAGCATAAGCATAGAATAGCACAGGGAAGAAGAACGTTCTGTCATTTGTGACAATATATGGACCTTGAAGGCACTATGTTAAGTTAGATAAGTAGAGAAAGACAAATACTGTATGATTTGAAATATATGTAGAAGCTCAAAAACTTGATCTTCTGGAAGCAGAGAGTACAATGGTGATTACCAAGGGGTAAGGACTGAGTGAGGAAATTAGGACTATGTTGGTAAAAGGGTACAAATTTGTGGTTAGAAGATGAATGAAGTTCTGGAGATCTAATGTACAACATTGTCGTTATAGTCAACAATACCATATTACATGCTTCAAAGTTGTTGAATGACTAGATACCACATTATCTAGTTAAGGTATTGTATAGTGCAAACCTACACAATGTTATATGTCCATTATATCTGAATTTAAAAAAGAAGTAAATTATTGCAACAAACAATGTAGATGATTCTCAAAATTATTTCTTGAGTGAAAAAATCCAGAAACAAGATAACAGGTTTTGTGATTCCATTAATTAAAAAACAAAACAAAACAACAACAACAAAAACAACCCAGAAACAAAAACAAAAACAAACAATACAAATTTTAGGAAATATAACCTAATCCATAGTGAATTAAATATCAGTGGTTTTCTGGGTGTGAGGAAACTGCAGTGCAGCAGAGGGAGAGATTACAAAGTGGTACCAGACAAATTTGGGGGGATAATACATATATTTATTATCTTAATTGTTTTGATGCTTTCACTGTTATGTACATTTGACAAAAATGACCACATTATGTAAATACATACGTAAATTCTCTTGTTTACTAATCATGCCTCAAGGACGTTGTCAAAATGAAACACATATTTCTATGGCTCAGATGAAAATATAACAAAGTTTGTGCTTTGTAACAGTTGATGAGGTCAAGTTGTAACTTCTTCAAAAAAGAACATGCATTTTTCACTGAAGATATCAAAACATTATTAATCAAGTGCTCTTCAATTTCTAGATGGGAAAATCTAACTACTCAGAATAATTAATGAAATACACTATAAATCATTATCATAATTTGGCCTTTAAATTCACTTTCTTTGATATCCCATCTGAAAAAGCCTTATTTTATCCTGACAATTAAGAAAACTGAATGTCAAAAAAAAAAAAAAAAGAGAGAGAGAGAGAGAAAGAAAGAAAGAAAAGAAAACTGAATTTCTTTCTAAATGAAGTGGGCTATTTATTTTGCAGTTTGGAGACATTTTAATGTACCTATGATAGAAAATTAAGCTTTAATTAAAGTGAATAGGAGTTGTAGCTTGAAAATTATATTTAAAAGTTGTATTTATGAAAAGAGTACCATTGCTTAAAACTAAAGGTGAAAAAAAAAAAGATGTAAAATAAATTACCTTTGTCAGTTCATTAAGAATGAATGAGTGAATGAATGAATGAAAGGTCATAGACCTAAATGTGAAATGAACAACTATAAAACTCCTAGAAGACGACATAAAAAAATTTAGATGACCTTGGGTATGGCAAGACTATTTGCATATGACACAAAAGACAGGATCCAGGAAAGAAATAATTTGTAAGCTGTACTTAATTAAAGTTAAATACTTCTGCTTTGTGAAAGACAATGTCAAAAGAATAAGGAGAGAAGCCACAGGGACTCCTGGGTGAGAGAGGGAGAGATGAATAGTTAGAGTACATAGAATTTTGAGAGCATGGAAAATACTCCATATGGTACTATAATGATGGACACAGGTTTTTATATATTTTTCCAATTCTGTAGAACATACAATATCAAAAGTGAGCCCTAAGGTGAACTATGGATTTTGGTTGATTACTATGTGTCCCTATAGATTCATTTTTGGTTAACAAATGTACCACTCAGGCAATTGCTATTGGTAACAGGGGAGGCTCTGCATGTGTGGGAGCAGGAAATATATGGGGAATCTCTGTATCTTCTTCTCAATTTTGTTGTGAGCTGAGAACTTCTCTTTAAAAAAGGTATAACAGAACCATACATTAGGACACAAAATAAGTACTTTTTCCAACCACAAGTGTATGAAACTGGAAATTAACCACAAGAAAAAATCTGGAAAGAACACAAATGCATGGATGTTAAATAGGATGCTACTAAACAATGACTAGGTGAACAAAGAATTCAAAAAGGAAATAAAAAACATGAAGACAAATGGAAATGAAACCACAGTAGTCTAAAATCTTTGGGATGCAGCAAGTGTTTCTAAGGGGGAAGTTCATAGCAATACAGATATACTTTATGAAACAAAAAAGTCTCAAATAAACAACCTAACCTTACATCTAAAGAGCTAGAAAAAGAACCAACAAAATCCAAAGCCAGTGGAAGGAAGGAAATAATAAATATTAATGCAGAAATAAACAAAATAGAGACTAAAAACAAAAAACAAAACAAAACAAAAGCAAAGAGAATAGACAAGAGGAAGCAGGAGCTGGTTCTTTGTAAAGATTAACACAATTGATAAACCGTTAGCCAGATCCCTCCAGAAAGAAAGAGAGAGGACTCAGAAATCAAAATTGGGTATGAAAGAAGAGAAATAACAACTGACATATGCCAACAAATGAGACAATCTAAAAGAAATGGATAAATTCTTAGAAACATATAACCTCCCAAAACTGAACCAGGAAAAAATACAAAATTTGAACAGACCTATCACCAGCAATGAAATTGAATCAGTAATCAAAAACTCCTAACAAACAAAAGTCCAGAGCTAGATGGCTTCAAAACTGAATTCAGCTTAACATTTAAAGAAGAGTTAACACCTATTCTTCTTAAACTATTCCAAAAAATAGAAGAGAATGGAAAGTTTCCAAATTCATTCTATAAGGCCAATATTGCCCTGATATCAAAACCGAATAAAGATACTACCAAAAAGGAGAACTACAGGCAAGTATCTCTGATGAGCATAGACACAAAAAATCGTCAAATATTAGCAATATATTAAAAAATATATTAAAAAAGCATTCACCATGATAAAGTGGAATTTATTTCTGGGGTGCAAATGTGGTTCAATATTCACAAATCAAAGTGATACATAATATCAACAAGAGGATAAAAACTATATGTTCATTTCAGTAGGTGCAAAACACATTTTAGAAAAAGTATAACAGCCATTCATGATAAAAACCCTAAACAAAGTAGATTTAGAAGGAACATACCTCAACATAATAAAGTCCATATATTAAAAAATTCATGGTTGGGACTCCTGATTGTGTCAGATGGAAAACATCTGCCTTTGGCTCAGGTCACGATCTCAGGGTCTTGGGATAGAGCCCTGTGTTGGACTCCCTGCTCAGCGGGGAGTCTGCTTCTCCTTTTCTCTCTACAGCTCTCCCTGCTTGTGTGCTCTCTTCTCTCTCTCTCTCTCTTTCTCAAATAAGTAAATAAAAACTTTAAAAAAAATCATGGTTAACATCATACTCATTGGTGAAAAACTGAAAGTGTTTCCCCTAGGGTCAGGAATAAGACAAGTATGTCCTCTCTCATTACTTTTATTCAGCATAGTACTGAAAGTGCCAGCCACAGCAATCAGGCAAGAAAAGTGGATAAAATTCATTCAAATAGGTAAGGAGGAATTATAACTATCACTATCTGCAAATGACATGATACTATATGCAGAAAACCCTAAGGACTTCACCAAAATAACTACTAAAATTGATCAATAAATTCAACAAAGTTGTAGGATACAGAATCAATATACAGAAATCCATTGCACTTCTATACATTAATACTGCAGCAGCAGAGAGAAATTAAGAAAACAGTCTCATTTACAACTGCACCAAATATTGTAAAATACTTTGGAATAAACTGAACTGAAGGGTTGAAAGACTTGTACTCTGAAAACCATAAAACACTGATGAAAGAAACTGAAGATGACATAAACAAATGGGAAGATACTCCATGCTCAATGATTGGCAGAACAAATATTGTTAAAACGTCCATACTACCCAAAGAAAACTATAGATTTAATTCAATCCTTATCAAAATACCAACAACACTTTTCACAAAACTAGAACAAATAATCCTAAAATGTATATGGAACCGCAAAAGACTCCAAATTGTCAAAGCAGTCTTGGAAAAGAACAAAACTAGAGGTATCACAATCCCAGTTTTTAAGCTATACTACAAAGCGACAGTAATCATAATAGTATGTTACTGGCATAAAAGTAGACACACAGAATCAATTGAGCAGAACAGAGAACCCAAAAATAAACGCACAATGAGATGGCCAATTAATATTCAGCAAAGGAAGCAAAAATATTCAATGGGAAAAAGACATCTTTCAACAGTTGGAGTTGGGAAAAGTGGACAGTTACATGCAAAAGAACGAAACTGGACCACATCCTTATACCATATATACACAAAAATAAACCCTAAATGGATTAAAGACCTAAATGTGAAACTTGAAACCATAACAATTTTAGAAGAGAGCACAGGGTAGTAATTTCTTTGACAGTTGTGTAGCAACATTTTTCTATATATGCCTCCTAAGGCCAGGAAAACAAAAGCAAAAAGAGACTATAGGGACTACCTCAAAATAAAAACCTTCTTCACAGCAAAACAAAAGACAACCTATGGATTGAGAGAAGATATTTATAAATGATATATTCAATAATGGGTTAGTATCCAAAATATGTAAAGAACTTAACAACTCAACACCAAAAAACCCACAAATATTCCAGTTAAGAAATGGACAGACGACATGAACAGACATTTCTCCAAAGAAGACATACAGATGACCAACACACACATGAAAAGAAGCTCAACATTACTGTCAGAGAAATGAAAATCAAAACCACAATGAGATATTACCTCATGCCTGTCTAAAGCCAAAAGCACAAGAAACAACAGGCATTGGCAAGGGTGTAGAGAAAAAGAACCCTTGTGCACTGTTGGTGGGAATGCTAACTGGTGAAGCCACTGTGGAAAACTCTATATACAGAGTTACCTCAAAAAATTGAAAATAGAAGTACCATATGATTGAGTAATTCCACTACTGTGTTTTTACTCAAAGAATATGAAAACACTAATTCAAAAACATATATGCACCTCTATGTTTATTGCAGCCTTATTATAATAGCCAAAAATATGGAAATAACCGAAGTGTCCTTTGACAGATGAATGGATAAAGAAGATGTGCTATATATACATAACGGTACATTACTCAGTTATAAAAAAAGAATGAAATGTTTCCATTTGCAACAGCTTAGATGGATCTAGAGAATATAATGCTAAATAAAATAAGTCACAGAAAAACAAATACCGTACAATTTCAATCATATAAGGCATTTAAGAAAGAAAACAAATGATCAAAGGAAAAAAGAGACAAACAGGGATGCTTGGATGGCTTAGCTGTTTATGTGTCTGCCTTTGGCTTGGATCATGTTGGCAGGGACCTGGGATCTAGTACCCCATCAGGCTCCTTGCTTAGCAGGAAGCCTGCTTCTCTCTCTGCCTGCCCCTCCCCCTGCTTGTACCCACCATTTCTTTCTCTCTCTCTGACAAATAAATAAATAAAATCTTAAAAAAAGAGGGGAGGGGCGCCTGGGTGGCTCAGTCCTTAATTGTCTGCTTCAGCTCAGGTCATGATCCCAGGGTCCTGGGATTGAGCCCCGCATCAGGCTCCCTGCTCGGCGAGAAGCCTGCTTCTCCCTCTCCCACGCTCCCAGCTTGTGTTCCCTCTCTCGCTGTCTCTGTCTCTGTCAAATAAATAAATCAATCTTTAGGGAAAAAAAAAAAAAGAGAGAGAGAGGAGACAAACAAAAGATCAGACTCTTAAATATAGAGGACAAACTGGTAGATACCCGATGTGAGGTGGGTGGGCAGATGTATGAAATAGGTGAAGGAGATTAAGAGTACATTTGTCATGATGAGCACTGAGTAACGTATAGAATTTCTGAATCACCATATTGTACACTGACACTAATATAAAACTACATTAATTATACTGGAATTAAAAATATATACATATATATAAAATAAAACAAAGACAAAATGGAACAAGAAAAATCACAAAAATCAAAAGCATATATTACAAAAAGAAGTGGAAACAATTTAAACATTAGCCTAATGAAGAAGCAACATTTCATTTTGTCTTAATGCCACAGGTAATATAGTTGAATTGAATACTAAATGCTCTTGGAAAATCTGCATGTTATTCTCAGAATACTGGCTTATCAAATACTGATCTAGCTGATCTAGAATGTCATAATCTTCATTTGCTTTGTCTACCTAAATTCTAGCCTTAAATCAAGTCTACCCATATTCTATATTTCTCTGCTAGTTCTTATTATTTTTTCTTGATATTTGAATTATTTTTATTTAAAAAACATGTATTTATTTCTATAATATTGCATATCATTTAAAATTATTTATCTAAATAAACTAATTTATTTAAAGTAAACTAGTTTGAACATAACACTGTATGTTAATTATTCCCAAATTAAAATAAATGAATAAGTAAATAAATGTATGTTATCTTTAAACAAATAAATACTTTTTGGGTATATTGTAGAAGGAGACTAGCTCAAGAAAGAATTTCCATCTGTAGCAAATATAAAAAATTAAATATAAACCTTAAAATTAAATTATCTGTCTCAAATAAAAACAATTTTAGGTCATCATATTGAAAAAAAATCTGCAAAAATAGTAAACCTTACCACTTCAAATCTTCTAAAATGGAAAAGACTGACCACATTGAATGTTGGTGAGTTGTAGAACTAATAGAACTTTTATACATTGCTGCTTAGAGTTTACACATACAACTTCTAAAGTCAACTTTTAAAAAAGTCATTTCCGGAGGTAAACATTTACAGTATGTTTCAGCAATTGGACTCCGGGGAGAAAATGCACCCAACAGAAATCAAAACATGAACAAAAAAAATTTATATAAGCTTTCATAGTGGCTTTATTGATAACTGCCAAAAGCTAAAAATAACTCAAATGCCAATCAACATGAAATGGATAAAGTAATTATGCTACATTGAAATAATGGAATATTACTGAGCAATACAGAAGAATGAACTGCTGAGACACACAGCAATAGGGATGAATCTCATAATCATTGTGTTGAGCAAAAAGAGACATAAGCAAGTATGTGGTGTATGATTTAATTTATAAAAAGTCCAAGAACAGACAAAACTAATATATGGTGATAGAAATAAAAACAGAGGTTGCTTACTGGATTGTTTGAAAGGAAGCATAAGGAAGCTTCCTAAGATGATGCAAATGTTTTATTTGTTTTATTAATATTACATTCAATGTTTTATTAATATTACATATTAAACTTGTCAATGCTGTTTGATTTTTACACTTAATTTTACAGTATGCATTCCTTGCTCTGCATATAATTTTTACCTCAGTAAAAGTAAAGAAATAGGATTTTGAATATGAAAAAAGAAGAAAAGAACTCTATCCAAGAAAAATATTATCAAAAGCAGATTTTAACAGTTTCTTATCAAATGCTTAATTATTACTGAACATAAATAAAAATGACAACACAAAGCAGTAACTGAAAAAATGCAAGCAGTTGCTGTCTAGGGCTATTACATCTGATTCTAACTCCCTATGATTTTCTAAGTGATTTTATTTTTAAGGTTTACCTTAGTACTACAGATAACTTTGACTCCTAATGCTCAAGACTGAGAGGGAAGAGTTGTTTGGGAAATGATTACAACACAGGTTAAATCTCCAAAATTTATAAATGTCCATTCATAAAATAAATGATAACTTGCCTTCCTGATCACCTCAGTCCTTTTTTCTTATGTTTATTACATCTCTTCCTCCCGTTCCAAGTGTCCCTATGTGAAAGCAACACAGATAATTTCTTCAGTGAAAGGTTACTGAAGATTGTAAGTAAGCACTCAGATCATGGGTTCTCAACTTGGTTGCGTGTTAGAATCACCTGGAAAATTTTGAACTGGTAATGTTTGAGTCTCACTTGAATCCCACCCCCAGAAATTCTGACTTAAGTAGTGCAGGATATGGCCTCATCCAGTTAAAAGCTCTTTAAGTAATGCTGATAAACAGCAACATTTGGAAACCACTGACTAAGAACTATAGTGTGTATTAGGGACAGAAACAGAGGTCCCAATACCTTACCCCTGAAAAAGGCATGTTTTCAGCAGTAAATTCTTTGGGCTTCTTGGGTTTTAAAAAATTAATGTCAAAATATGTGTGGAAAAAGCAATGGTAAAAATGGGGACATGTCACCTGGCACAGGTAAAACCTTATTAACCAAAGCCCTAGCAAACCAAACTTCAGCCACTTTCTTGAGAATGGTTGGCCCTGAATTTATTCAGCAGTACCTGGATTATGGCCCCAAACTAGCTGGGGAATTATTTTGAGTTGCTGAAGAACATGCACCATCCATCATTGTCTAGTGATGAAATTGATACCATTGGAACAAAAGATATGACTCAAATTCTGGTGGTGAGAAATTCAACAAACAATGTTGGACCTGTTGAACCAGTTGGGTGGATTTAATTCAAGGGGTGACGTAAAAGTTATCATGCCACAAAGCGAATAGAAACTTTAGATCTAGCACTTGTTAAATCAGGCTGTATTTAAAGGAAGATTGAGTTTCGCATTCCTGATGAAAAGACTAAGCAGCACATTTTTCAGATCCACATAAGCAGGGTGGTGCTGGCTGATGGTGTAACCCTGGATGACTTGACTGCGGCTACTGATGACCTCTCTTAGTGCCGGCATCATGGCAATCTGTACAGAAGCTAGACTCGTGGCTTGAGAGAATATAGAATGAAATTAACAAATGAAGACAATAAAATCTAAAGAAGGTGTTCATTATAAACAACAACAACTAATCCAAGAAAAGGCACCCCTGTGGGGCTCCATCTCCAGCAGACCACAGTTTCCTTCAAGGAAATGATTGGGAGTGTCCTGACCCCTCTGAAGGATGAGGTTGGGGAAGCTGCCCAAAGGAACCCATGTTCCAGTAGCTCTTTCTTAGCAGAAAATGCTGTGTATCTTTTTGAGGTGATACGTATAATACCTGCCAAGCTGCCTCCATCTGCTGCTCACATGCAGTGCTTTCTGCCCAATAAAGCATGGTCCTTCTCAAAAAAATTAAATAATCAAATTAATTAATTAATTAATTAAATTTTTTAAAAAGGAGAGGGGAATGTCAAAATTAGGGCAAAAAATTTGATCGGGCTGCATTGAAAGTACGCTTTATTTATAGTGCTTAGGGATGTCTCTCTCCATATAGTTTCCTAGTGGCTTCTGGATATTACAAAATACATACTTGATTTATAGAAATCTACTAATAACATTTTCCCATCTGGCACAAAGTGTGGAAACCTCACCTCCATTTAGATTCCTCTTCCTTTAGTTTTCCAAAATTTAATTATAATACCTGTTTTTTCTGTTGCCTTATTTTTAAAGAAAATTTTTTTTTTTTTTTTAGGATTTAACTGTTGGGGATCCACTCACTTTCTTGAATGTGTAGGTTTGTGTATTTTGCCAACTTTGGCATGTTTTCAGCCATAATTTATTCAAATGCTTGTTTAGCTCCACTCTCTCTCTTCTCTCCTGTGGGACTATGAAGATGCATATGTGGGATCTTTTATTATAATTCTATAGGTCCCTGTGGCTGCGTTCAATACTTTTCAGCTATTTTTTCTCTCCATTGTTCATAGTAGGTGAATTTTATTTCTCTGTCCTTAAGCTTATTGATTCTATCCCTTGTCATCCTACTATTGAGTTCATCTAGTAGGTTTTCAAAAGTACCTTTTATTCTATTTTCCAGTTATATAATAACAATTTGATTCTGATTTTTAGTTCTATAATATGAATTTGATTGTTTTACAAATCTTAGTTCTGCTCTGGGATTTTCTTTTTTTTTTTTTTTTCTCAAATCTGTTTCCAGAGAATCCGTAATTGATCACTGAAGCATTTTTATGATAGGTGCTTTAATATCCTTGTGAGATAACTTATTTCAGTCTTGGCATCAGTTGACTGCTCTTATTTATAGTAAATAAGAAGTGGTCAGTCGCCCTAGGGGACTTCATCTTACTCCTCAGGCATAGATGATAGCCCACAGATTTTTTTGCTTTGTGAGTGGCTTGACTCTGTAGGTGAGGGGGAGAAGGAAAAATTTTATCTGCCTATAGAAAGGGGAAAGAGGCTAATATCCCTGCATTCCTGAAATTATCTTTATTTCAGACATTTGTTATGTAAATAAAATGTTTGATGGGTGCCAGATCATCTTCTATAGACTTCTCAGCCTAGAAGGAAGAACTCTTTCAAGGTCAAGGTTCTCATTCTTCTTGAAATGTAAATATTGAGGAACATAGCTCCCTGTGCTCAGGGCTCCTTGATGGCTTGTGTGGAAACCCTGCCAGAGTATAATCATTTGGTCCTCTTAGAGAGAAGAAATTTTAATATTATTTTATATCAGAACAATTGAGTAGATAGGTGGCTACAGATCTAATTTTCATGTTATATAAAGAGTTTCAGGAGACTATGACCTTTTTATAGGAATACTGAGAAACCCAGGGACGTTTCATGTCCCCACAATTAGGAGACTCTGGACTTATTTCAGTTTTTTTGTTTGTTTTTTGAGAGAGAGCATGAGCTGGAGTAGGACTGGGTGTGTGGGGGGGGTGGGGGGTGGTCAGGAACAGAGGGAACAGAAGGAGAAGGAGAGGGAGGGGCAAGCAGACTCCAGGCTGAGCACAAAGTCCCTGCAGGCCTAATCCTACAACCCTGAGATCCCTACCTCAGCTGAAACCAAGCATCAGAAGCTCAACCAACTGAGCCACTGAGGCATCCCTATTTCATTGTTTTTACCTTTATTCTTTTAGTAAGCAGGCTCCTTATTTAGGTTTAGGCCCCAAGTCTTAGTTCACTTTTGTAGGCTATCAGTGGACCATTCAGAGCCTTTGCAATTCTGTTTTGGTTGACTTGGTTTATCTGCTGCAACTGGTGCTTTCCTTTCCCTTGATCATGCTGTGTAGGGTGGGGGCGGGGCAGTTGGTGATTCCCCAGATTGGAAGATTAGAAGAGGGATTTGGTGGGTTCCACCAGAAATTCCACTTCCTCCTAACCTGAGCCCGCCAGAGTCTCTGGACAAAAAAGAGGGGGATCAGGTCCATATGGACAAAGAAGCTACTAAGAGAATTGTCTTAACATTTAGCAGGAAAGAAGAATGCTCCCCCTGCTGGCTGCTTGTTGTCTGTGGGGTTCCCAACTGACCTCTTTACCATTGATGTTGTCAGAGGGATTTTCTTTTGATTCAAGAAGGAAATCAGCCTCCTTGGACTGCCTTCTGTTGCTAGGCTGGAGTTCTGAAGACAAGGAGTTTGGGTGGTCTTTGTGTGTGTTGTGGGAGTTCAGCCAAATTGCCTCTATGCTGTTGTTCAGGTCTTGGCCTCTTTAACCCACTCACCTTCGTATTGCCTTGTCAGTGCTCTGTCGTTGCTGTCTCTTGAATTATTTCCAGGGTTTTCAGTTGTACTTTGTGGAGAGGAAGAGGAGAGAATAGGGAGAAATGAGTCTATACTATCTTGTCTGGACTGGAAGTCCCTCACTGTACTTTAAAGGAAGTAAAAAATGGAAATCTAAGATGTACTTTAGGTGTGCTTTAGGGAAAGAAGACAACCTATAAAAACATGCTCTGAGTGTCTAAAAAATTTACTGTTGATACAAGCATATAAAATTGAAGGAAAAATTGATAAAAAAGGAATTGTGACATCAGATTATTTTGTAAGTATCTTTAAATATTTGCTTTACAAAAGCAACAATGGAAAGTAGAATGTTTATTGTGTTGTGTTTTGGGAAAGAAAGATACTTTTGTGATCATTATGCTTTAAGAATTGTCTTGGGCCTACATGAAAATAGTAGCCAAAAATATATACCTTTATAAGATTTACTTATTTAAAAATATATATAGTTTTATGATTTTTAAAGATATTAGCTTTAATTCATTTTGATGACTAAACTATTCACTACTGATATCAATCACAACCAAGGTTATTTTTTTAACTGTATCTTATTATTGTCTTATTGTCATAATTTATGGCTTTAACTAACTGGTTTCTTTTCCATTTTCTCTTCTTTTAGCACATATGGGTTGTATGAGCCAAGAGTAAAACAGTTTTCACACTATCAGAATGTTGCTCTATGTTCAGGGCTGGGCAAGAGATGTAATCCCACGCAAAGAGATATACTTGGATTTTGGCAGGGACTATCAGGATAAGTACACTTTCCTATTAGATGAGGATGCTCATCCCAAAAGCTGGGTCCCAATCTTGTAATCACATGTGGTTTCCTGTCTGAAAAAGGTAACCTAAAGAAAGAGAATCAACTGATGGAAGGAAACCAAATTTAATGACATTAGTTGAACCTCTAAAAGAAGTTGTCTTAGGATTCCTGGGTGGTTCAGTTGGTTGAGCGTGTGACTCTTGATTTTGACTCAGGTAATGATCTCAGGGTCTTGAGATCAAGCCCCACGTCAGGCTCCGTACTCAGCGGGGAGTCTCTCTCCCTCTCCTTCTGCCTCTCCCCCATACTCTCTCTTTCTCTCTCTCTCTCCAATAAATAAATAATCTTTAAAAGAACTTGTGTCAAAGCCATCCATTCCTCTGAAATTCTTGATTACAGAAGTTAAGACATTCCCTAGGTTAGGTCAGTTTGAGTAAGGTCTTTTTATCTGTATCCTAAATATTCGTAAGTATATACAAGGATTACAGTGTGGTTTTACTTTTATTTAACTCATTATCTTTATCTCCATCTTTCCTGGAGTTCAAAGAATTGGGGTCCAGTTTAACTGCACAGGTTTCTTTCTGAGGTGTGGTCAGTTGGTAATGACTCTGAACATAATTTATCTCTTTCCACTAGCTATTTACCTACAGTTAGGGTACCCCAGGAGGACCCATAAAAATAATGATCACTCTTCATTAAAAGGATCAGAAAGGAAATTGGGCCATCTGTGATTTTCCCAAAGGTAAATAATAAGTGGATGTCAAACAAATAACAATGAAAAACCCCGGCAGGGTTTTTAATGTTCTGATAATAACAGAAGCTGTGAGTGACCTATGCTGAAATGGCCATAAATGATCATGAACATGAATGAGTCATTAAGGTTTTGCTATTCAAAATTTTACTCAAAATAGAGGACATCCTAAGATGGGAATGAGGTTGAGGGAGAGTATACTTGTATTATGGATCATAAAAAATTTTTCCTCAACAGCATACATTATATCAAAATTGAAGCATTTAAAACATAATTATGCTGTTTCAATTCTTAGCCTTTCCAGATTTACAACTCTAAAATACTTTTTAAAAAACTATCAAATAGTTGTTTTCTGGCTCCAGCTATATGATTTCAAATGGATATTTCTTGTAGATTATTAGGTAGGTCATCAGTGAAACCAGATGTGTCCTCACACTTTGTGTGTCTTCATACTGTCTCATAGCCAGAGAGGTGGCAAACCTGGTGACAGGCTTATATTCCATGGAGGAACTAAATGATCATACTCACATTTTCCATTGTGGTTTCCCTGAAGTTGTGCTCAGTAGCAGATCAAGTACATTATTTCTATTGCCAGCAGTGAGCTCATTTGGAAGAGATTCAATTCCATATCAAGGACAATAACCTTCCTTGTTCAGCCTTCCATTCCTGTCCTATTTTGCACACACACCCCCACCCCAATCAGTCCCAAACACCACAGGCTGATACTTACAAACTATTAAAGCCTAGTCTCCCAGCTTCCTCTCTACCCACTGTCCCAAACTCCATATGTTTTATTTATAATGGGATCTCTATTCTCATTGCCTACACCACAGAACCTCTCAGGACCTTGCCTGTGGTGATTCTCCTGTCTAAAATGTTCTTCCTTTCTTCTCAATCTATGAAGCTCCTTTCCATTCCTATAGTCTGGCTCATGACTTAGTATCTATGCGCTTTCTGTCCTGACCCAGTCACTCCTTCCCTCTTCTCCCACAGTACCCTTCCGTGCCTTTATTTTATTTGGTTCTGATTCCTCAACAGACCAAACTGAACAAGAAGAGAAGTTGTTCATTTGATATAGTTTCTTTGACTGGTGATTTGTTTTTCACAAGAAATCTTTCTCTAATGATTCAGTGATTTAAAAATGATTCCAAGACTCCTAGGAGGGCAAATCCTTTCTAAGGCTGAAAGAGGGACTAAAGGATGTCTATGAAACCTACAAAATTATTCAAAATCATTGTGCATGTTTGGTTATATACACAAGAAATCATCATTTGATCAGACACATTCTCAAATGTGTCCCATGGACAATAGAGGTTGAGGACCATGGATCTAAGGATTACATAAGAAAGCTGAAGATCAAGAAACAGTAAGGAAATGCTCTCTGTTATTTTTTCACATATTTCTTAGGATTTCTTTCTTTTTTATTGTGGCAAAATATAAATAATATTAAATTTCCTATTTTAACCATTTCAAGATTATAGTTCCACGGCATTAAATACAGCTGACCCTTGAACACTAGTTTGAATGGCATGAGTCCACTTATGCGAGGATTTCTTCCTATAAATACAATATAGTTCTGTAAATGTATTTTCTCCTCTTACGAATTTTCTTGATAATATTTTCTTTTCTCTAGCTTACTTCATTATAAGAATATAGTCCATCATACGTACAACATACAAAGAATGTGTTAATTGACTGTTTATGTTATTGGTAAGTTTTCTGGTCAACAGCAGCTATATTGAAATATTTTGGAGAGTCAGAAGTTATATGCAGATTTCTGGCTGCATTGGAGAGCCACGGTCCTCACCCCTGTTTTGTACAAGGGTAAACTCTATATTCACATTGTGCATCTTAAGTTTTTTACTGGATAACATTTCTACAAAGGTCAAACTAGATCATAATGCTTTATTTAATTTGATTTTAAAAATGACCACAAAAACTCAATTATTACTAATCCTTAATAAGATTTTTAGAAATGTTGGCATGAATCAGCAGTCTCAAAGATAAATCTAAAATTGCAGTTCAATTATGGGTTTTGACATTTTAAAATAAAAGCAGTCCTTCTATGCTTTGCGCATAACACTCTGTTTTGCAGTTAATGAATGATTCAAAAGACAATGCAAAGGGATATCAGCATGTGAAATACAGTGTACCTCCAATTAAATCATTAATCCATCTCTTTCTGCCCCAAACTGAAAACAAGCTAAAAAAAAAAAAATGACGTGAATGTGAAGAATAATATTGTCCTGTGTTCTTACAGGATAAATTTAGACAAACTATTAAGGCATGCATTTCTATATATTCTATTCTTGCCTGGTAGCACAATTGTGTCTAAGTAAGCAGGAATTACAAGAAAATTAATGTCCCATTTTTTGGTAATGAATAAAATTAGTGATACAACTAACTTTGTTCATTTGATTGATTATCCCTTATACTAGGCTGTGAGTAAAGTGTTCATTTTATTCCCAACTACATACTCAGATTCTAACTCAGACCCTGGCACATAACCAGAATTCAATATGTTCTTGGTAAAGGAGTGTTTGTTTCATTTGCTGCATGACTGAATGAATGAATGAATGAATGATCTTTTCCTCTGCTTTTGGCCTGGCTTCTCTCCTACTAGCTTCCACCCACCCACATGCCTCTCTCTCCTCTAATTCCTTCTCATCACCAAATTTTGACACATTCTCTGCTCTCTGTTTCCAACATCTTTCTTTTTTTTCTCTCTCAGAATCTCTATTTCTTCCTGTCAATGTACATCTTTCCTCAAATATATGTGATTTCATACTACAACAGAAAAAAAAACCCTGTTGTTTTGTTTTCTTATAAATAGAATATGCAATAAAAATATTATTGTTATGCAATATCCTTTTTTCCTCGTCTGAATTATTCAAAATGTAAGGTGTTATACATATTTTTTTATTCTTAAAAAAAAAAACTCCATTTTCTTGTTTGTTTTGCTCAACTCTAGATTTTTTCTATCCTGTGGGTTTGGAATCCTTGACATAAAATTGGTCTATATATCACAGAAATGTAGGGTGAGAAAAACATTACTGAAAGAGAGATCAATCTTACCAATCTAAGCAAAATTAACAGACATGCACAATTAAAATCCTTGCATTACAGAGCTTTTTAATGAGCTAAAAATCAATTATGAGTTTGTGTAGTTGCTTCAATTATTGGTTATTAGAAAGTGATTATTCTGTATACCAGAATCCTGACAATTATTAAGGTAAATTTTTACACAATGAACTATACATAGACACAAAATAAAACAGATAAACTTCTTAAGCTTAAGGTCCTTAACCACGTGTAAAACCAAACGATGCATTAATTATAAACAAAATCACATTCTCAATAAAATTTGAATTAGCCCCATTACACTTAAGTGATATGTACAGTTGATTTATTGAAATTGTAACGTTGATGTTGGGTTTGGGAGTAAAATTCACCTTTTGAATTTTACTTATTTTCTTGATCATTGCTATTCACAACATAATATATTCCCCTTCGAGATGTTTCTATAACTGCTATGAATATACATCCTTTACAAAATTAGTTTTTTAACAGTTCCCCAAATCTTGCAGGACCAATAATTCAATAATACACTCACCAAATATGATGATTTTAAATTAATACTAGTTCTAAAGACCAGTTACAAGCTAGTAAGTAAAAGGACCATGGTCAAATAATATTCTACTGGAAATATAAAGGTTTTGTGGCCTGATTTTTGTTTTTTTATTTGTTTATTCAGTTTGTTTCAGTTAGTACGTTTATACTAGTTTGTACTTTAGGAAAACTTAAATCTTCTACCTCTTTCATTTTTTCCCTCAATTTAAATGACAGTGAAATCTTTGCTTGAGTCTGTACCATTATATGATTTTTCTTTTACTTGTTACAGACAAGCTCATACACAAAAGCAAATAAATACAAATATCACATGGCCATGTTTGTTTATGAAGTTTACATCTAGTTTTACAGAATATTTTGACAACGATTTTTTCAAAATTGTCATACAACTGAAAACCCGTGGTTAAAAATACACTTGACCAGGGCGCCTGGGTGGCTCAGTGGGTTAAGCCTCTGCCTTCAGCTCAGGTCATGATCCCAGGGTCCTGGAATCGAGTCCCACATCAGGCTCTCTGCTCAGTGGGGAGCCTGCCTCCCCCTCTCTGTCCACCGGCCTCTCTGCCCACTTGTGATCTCTGTCTGCCAAATACATACGTAAAATCTTAAAAAAAAAAAATACACTAGACCTTTGTAGACCCCTAAAACATTTCAGAAGCCTGTAGGAAGTACTTTTGTACACTAATAAGTTACATCCTAAGTAGAATATTAAGAAACATGTCGTGACATGCCTTCACTTTATAGATTCTAAAACAAAGATCTAGGTAAGTTAAATATGTAACAGCATCACACCACACCATTATAATCTACAAAAGTAAGAGTCAGAGTCAGCTCTATCTGATTCCATGGCCTTTATTCTCCCCTTCGCTGCTGATCAGTTTCTCCTGTTACTTATTTTGATATATACTCAGTGACACTATTTCACTACTTTGGTAAATGCAGCTCAGCATTATGCACAAGCCACCAGCCATTTGAAAATATTATATTAAATTCCAAGTTAAAATGCACCAAAATCCTTCCAAGTGCCACTAATTAGGTGTACAATAACCTCTCAAAATTAAAAGAAAAAAAAATGTAACTCAGCAATGCTGTCTCAGTCACTTACTTCTCTTTTGGACAGTGTTCGAGTTCATAGTTCCTTCGAATTGAATCCCAAAGAAGGTCCTGGGATTTAAAAAAGAGGAGAAAAAAGCTCATAGAAATTTCTATACTGTGTAGATATGCTATGACTAATAGGACTGGGAATTCCTTGGGGAGCCTGGGTGGCTCCGTCCTTAAGACCTCTGCCTTGGGCTCCGGTCATGGTCCCAGGGTCCTGGGATTGAGCCCTGCATTAGGCTCCCTGCTCAGCGGGAAGCCTGCTTCTCCCTCTTCCACTCTCCCTGCTTGTGTTCCCTCTCTTGCTGTGTCTCTCCCTGTCAAATAAATAAATAAATTCTTAAAAAAAAATAAATAGGACTGGGAATTCCCAACAGAGAGTCATTAAAAGAGAGGGGAATGGAAGCTTGAAATTTGGAAGAGGATAATTGCTTATCACAAACATTTGATCGTTTGTTCATCATGCCATGTTGCATAATCGTTGTACCCATCTTTTCCATCATCAAAGAATGCACCATGACATTGTTTGAGTTATTCTCCTTTATTCAATGAGTTTATCAGTTTGTACTTCATCTGTGTTTTTACTTTAAAATTTTCTCTGTGTTTAACACCATTAGATTGGAAACCGCTATGGTGAATCTGAAATGGTATGGAGGCAATGGGAAAGCTTTAGTAAAGGCTGAAGAAAATTATGAGATATTTGATCTCAGTGGCAGTCAATTTTATATCTGGTCTTTAATGGAAAATAAGTGAACATTCTTACCCCTAACCTTTCACTTTAAGGTGAATTACTGTTATATATTTCCCATCATTAGTTTTTCCTCTAATCTTTTTTTCTCATAGAATGTAATTGACTTGAATAAAATCCCATCTTTTCTGAATCTCAGCATGTATTCTGTTTGAGTGTGGATGGTAAGTTATTTTTTTCCTACAGCTATCTAACATGGGTGTTCTTAAATAGCTTCTGGATAAATGTTAGGGCTTCAAAGGTTTTAGTTTAGTTTTGTCTTTATCTTAACTTTAGCCTGTTGTGAGCCATTTTTCTTTAAGTTTGAAAGTCTATTCCTTTAAAATTAATTTGCATTGACTCAAAACAATGTACCCTAACTTTTGCTGGTATGGTCTATATCAATTATGTCCTAAAGAGTATTAGGATAAGTCAAGGCTATATAACAAACAACTAAGGAAGTATTGAATAGACATAATAAATTAAAATATTTCATAGGGTGGGGCGCCTGGGTGGCTCAGTGGGTTGAGCCTCTGCTTTTGGCTTGGGTCATGATCTCAGGGTCCTGGGATAGAGCCCCTCGTCAGGCTCTCCGCTCAGCAGGGAGCCTACTTTCCCCTCTCTTTCTGCCTGCCTCTCAGCCTACTTGTGATCTCTCTCTCTGTGCCAAATGAATAAATAAAAAAAATCTTAAAAGAAATTTCATAGGGTAGTTGAGACTAAATCGACAGTCAATTAAAAATGGAAAGAAGCTATTCTATAGTATATAACTTGAGAAAAAAAGAAATCTTATTATAACAGAAGAAGGTTGCTAAATGTTCATAGGAGCACATATTTGTTACAGAAAAGTAAATATTTGACCTCCTTCACACTGTAGACTAGACACAGTCCCAGACTCATGTCACTAGTATGTCCATGTGACCAGTTCGAGAGGGTACCAAGATGTGTATGGGTCTGTAAAAGTGATATAGGGCATAAAGGGACAAGTTTTCTGTGGAGAATAAACAAAACAAAACAAAACCAAAAAACAGTACGTCTTTTTTCTGCCTAGTACAGCCATGGCTTATGGTCTAAGAAGCATCTAAAGTATGTAGTAGCTTCACAGCTTTGGATGCTGGATAAACTGACTAGTGTGTTTGCTCTTCATCCATCTACTTGTCCCCATAAGCTGAGAGAATGTCTCCCACTCATCATTTTCCTAAGGAACAGACTTAAGTATGTCCTTACAGGAAATGAAGTAAAGAAGACCTGTATGCAACATTTCATCAAGATTGATGGCAAGGTCTGAACCTATACCACCGACCCTGCAGGTTTTATGAGGGTCATCTGCACTGACAAGACTGGGAAGAATTTCCATCTGATCCATGACAGCAAGGGTTGTTTTGCCGTTCATTGGATTACACCTTAGGAGGCAAGTATATGTTGTAAAAGTTGAGAAAGATCTTTGTGGGGACAAAAGGAATCCCTCATTTGGTGACCCAGGATGCTCACACTATCCTCTACCCTGATCCCTTCATGAAGATGGATGACACCATTCAGACTGATTTGGAGACTGGAAAGATTACTGATTTCATCAAATATGGTAATCTGTGTATGGTGACTAGAGGTGCTAACCTGGGAAGAATTGGTGTGATCACCAAAAGAGAGAGACACCTTCGTTCTTTTGATGTAGTTCACGTAAAGGATGCCAATGACAACAATTTTGCCACCCAGCTGGATTTCTCCTCCACGTGGAAAAGGTATGCACCTCACCATTACCGAAGAAAGACAAGAGACTGGTAGCCAAACAGAGCAGTGGGTAGAATGGTCCCTAGGTGACATGATTGGAAATCTTTCTCCTTAACTAAAGATCATACAGCATGATAAAAAATAAAAACATAAACATCCAACTAAAATTTGTTCTACTTTTATTGTCATTATATACTGACAATTCCAAATAATGTCAGTGATTGAAATGCTCCTCAAAACAGTGACTAATGCTCCCATGGCCTCTTTCCCTTGGTATGTCAGTGATGAGGAGTCAAGACTGGAGCCTGACATGAGTGGTATGAGAGAGCACATTTGACTACAGAACAAAAGTGGAATCCATGGGCCCCATGGTCATTTTTTTCTCTTTTCTGCTCTTATGGGTTCAAAAGGAAAGAGCTGCTGGTTTTTCTCTGGGTGTTACTTATGTGGATTTCATAATAGTCCTTTTTTTAAAAAAAATTTGTAACAATGAGAGGGCTAAAACTTGAAACAAAACTGGACATCATGAAATTTATTCTAGGGTATTTCTCAATGTACTAAAATTTCTTAACATTTATTTTAAAATTTATTTCTAAATTTAAAATATTTAAATTTCTAAATTTATAATATTTAAAATTTATTTTAAATTTATTAAAATTTATCCTGAAATTTATTTCTTAGTTTGTTACTGAGATGGAGAGTTTGGTAAAAAAAGAAAATTTTAAAAATGCTTGAATCTTTGATGAAATAGTGGTACAATGTTACAGATATAGTTATGCTTTAGTTGGCTTTGGCTCAGAAAGTTTCTCATTCTCCATTTATGTTAACCCCTTTCTCAGGTTCAATTTATTTCCCCCTTTACTTTCACATAAAAAAAAAAAGTCACACACTTCAATTTAGAAGCAGTAATAAGAAATAAATCTTCTGAGATTTTGCTTTAATTAAAAAGAGCTGTGTCTGCTTACCATTTTTTTTCCCTTTCTACATGCAGTGATTCTATTATCAAGGATGCTAATGGACAGAGAAGTGGAATGCGTGCATTTGGATATGGGTACATGGACAAGAACAAATATTAATTTAATAGTTTTACATTACTTGGGAGGCTCTGTATATTACAACATTTCCCATTACAATTGGGTATTATATTGAGATATTCAATTTTTAAATACTTATTTATATTTTCAGAAAACCAAAGATGTTTCCGGAGGGAAAACCCATAACTGTCTTCTCTCTTTTTCCCCCAAATGACTTTCTTTTTAGTAACACTGTATAGTTTTTTTCTCAAAGTATTTATGACTCCGAAGAATTTCAGAAGCCACCTCTCTAGATCTAGAATATAGAGAGTTAAGAGGGGGTGGGTCCCTCACACTATTTCATATCATGTGGGATATTGGGAACGTTCTTGCTGTCCAGGACAGGACCCACTAGCTACATGTGACCACTGAATACTTGCAATGTAACTAACGTGGTTAAGGAAAATTTAAATTTTGTCATTTTCATTCATTTAAACTTAAATGGCCACAGGAAGTTAGCTGCTACCCGATTGTTCAGTGTAGCATGTAGAGTGGGGCATTTAAAATATACTTGCTCTGGAAGATGATTTTTCTCCTTGCTATTTAATAATACTGGGAAATAATATACTTTCCTGTGTATATTTTAACCCATAAAGACTGGACTGTTCCATGAATCAGTATACCCTGACGTTCTAGTGGCTTAACAGAACAAGTATTTGATTTCGCACTCTATGTCCAGCCTGCTTGGGGGGTGGGTACAGGACGCTGTGGTACCTCATGATGTCAAGGGCTGCAGCTTCTGTGAGCAAAAAAATGTGGGTAACTCAGAAGGGCTCCTAAATGACTCCCACCAGAGTGATACATCGGACTTTGCCTCACAATTCATTAATCAGAGTAGTCACAGGGTCCCAGGGAACCTCCAGAAAGGTTTGGAATCTTGGCAGATCCTAGAGCAAAGAGAGTGGATAGTGGTGAGCAGAAGAAATCACTGTTGCTCTGTATTTCACCTGTGTGATCTTGGACCCATCAGACTCTCCAATTTCCTGTTACTTCATTCCCTTAAAGCAGGCGTATGAAAGCTGATCTCCTAGAAGTACTGTGAGGATTAAATAGCGTTATCTGGTGGAAATCGCATCACACAGAATCCAGCTTACAGTAAATGTACAATAAAAGTCAGTTCTATTGCTTTTTTAGGTCATCGTTCATTTTTTATGCTTTTTTTCCCCTTTCACCATAATATTATCTACTTGCAATTTCACTTCGTGTTATGTTTGTAAATTTTTTCCTAATAAGATGAGAAGATTATTCAGTGACACAAAATTAAAGGGAACATGAAATTTAAGTCTTTTAGAGTAATTGTTGACACACAGTATTTATTACCTAATAGTATGCTTACTTGAGAACTCAGTTATTATAGAAATGCATATAAAAACTGAAAAAAAAAACAAATGTGTAATCTCTTGGTTATTTTTTTTCTTTACTCTCAGTAGTAAAAATTTCATAAATCTGAAATACTCTGCAAAATAGAACCACACAGTGTTTCCAGGCATGGTGTGGGCAATTTTAGAGGGGAAGCAAATGGAAAATTAACCATGTATAATGAATACTTGAGTAAATATTAGAATGAAATATGTTTATATAGCTAGAGGGCAAGTTCCAGCTGCTCCTAGGCATAGTTAAATTATGCATTCTTATTTTAGAGGATATGTGACCTTTATATCTTGCTTTTTTGGAAATGGTGTCTTTTCGTGATTTTGGTATGAAAACGCCATGTGTGGGGTGCCTGGGTGTCTCAGGCCTTAAGCATCTGCCTTTGGCTCTGGTCATGATCCCAGGGTCCTGGGATGGAGCCCCACATTGGGCTCCCTGCTTTGCGGGAAGCCTGTTTGTCCCTCTCCCACTCCCCTTGCTTGTGTTCCCTCTCTTGCTGTGTCTCTCTCTGTCAAATAAATAAATAAAATCTTAAAAAAAGAAAAGAAAAGAAAAGAAAAGAAAAGCACCATGTGTGTCCTAATTTAATTGTGTCTAATCAGATTCTAACTAGTATTTGACAATAATAAGGCTGCTTGATTAGTGTCCTTCATTTTAGTGATGGTTCAATGGTCATGGTTACAGTCTTTCAAATGAGTATGGTAGAAAGACAAAAAACAGAAAAGCTCCTCTTAGCTCTTGAGACTGAGACTACCTGACCAATGTTATATCTCATTAATGCACCATGAGAGCTGAGGAGAGCTTTAGCCTCATTATGGTGAGGATTTTCAATGCATTCTGGTGAGTGTTCGATCACAGTAACATTTTTTGGAATCACCCTGACCTTCCGCCCTTTTTCCACCTGCTTAGATATCCTCATACCCACTCTCCTCTTCACACACACACACACACACACACCCGCACACCAGTGCCTATCCTTTCTGCATTTTCTTTCTTTTTACATTTCTCTGCTGTAGTTCTTAAAATAGACACTATTGCCATTCTGGTTTGGACACAGATATATTCCAGAAGGGCCTATGTTATGATGACATGGTCTCAGCCACTATTGTGTTTCATTCGAGACTAGTTTAAGGCTGAGGCACTGCAAAGAATAAGCCAAGTCTGGTGCAAAAAGCTCATTCTTTAAATAAACAATTCCATTTCCCATAAGCTGCTATCTGCTGTTCTCCTACCCCACATTTAAAAACTCTATGGTCCCATACCCAAACTTGAGAAATCTGACACAGATTTTATAACGTCTTTACCTATGAAGGTTTATATCCCTTTTGGTATAATTTTTTTTTAAGATTTTTTATTTACTTATTGGACAGAGAGAGAGAGAGATCACAAGTAGGCAGAGCAGCAGGCAGAGGGAGAGGGGAAAGCAGGTTCCCTGCTGAGCAGAGAGCCCGATGTGGGTCTTGATCCCAGGACCCTGAGATCATGACCTGAGCTGAAGGTAGAGGCTTAACCCACTGAGCCACCCAGGTGCCCCGTGGTATAATATTTTTAAGCAACATTTCCCAGCATGTAATTAGAACTTGGAACTTCATAAAACTTAGTAAATGTAATTTTAATATAAAGGACTTAATTTTTATTTAGGTAGGAAACTGAGCTTCCTAGATGCCAGTTTATTTTCTGTGTATGCTTGTATGTGTGGGCAATGTTTCAGGCCGATTAAATCGCTTTGTTATGCTCATCCTTGTATTTGAAGCACTAAGCCCAGGAGACCATCGCTGACAAGAAATAGCTTCTATTTCAAATACTTTAAAATTCAATGTTGTGTCCCTAATTTTCTGGGTACTACTTCTAAAACTAATCAGAATATGTTCTTCTGTCTATCTCAAAATCAATTGTGAAGATATGTACAACCCATGGAATCTCTCATTTGTTCCTTTTCCAGGTGGTAATATTTTCAAATCGAACTATAGTCTTTAAAGCTAAACTTCATGTTTGCAAAAGCAAGGAAAAAAATAAACAACTATATAATAGAGTGGGCAATGACTTTGTAAGAAAGGATTGATAATATCTAATGAAACATTTTAGCAAAATACTCAAACCAGTCTATCCTGACAGAAGTTTCTAGGCAAAATTACTCATTAGCATTTAATCAAGACAGTCCGGGGCCTTGCATATGCCTCCAGCAACTGTCAAGATACTGTATTTAAATGATGAATAAAGTGACAATGGAAACAAAGGTTCTTCATAGTCTAAAGTGTCAAATTTAGAACAGAGCATAAACCATTAGTTCTAGAATATGTGCATATGAGGTTAATATTTCCCTGTCAAATTCCAACACAACTTTAACATCTATTTCATGGTGAGAAGTATTTAGAACATAGATTTTAAAAAAAGAAACAGTTAAATCCATCAATGCAAAAGATGCATAAAAGTAAGGTGTAATTGTTCATAATAATATGTATACTTTTAGCTCAATCTGTTTTACAGTAATTAATAAAAATATGAATATTTATAGATTAGATATCAGACTGGGTACAAATATCTTTTCCTTGCCTTCTCAAGGTCTCATTAAATGTCAGAACTTCTAAAGTTTTATGGAGATAGAAAAAGATTTATATTAAGCATATTGTGTTCACATTTTTAAATATGTTAATATGCATATAAAAGTAATATATGTCTATATTTTTACTCTTATGGTAAACTAAGGAGTGTGTGTCAGGCAAAAGTTACTTGCAGGTAACAAAAAACATATGGTACCCTTGAAGCAGAAAGTATTGAATATAGGGAAATTGGTAAACACAAACACGTTGGAAGGTCGGAAAAGCAGGCTTTAGGGTGGGCCACCATTGTAATGACTGTTGTTGAAATCAGCATGGCAACTGTTGTGCTCTGACCACAGGCACTTACTTCGTTGTTGGGACCACCAGAACTGTGGGTCCTGGAACAAGTGGGTCTCTGCTTCCATGCTCGGGAGCAAAAAAAAAATGGCTTGAGCACCAGACCTATCCTACTGTCGCAGGATGGCTGGGTTTTTGTCTCACGGAGTCAAAGAATGAATCACAGGGCGCCTGGGTGGCTCAGCGGGTTAAAACCTCTGCCTTCAGCTCAGGTCATGATCCCAGGGTCCTGGGATCGAGCCCCGCATTGGGCTCCCTACTCAGCAGGGAGCCTGCTTCTCCCACTCTCTCTGCCAACTGCTCTGCCTACTTGTGATCTCTGTCAAATAAATAAATAAAATCTTAAAAAAAAAAAAGAATGAATCACAAAGAATGAAGTGAAGTGAAAGTTCATTAAGTGAAGTTGAGAGCAGAAAAAGAAGAAAAAGCTCTCAGGAGTGAGAGGGGTCCCAGCAGTGTTGCCTCTGAGGTTTTTTTAGGGTGGGTCTTTTATTGAAAACTTGACCAGGAAGCTTGTGGCCTTGAGATTCTCCTGACCTCTTGGTTTGAGCCAAAACTATTGATAATACCCTTAATGAAAAAAAAAATACCCTTAATGACTTACTTCTTTGAGGTCTGGTCATTTTCTGTGATTACAGTGCAGCCGCCAAAGACACACACTCCCTGCCATCCAGGGCCAGGTGGGCTGGTGTATCCCCTAAACTCTTGTTCACTCTAGTTTAGAGCTCCAGCCTGCCAGGAATAGTTTCAGAGCCTAGTCAGGGCCCCCCTACCTCTCCCTGCCTCTACCTTAACCCTTTCCTTATTCATTACTCCCTCAGTTCCCATTTAATGTAATTTGTACAACCCAAATTATAAAGGAATTTAGGAAATTTAGGCTTTTGTTTTGTTTTGTTTTGTTTTGTTTGTTTTGTTTTGTTTTTGACTTTCTAGCCTCTGTGGCACAGGAGGGCCCAGGAGAAGAGTATTGGCCTCTAAGTTTAGTGATCCAATTTACCTGTCTGACACAAAATGCTGAACCAGATATTTGGAAAATAGGAGAAAAATGGAAATTAAAAGGGAGCACATAGGCAGATTAACTGTAGCACAGAGCACCAAAAGAAAGGATAATTCTTAAAAAAAAAAAAAAAAAAAAAAAAAAAAGAAAGAAGGGATAAGTCCTTTCTAGGTAGAGCTAGAAGACACAAACTCAGAGTAAATATTTTTTTTTAAGATTTTATTTATTTATTTGACAGACAGAGATCACAAGTAGGCAGAGAGGCAGGCAGAGAGAAAGGGGGGAGCAGGCTCCCCGCCGAGCAGAGAGCCTGATGTGGGGCTCAATACCAGGACCCTGGGATCATGACCCAGGCCGAAGGCAGAGGCTTAACCCACTGAGCCACCCAGGTGCCCCTCAGAGTAAATATTAAAAAGTAGGGTGTGACATGGGGAAAGTAATACAAGTGATACATTAAAAACTGAATTGACAATTCTGGTTGTGTCACCTTTTCTGCAACTCATAAAATAAATCTGACTACCTTTATTTTAAAGATGTCTGCAATATTTTCCTCTAAGGTATACAGACATAAGTTCAAAGTTTGCATTTCCTTTACTGTGGATCCAATCTTGGAGTTTGATTCAAAAGTAATAAACATTCACACAGTCCCAGTATTGTAAACACCAGCAATGTGTTTTTGATGTTAGAAAAAATTTATAGTTAGAAACAGAAGCCTAATTATAGTTTTAGAATAGAATACAAATACTATGTTCTTTCATAATACAAAGAATAAATATTAGAAGTATACCAACAGAAAAAAATTTGAAAGAAAGACTCAGGGATGAATTTCATAAAATTTTATAGGGGAGGGGTGTGTTGGTAAATCCTGACTAAAGGTTTTATGTTAAGATACAGAAGATTAGTCATAAAACTATTCTCCAAAATTAATAAAAACAATACCATTAACATAGATAACTTCTATGAATTGGGATTAAACACAGAAGAAGAAAGGCTCCCAATTTTCATGCATATGGTCTATCTTATTTATGAAATATGTTAATACCAAACCCTCTTGTTGCCACCGAACTCTGAATTAGTCCATGTTTTTTTCAACAAAAGTTTGAGACCTGTTTTTCCCCTTTATACTGACTCCATCCACTAGGAGGCACAGAATGGATATTTCAACATTCCCTGAACTTTATACTTGGATCATTGCTGTTTTTGTCTACTCATTTATGGTACCTATTACTTGAATTTAATTACTGTCAATATGTGTGTGAATTCCAAGTTTTATGTCTATCTCACTGGTTTCCCCTATACTTTAGACTCAGATGTAAAGCTTCCTGCTGGTCATCTCTATCTGGGTAAACCAGAGACATCTGGAACTCATCATATCCAATGCTGGCTCTCTCAGTTGCTGGAATCACTAATGACGTAACAGAACACAGGATCTTAGTGGATGATGTGGTTTAAAGTTGTAAGGTTTGGAGCCATCAGCCAAGAAAGAATTCTTGAGCTGTCTTTGGTGCAAAAGATGGTTTTATTAAAGCATGGGGACAGTAACTGTGGGCAGAAAGTGCTGCACTGGGATCGTGAGGAGTGGCTGATTATATGCTTTCAAGTTGGGAGGGGGTTAGGGATGGCACAAACCTCCAAGGTATTTTGGAAACAAGGTTTCCAAGACCTTGAGGGGGCTAGCTATTGTTAGGAAAAGGTCATTTATTACCATTTCATAAAACCTTGCTCATGACCCTTCAGATGTTTATCAGTGGGCCATATGCTTGAGGGATGATTAAAAACATACGGGGGGGGGGGGGACGCCTGGGTGGCTCAGTGGGTTAAAGCCTCTGCCTGGCTCGGATCATGATCCCAGGGTCCTGGGATCGAGCTCCGCCTCAAGCTCTCTGCTCAGCCGGGAGCCTACTTCCTCCTCTCTCTCTGCCTGCCTCTCCGCCTACTTGTGATCTCTGCCTGTCAGATAAATAAATAAAAACCAAAAAAAACCAAAAACAACAACAACAAAAAAACGTACCAGGGGAGGGGGTGGGATGGGAGAGATAAAGGAAGTTTCCAAAGGAATTTTTGTATGTTAAAGTAGACTTGGAGAATCCTTTGAGGTCTGGATAATGTGAAGCTAAGATTGCCTTTTGCTCTAAGCAAAGTCTTGACATCAAGACAGCTGAGTTCTAGAGAAAGCTTACTCTGCCTGTTTCAAGGACTTGTCAATGGACTGTGAGTGGTAAGGAAATTTAAGTTTTCTTTCTTTTTTTTTTTTTAATATTTTATTTATTTATTTGACAGACAGAGATCACAAGCAGGCAGAGAGGCAGGCAGAGAGAGTGAGGGGGAAGCAGGCGCCCCACTGAGCAGAGAGCCAATGCCAGGCTCGATTCCAGGACCCAGGATCATGACCTGAGCTGAAGGCAGAAGCTTAACCCACTGAACCACCCAGGTGCCCCAGAAATTTAAGTTTTCTTTTGCATTTGCTTCCCACATCCGTGGAAACCTCTCCCACTCAACCATTCTTTCCACAAATCAAATTCATGTTTTTTTTTTTTCCATAAAAATATTTAATCTTTCTCCCCCTCTACCTTTCTTTGTATTATTTTAGGCTTTCATGTGTTTTGGTCTAGAACCCTACAGTAGAGCCCTCCTATATGCCTGCTTTCAGTCCTCTCAAATGTCCCATTGTCAACAAAGCCATTAGAGGGACTGCCTAAAATGCAAATTTAACTATGCTTCTTCTCTACTCCAAAGCTTTCAGGGGCTCCCCTTTCCTACAAGATATGGGCTAAGAGCTGCAATGTAATTATGTGACTCTCCATATTATCTATATCCTCACGCACCTTTTAAATTTCCCCTTTGTATTTTTATTTCCACAATCCCAAATAACTGCCACATCTTACGTATATCCAGATGCCAAAATGTTTCTCTTCTCCATGTCTTGCTTGCCCTCTCACTATCCTGTTCCTTAGGCTCCCTACCTGCTCTTAAGAGGTTTTCATGACTAGTCCTTCTCCATGCTTAGTAATGTATACCTTCTAAACACATATTATCCTGTGTACGAAGTACTCATTGCACTTGCCCGAGTAACTTAGATTAATCTCTTTTTTGTGGGTTTGTTTTTCAGATAGCCAGATTCTTGGAGTCAGCATCTGGGTCTTAATTAGCTCTTATCCTGTTGGCACATCAAACAAATGCTTGTCAAATAAATTAATTAGTCAACAAATGACCTATTAGTGATTCTTTTGTCAGTGGGCATAGTATGCCTTTTCCATGTCAAGAGAGATGTTCTTGAGCTACCAGTATTGATAAGCTACCAGCACTGCTAATAAATAAATAAATAAATAAATAAATAGAAATTAGCTAAGTATCTTCCATAAAATAATTTCCTAAAATTTGAAAATGTTAACTGGTATATTTAATGCAAATGAAGGTAAACATGAAACTTTTTTTCTCATTTTGTTTGTTGCTCCCGTCCTAAGAAACGTGTTTCTTTGAGCAGGTGCCTCCAGGTGTCAGCCTGCAGGAAGTCATTTAAAACTGGGGCACACCAGGGTAGTTTCCATGGAAGCAGAAATTAACCCCCAGGAACCTCATATGTTTTAAGAACCTTCAGGAGCACATCTGGTATAGCCTCCATCAGAGACAACAATTGAGGCAAACTCTTATTATAAAAGACAAGTAGAAGGAAGAGCAGCCACCTTAATCATCATTTCCTATAAATTTTCCTTTGAAGTGGTATGTGTTTTATATGAATATTCAGAGTAAATAGCCACCCTTTAATTTTATTTTAATTTTATTTTTTATTTACTTTATTTTTTAATTTTTTGTTAACATATAATGTATTATTTGCTTCCGGGGTACAGGTCTGTGAATCATCAGTGTTACACAATTCACAGCACTCACCATAGTACGTACCCTCCCCAATGTCCATAACCCAGCCCCCCTATTCTTCCCCATCAGTCTCCAGCAATCCTCAGTTTGTTTCCTGAGATTGAGAGTCTCTTACGGCTTGTTAAAGTGTTCTTTTCCCAAATCATAAATTATTTTGATTTAAACTATTATTTAATAGTAATATTAGATATTTAAGATTGATAAACACTTTCTTTCAAATAGTTTAGCCATGGTTTTGCTTTTCGCATGAGTTTTTTTTTTTTAATATTTGTAAATATATTTAGTCATATTTTCTCAGAAAAGGTTTCCATAACTCAGAAAAAGCCTGGATGAAGATCGTTACTCATCATGAAGGAAAACACTGTGGTCTAACAATTCTCATTGTTAGGAAGAATTCTTTAAGGATCATACTGGGTTTATTTAACAATCTGTGCCCTGTACTGTTTTAAAGGTTTTGTACATATTAACTCATTTAATATTATACATTTGTAAACATGAACTCATTCAATCTTCATAGCTGTCTCTAATAGAAACAATTATCATCTGCCCCTTTCACATAAAAAGGGAACTCTGGCAAAGTCTGCTTAAGAAATTTGCCCAGATCAGGGTGCCTGGGTGGTTCAGTGGGTTAAAGCCTCTGTCTTAAGCTTAGGTCATGATCCCAGGGTCCTGGGATCGAGCCCCACATCGGGCTCTCTGCTCAGTGGGGAGCCTGCTTCCTCCTCTCTCTCTGCCTGCCTCTCTGCCTACTTATGATCTCTCTCTCTGTCAAATAAATAAATAAAAAGTCTTAAAAAAAAAAATTGTCCAGATCATATAGTTAAAAAGCCTCAAAGCCAAAGGTGGACCTTTATCAATCTGGAATCAAAGTTCAAGACCCTTGCTGCTGTGTCATGTCACCTCTTTCTTGTTTCTGCTACAGATAGATGGAGAGCTCAATTAACAAAAGCTTAAAAAGGACTTTTAGATCTCATTTCATGCAGTTTTAAGATTTGGAAAAATGAAAAGAACATGAATGGAATGCTTGTCACAAATTCTTCTACAAGTGTTTGTTCCTTGCTCTTGTCTGAAACCTGCAACTGCTTAAAGTCCCCTCACAGCCTTGTCATTTCTGAGATTTCACTGGGATAACATTGTATGATGAATTTCTACAACATGAAAAAAAGATTTTGCTTAATAAGCAGATCCAAGGGAAGCCTGGGTGGTTCAGTGGGTTAAAGCCGCTGCCTTCAGCTCAGGTCATGATCCCAGCGTCCTGGGGATCCAGCCCTGCATTGGGCTCTCTGCTCAGCAGGGAGCCTGCTTCCTCCCTTCTCTCTCTGCCTACTTGTGATCTGTCAAATAAATAAATAAAATCTTAAAAAAAAAAAAAAAAAAGCAGATCCAAAGCAAAACCAAACTCTTTCTCACCTCTATTTCAAAATTGACAATGAGAAGTACAATTAATGAAATGAGAATTTTAAGGAGAGCTGTGTCCTTTAAACTCTATTGTAAGTATCAGTAAAATATTATTAAATAACACTGAATTAAAAATTCCTTTTGGGGGGAGGGAGGCATATCCATTGAAATGCTCTGGGAAAAATTTCAAACCTGTGATTATTCTAAGCATCCAGATTCTTGTTCTTCCATGCTACCCTTTTCCCACTAAACGGAATCATGACCCCTTGGAGAAATGAATTCATCGTGTTTGGAATTAAAAGGTACAGAGTAAACATGGAATTCATTGCTATGTCAGAATGTAAGACAGCTTCTAAGTTTCATTGGTTCATGTCAATGACCCAGAGACTAAATTAACAGAGGATCATATTGGCCAAGTGGCAATAATTTTAGATCAAAAGAATATTGATTGAATTTGTTTTACAGTTAATATTAAAAAAAATCATAAGTCTATAATGAATTGTACACACAAAGATGTTAACCAACAGTATTGATTAAGATGAAGAGGATAGAATACATTCTGCTGATCCTTCTAATCAGTTATTTTTTTATCACTAAATTGTTGTGCCAGGAAAGAACATAAAAATTAGTAAATGTAAATAAAACTAAGAGGTTGTTTATCTCTACCGATTTGAAATCCTCTAGATTGTCATCTTGAGCCACAAAAAGACATGTAAGTTATCTTGAATTCACTTGGGTATACGTTTAAGTATCTTTAAGAGTCTTGTGATCTTTTTAAAAAAATTTATTTATTTCACAGAGAGAGAGAGATCACAAGTAAGCAGAGAGGTAGGCAAAAGGGGGAGGGGGAAGCAGGCTCCCTGCTGAGCAGGGAGCCCTATTCCAGATACGGGCTCAATCCTAGGACTCTTGAGATCATGATCTGAGAGGAAGGCAGAGGCTTAACCCACTGAGCCACCCAGGCACCCCAAGAATTTTATGATCTTAACATTACAAGAGATGGGTGAAATTTTATCAGGTTTAAAGGCATTTAAACCTACCTTTTTTTAAAGGCTTCGGGAATATCAGAGTCATTGTATAAAGAATTTAGGCAATGCTGTCTCAGCTAAATAGTCATTTAACAGGTAAAAATCCTGAACAGTCTCTGGAAATGGCACTGAGGGCATACATCAAATGGAAAAGTACTTTTTCAAGAACATCTACTATAGCATAGTAAAAACAAAGTGTTTGTGGCACTTGACCTCAACTTGTCCCCTCTGCTAGCAGCTTAGACAGAGCTCATTCTCCACATAACTCTCACTCTTAGGCCCACAGTTCCAATCTGGATATGACAGGACACTAGAAATTTTTGTACCGTGTAGTTCTGTGTTGCAGAAGCTGTATTCTAGCAAATGCATTTAGGATTTCTGGAGCTCACTTTCCCCACTTCATGCAAATTAACAAAGCAGGCCAACAAATCTGGATTCTAATAACCCTGACAGCTCACACTTAGGGTGAAGGTTCAAGACCAACTATTTTCTCAAGACAAGGATGCTTGCTATCACCCCTTCAACAGTGTAGTGGAAGTTCTACCCAGAGAAAATAGGCAAGAAAGTGAAATATAAGGCATTCAAATTGGGAAGGAAGAATTAAGACTACTCCCACTTTTATAAATATGATATAAGATATCTATCTATCTATGCATCTATTGAGAGATAGAGAACTCTAAAAAACACACTAGTGCAAACACATAGGGATACACCCATGGACACAAAATAAAACTAATAAATGTTCTCAGTAAAGTTACAAGATACAAGATCACTATACAAAAGTTAGTCATAGGAGCACCTGGGTGGCTCAGTAAGTTAAACATATGCCTTCAACTCAGATCATGATCCTGGGTCCTGGGATCCAGCCCTGGATGAGCCCCACATCAGGCTCCCTGCTCCAAGGGGAGCCTTCTTCTCCCTCTCCCTCTGTCACTCCCCCTACCGGTGTGCTTTCTTTCTCTCTCTGTCTCTCAAATGAAAAAATAAAATCTTAAAAAAAAAGTCAATTATATTTCTGTAGACCAGTAATAAAAAAATACAAAAATGAAATTAAAACAATATCATTTATTACAATAGCACGAAGAACACTAAGTTACTTAGAAAATATAGCAAAACAAGCCCAAGACTTTTACATTAAAAACTACATCAGGGATACCTGGGCAGCTCAGTCGGTTAAGCATCGAATTCTTGGTTTCCACTAAGGTCATGATCTCAGGGTCGTGAGATCTAGCCCTGTGTTCAGCTCCACATTCAACAGGGAGTCTGCTTGAAATTCTCTCTCCTCCACTCTCCGCCCCTTCCCTTTCTTACACACACTCTCTCCGTCTCTCAAATAAATAAATATATAAATAAAATCCTTTTAAAAAATCCCTACAAATCATTATTGAAAGAAATTACAGGAGATCTAAATAAATGGAAACACATCCTGTGTTTTGGATCAGAAAATGATACTGTTATGATGATAATATTCCCCAAAATGACATACAGATTTAATAAAGTATATAGAAAAACCCCAATTTCTTCTTATTTTATGAAAAACTGATCCTAAAATGTATATGATTCTGCAAGTATTATGAATTGTGTTCTCCCAAAATTTATATGTTGAGTTCCTAATCCCTAGTACCTGCGAATGTGATTGTATTTAAATGTAGGTCCTTTAAAAGGTAATTAAATTAAAATGAGATCACTAGGTTGGGCCCTAATCCAATACTAACAGTGTCCTTATAAGCAGGAGAAATTTGGACACAGACAGACATAAAGAGAAGACCATGTGAAGACACAATCTACAAGAAGATGGTCACCTATAAACCAAGGACAGAGGCTTCAGAAGAAACTAACACCACTGATTCCTTGATCTCAGACTTCAAGCTTTCAGAATTGCAAGAAAATAAATTTCTGTGGCTTAAGTCACCTACTTAGTAGCATTTGGTTACAGTAGCTCCAGCAAACTAATACAGCAAAGTACATAGAACAACCAAAACAATGTTAAAGAAGAGGAGAAAATTTGGAAGGCTCACACTTTCTGATTCTACAGCTCAATACAAAGTTATAATAGTCAAGGGACGCCTGGGTGGCTCAGATGGTTAAGCAGCTGCCTTCGGCTCAGGTCATGATCCCAGTGTCCTGGGATCAAGTCCCACATCGGGCTCCTTGCTTGGCAGGGAGCCTGCTTCTCCCTCTGCCTCTGCCTATGCTCGCTCACTCTCTCTCCCACTCTCTCTCTGACAAATAAATAAATAAAATTTAAAAAAAAAGTTATAATAGTCAAGACAGTGTTATTTGACATCATTTCCTGGTGTTTTTTATGTTGTCAAGCTGTATACTTCAACACTTTTTAAATACATAGTTTTAGTCAATCCTTTAATGTTTGTATATTTTTGAGTAGAAGTGCCTCCTTTCTCCGAGGATCCCAAAATTACTCAACAAAGTAGGAGGTGATTGAATGTATCTTGACTTTAACCTATATATAAAATGAAGAGCTATAGCGATGGGGTGTTAAGAAGTGGTGAGACATGGCCTCCTGCCTTCTGACCTTCTGTTTATTTAATGTCCACCTGGCTTCTTCCTGCATCCGGGGACTTCTTTTTAGTTACTCTTGGAAGCCGTACATAAAAAATATATATGTGTGTATATATATATAGTTTATTGTATATCTAGTATATACATATTATATATCTGTTTGTGTGTATGTGTCTATAGATACATACATGTGATATTCTGACCACGTTGCCTTCCTGGGGAAATTTTAAAGTAATTTGCCTTTTTTTTTTTTTAAAGATTTACTTATGTATTTTAGAAAAAAAGAGAGAGAGGACAAGTGGGGAAAGGGGCAGAAGGAGAGAGAGGAAGAGAAGCAGACTCCCCACTAAGCAGGGAGCTAGGTGTTGGGCTCTGTCTCATGACCCTGAGATCATGACCTGAATCAAAAACAAGAGTTAGACGCTTAACTGACTGAGCCACCCAGGAGCCCCTAAAGTAATTTACTTTTAAAAGCTAGGCAAGTATCATTTGTGTAACTTCAAGAAGTTGCATGCCTTCCCTTTTCTTGACACAGAGCACAGAATGTTATCATTCATTCATCCATTCCTGAATATATTCAAAAGCACTCATTGATTATTAGTGAATAATAATCACACTGTCAACTTAGAGCTAAGAAACCATCTTCTTGAAGTGAAAGCCTAGTAGAAGAGATAAGCTAACATCTAAAATTGTCTTTTTAAAGCAGGCAATGGGTATTAAGAATAACTTTAGTAACTTACTAATTTAACCTTAAAGATGGTTCACTGAAGATATTCAAAATGTACTTTTATATCTGGTTCCAAAATCCTTTTTATAAATGGTATATTTTTATCATATATGAATATATTATAAGGACTATATCTCATTTATATACAAAGCAAATGTATAGGTTTATGTGTTAGCTGAGCTTGAAAAATCCTTGATAGGGGATCATATTTAGTTCTCATAATAAGTTAATTCTGTTGTTTAATTGTGTTGGCAAAACCGTTTCACCATTTTCATTTGTATCAGTTATGGTATCTCCCAGTTGATGCTTATAATACTTCACTTACTGCTCTTGCATGTCTGTTACATTGACCTGGCCCATTCAATATTACTGCTCCGTCACTGTTTACATTATTATTCAGAGCATATATTATCTAGAAAAGCGAACTGTACCTGGCTCTCTACCTAGGAAATAAACCTCAGGGGAGTAGGGCATGGACAGCAACATAGTACATATTCAAGAAATATTTATTTAATAAACCATTGACCTAGGTGACTGTATTCTAGTGGCAGTTTTCAGTTCTCTGAGACTAGCTAAACATTCTCCCAGATGTTCATACATATGAATACTGATTTATGCTAATCATGCTTCTCCTTTAATTTGTCCCCATCCCACAGAAATAAACTTCACTTTCTTAAGTTACTTGTAATCAATTCAAGTTTTTAATTACTTTCTTTGCCCCAAAGTGAAAGTCTTATTTCTGAAAATGATGTATTATGCTGAAATTTGCTTTATCAGTGTATGTAAGTTTAATTAAAGTAGAGAAGTTCTAGGTAAGTTTTCTTGTCAAAACAAATTTGTTAAACATAGTGACATTTGGAACCACTGAAAAACAAATTATGCACTGTAATCCTTGATTCCAAGGATTCTATTATTTTTTGTTTTGCTTTCAAGTCAGTTTATTTTTAAAAACCAGTTTGAATTATTATGTTGATGTAATAGTAAACTAAAACAATCATAAATGTCTATGGTAGTTTAACTATATAGTTTAAAATTTGTGATTATGCTCTCCATTAAAATTCTAATAATATTAAATCTATTTCATGAATATAAATTATTATGAGCTCTATTGTCTTATATTTTGTGATAATAAAACAAATGTTATGCATGTTTGTTTTAGATAAAAATATTTCCCAGGTTTATAAAATATATAGTACAATGTCTGAAGTTTGGTATAGAAGAATATTTACTGACTTCTGTGGATCACAAGTGGAAGAATCATTTTTATCCAATCATCAAATTCAAATTGAGTAATTATAATATTTCAACATTATGGTAGGCAGAATAATCAGGATTTTTTTGTTGTTGTTGTTTTTGGAATTACAATGTCAAGTTTTATCTTTGTTAAGATGATGCAATTAGATGTTCAGTTTGAGTCTGAGTTATAGAAAACAAATACATGAAATACAAAATCACAGGCAGTAAATGAGACCACTTTGTCATACCAGGAAGAACATTTATTTTAACAGAAATTTATATAATGATAAATACATTTTATAGGACGTGAATCATGAATCGAACTTTTTATTCATTTTTCATTGGACCTAACATATCCAATGGAATATAATTCGGAAAGTTTTGATTTGACTTAGTAGTTGTTGATATATTTTACGTGAGCTAAAGCGAATAATTTGTGGTGTTGTGTTTCTATGTAGATTTTGCATTATATAAGATACTAATAAGAAACACTACTCAGTTTCTTCTGTTATTTCCGTTTTTACCACTATATTTTACTTAATTCTCTTATCTCAGACTTGTGTATTATCTACATTCTGGATAATACCCATCAACATCTCCAGTTATGTTTTAAAACAAACTGACAGTTCTTCAATGTTAGAACATTGCTTTTTCTCCCCCTGAATTCCCAGGGGTCATACATTTTGTTCCATTGTCAGATTCTTTTTGTACTCACTTTAATGGCAATAATGTTAACCTCTCAGAAAGAAGTTGAAATTCCTTAGAATGTTAAACAAGGCCCTTCACAAGTTAATCTCAATTTACTTGATCAACCTAACCTCTTTCAGTGTCCTATCCCAACCTTCTTACTGTCCCTCCAAAGCTAACGGTGCAAGTATTGAGCTCTGTATCATGTCTTGAGAAATCTAGTCTAGGGTTGTAAGAAGTTGAATTTCTAGGAAGAGCTGAAGTTAGTTATCAAAGTCATGACTAAAGGTAAAAAAAAAAAAAAGGGATCCCAAATGAATTTGAGTCAATAATTGAGTAAACAGGAGTCAAGCTTTTTGCATAGGAATAATTTAAGAACCCAAATGGAAGAAGACCGTGAGGGTGCAAGTGGAGAATAGGGGATGGTGCCGTGGACATGACAAGATCTGAGTCAGCAGATCTTTACTTGGGTGCGAGTAATAGCAAACAGCAACAGCAAAATCAAAACAAAGAAAACCTGCCCTACACAACTTATATAAAAGCACTGTTTTTTTTTTTTTGTTTTTTTAAGATTTTGTTTATTTATTTAACAGAGAGACACAGCGAGAGAGGGAACACAAACAGGGGGAGTGGGAGAGGGAGAAGCAGGCTTCCCAGCATGCAGGGAGCCCGATGCCTGGCTCCATCCCAGGACCTGGGATAAGGACCTGAGTTGAAGGCAGATGCTTAACAACTGAGCCACCCAGGCGCCCCCAAAGCATTGTGTCTTATAATTGGAAATCCAAAGTGAGGTGAGAGTGAGAGCAATAGCTTAGTGATATCATTAAGCGTCAGATTATTTTCGCCATCTGCCCATCCAATAAGGGAGCAATCGAGAGCAATTATGCATGTCTGGTTTCCTTTCTTGTCACAAAATGAATGCTTATTAGGACCATAACTACATGTTTCATTGTTTCTACTCAACAGGCAACTTTCCAAAGTTCATGACCTCAGCCAGACATGTTCAGTTCAGGTCATGTGACATGGACTAAGGGGAGTCACCATCAGAATATCATGACTTGATTGGCTTAGAATGAAAAAGATATAGCTCTGCAGCTAAGGAGGAAGGTCCTGAGTCATATGGCACATAGGGATAGTAAATGAACAAATTAATTTCATTTAGTAATGAAAGAAAGAAAGATTCTATGTAGACCGTCAACATGGCCAATGCAATAAATATATATGTCATGTGCAAATAGTAAACAAATAAATCAAAGGAATAAATAATACATGACTAACAAATGAATAAGTGATTAAAAATAAATAATATAAAGAAAATTAGTCTTACTTTTAGTAAAGAAGCTCAGAAGTTTCAGAATATACCACATGGACTGTATGACATTTTGGGAGATTTCTTGTATTGTTTGTAAACAGATGGTGCAGTAAAACTGGAATGATAACGCCTTTGGAGTCAAATTAATTTATGGGTCAATTTATTGCTCTCCACTTTTTTTTAAAGATTTTATTTATTTACAAATAAATATTTATTTGACACACAGAGAGAGAGAGATCACAAGTAGCCAGTGAGACTGACAGAAAGAGAGGAGGAAACAGGCTCCCCGTGGAGCAGAGAGCCTGACGTGGGGCTCCATCTCAAGACCCTGAGATCATGACCTGAGCCCAAGGCAGAGGCTTAACCCACTGAGCAACCCAGGCGCCCCTACTCTCCACTTTTTATCTGTATAGCTTTTCTTGAGTAACTTTCTCTTTCTCTGAGTTTATGTTTTTTAGCTAAAAAATTTAATTTTGCATAAAACTGTTGGTAGGGGAATAAAATGAAAGAATGTATAAAATATATTTAACTCAAAATCATCCTCTTCCTTAGTCTTATCAAGGAATGTCCTCCTCTTGTATAGTGTAAACTTCAAGTCATGGCTCAAAATCATTTCGTTTTTTTAACTGTCTGCTGCAATAGATGGCAAAAATGGCAACCATTATCTCCTTCTCTGTATCCACACTCCTTTGTCACATGTCTTTGCAGCTCTTTCTATCAAAAGAGAGACTACATTTTCCTACCCCTGGAATCTAAGCTGAACCTGCAACTTGCTTGACTCATAGGACATTTTAGACAAGACATAATGCCAGTTCCCTGTGTAGGTTTCAAGACTCTCTTCACATTTCTGCATTCTGTCTTTGTCCTCTGTGCCATATAAACAAGTCTGGACCAACACACTGAAGATGAGCGGCCCGAGGACCAGAACTGAGTCAGCTCCGTTTCTCAGCTGAGGTCCCAGCTATGTGCTAGCAAAGCCAGTTACTGGCTGCTTTTCAAATTTGAGAGCTAAATAAATGCTAGTTGTTTTAAGCCACTAAATACTGAGTGATTTGTTCCACAGCAATAACTAACTAGTCCAGAGGTGCCTGGGTGGCTCCTTAAGTGTCTGCCTTCGGCTAGGGTCATGATCCCAGGACCCTGGGATCAAGCCCCACATCGGGTTCCCTGCTCAACAGGAATCCTGCTTTCCCTCTCCCACTCCCCCTGCTTGTGTTTCCTGCTCTCACTGTCTCTCTCTCTCTCTCTGTCAAATAAATAAATAAAATCCTTAAAACAAAACAAACAAATAAAAAAAACCCAAGTAGTCCACGTGTCCTAAGGCACATTTATTCCTTTTGGCGTGCCAACAGTACATTTCACTTTTTAATCAGCCCACTTAGCACATTATTCTTAGGCTTGATACTGCCTTTCTTCTTCTGTGAACCATATATCCCACAGGGACAGGGACCACTTTTTTGCTCATATTTGTAACCTTAAAACTAGGTTAAATACCTGACAAACAATAGATATGTAGTAAATGCTATTAACCGGTGAATTTAGGCTAAGTGGTCATGTTATTTGTAACACATTGCAAAACTTAAGATACCTCTTCTTTCCTTAGCTTATCCAGATAATGCAGCCATGACTTGCTTTATGTTTTCTCATAGCTGCAGAGGCTTGAAACATCCTGAGAGATTCAGTGACATTTGCTATCCAAACATTTTTGTTCCAATTAATAGTGGTGTTTCTCAAGGGGAGTGCAGCACAAATGAGTGGTCTCAGAGACATTCTCTCCCTGGGAAAACTGAAGTGGAAAATCAAAATATGCCATGGTTTTAATGAAAAACAGTTCATATAACTCTCGGTAGAAGTGGAAAACTGGGAATTATATTGTGAAATAGAGCGTGTCAAACACAGTGTGGCCATTGCTCTCAGCTATTTTCTCTGGAATAATTCAACAGCAAAATCAATGAATTGACCAACTTATCTCTTTAACAAACCTGTAAGGATTCCATTATTTGACAATGTTACTCTTTTAAAAATCTCTCTCTTTACGTTTCCTATTTGTTAGCCATAAAGCAATTATGATTTGCTTTATGTATATGTTACATATGTTACCATTGTATAGGAATTCAGTGCTTAATCACATCTACACAAATACATTATCATAATATATTTGTAAAACTCAAGTGTATAAAAAGCCATTTTTGTTTTAATGATGCCAACAATCCAGGGAGGAAGCTTCAGAAAAAAATTACCACTTTCATTTCAAGACAGCAAAATGCAAAGAATTAATGCATTAAATTTCACAAAGTAGTTAACTAGAGTCAAGATTAGAACCGAAGTCTTCAAAATTATTGTCTTTTTTTGAACAAATTTTATTCTATATGATTTTTTTTTAATATGAATTTTTGTATTATCTCCTGCTTTCTTCTTGTTTTTACCATTGAGAACCAGGTTATTTATTTGACTCATAGTTTTACTTTAGGGCATCAAAGAGAGTTATGGAAGCTTCTAAACCTGACTTCCAATGGTAGCAACTTCGCATAGGGAGGAAGTCACAGCCTGTGAATATAAATAACTTTAAGGATGATCATGAAGAATATACACCTTCTGGTTTCCGAAATACGTAAGTTAAAGGAATTTGCAGCCTGAGGTGATTCTGGTATTCTCAGTAAGTATGTGATTTTACTTACACATGGTCAGATGTACATGTTAGAGAAAAATTATTCCTCAACTTTATCACATATTGTCATTCCTTCTTCCATTTAATCAATCTTCACACAGTGCCTACTATGTTATAGGGACCATGCCAAGTTCTAGCTTTATGGTAGCATACAAAACCAACATGGTGCCTGATTCATGGAGGCCACGCTCCAGTGTGAGACACGTATTTTTAACAAGTAGACACATAAGTATGAAATTTGAAATTGTAGTCAATGTTTTGGTGAAAAGAACATTCACGTGCTCTGTAAAGAAACAAAGAGAAAGATAGATTCAGAGAGAATTGCAGGATGAGCAGGCCAAGGAAATGGAAGAGTGAAGTCTGAGAGATGGGTGAGAGCTTGGAGTCCTGAGGGGCTGCTAGAAGGAAGTGAGTAAATCTAAGAGTGCCAAGAGCTAAATTTTTGGAAGGTGGGAGAAGCTAGGTCATATAGAACCTTCAATATCAACTTGCCTAAGAGAATTGAGAATTCTTTAGACAGATTTTTTTTTAATTAAAGATTTTATTTATTTGACAGAGAGAGATCACAAGTAGACAGAGAGGCAGGCAGAGAGAGAGAGAGAGGGAAGCAGGCTCCCTGCTGAGCAGAGAGCCCAATGCGGGGCTCGATCCCAGGACCCCAAGACCATGACCTGAGCCGAAGGCAGTGGCTTAACCCACTGGGCCACCCAGGCGCCCCTAGACAGATTTTAAGTTGAAGAATATTATGACCTAATATTTTTTTAAAGAGTCTAATATGGTTTTTTAAATATCACCATGGCTGCCGTATGGAGATGGTTGAGAAGGACAGAAATTGAGGAACAAGGTAGACAAGTTATCAGAGTACCAGAGTCAAGAGATTTTGTTGGCTAGTACTCCTGTGGGACCAATGAAGATGCGATGAAGTATACATAGTTTTTGATTATTTTGAGGGTAAAATAATGCAAGAGCAATCAAGCCATGTGATTGGTTGCGTATGGGAGTTCAGAAAACTTATATATGTCAAGCGCGACCTGCAGCTTTGTTGAAAACATGTCTTCTATCTTGGATATTTCCAGGATTCCCAGGAAAAGTTGGATGGATATATTTAGGGAGCATTCAACTCAAGACACATGCTAAGACATGGAAAAACTTGAAGAAATTAGGCTAAATGAAACAAGCTAGTCACAAAATGACAACTATTGTATGATTCCATTTATACGAGGTATCTAAAGTAGTCAAATTCAGAGACTGAAAGTAGAATGGCAGTTTCCAGGGTTTGAGGGAAGGAGGGAATGGGAAGTCACTGTTCAAAAGACACAGAATTTCAGGTGGGGAAGATGAAAAATTTCTGGAGATGGATAGTGGCAATAGTTTACAACAATGTGAATGCACAGAATGTGTACTGAACTTTACACATTAAAATGGCTGAAGTGGTAAATTTTTGTTATATATATTTTACTCCAAAAAAATCAGAAAAATATTGATCTCAGCAAATCAATAAACCTTTTTATTAGAAGGAATTCATGAAAAATATGAATATTTAGGAATGTATTCCATATCAATTTAATGTATAATCTATATCTATGTCTATGAACTATAGTATGATGTATGAAATTGTACAGCATTGCTTTGCTTGCGTTTTGAATTTGATTCAGCAATGCTCTGAGGATGCCTTGCATGCTCTGTGTGTCAGATCTGAGGCACTGTCTTGTTCTTGTTAAGATCTGGTGTTCCACTTTTCCTCATTTTAAATAACTTTCACCTGACTTTCATTTCCATACCAATAAGTTCATTCTAGCAATAAAATTTTATTGTCAGTCTTTCCAAGTTTTTATTTTCACCTTTTTATGAAGACTATCAGGAGACATGAAAGAGCTTTACCCTTATATACCCATGTGCCACTCAAATTTATTTCCTAAAGTTAATCAAAAAGTTTTGGAGGATTTACTTTCTCTTACGGTTATCCAAATGTGTCAATTCAGTAATGTATAGGTGTTCTAAAAATTCAGCACCATGAAGACTGCGCTAAAGCCATTGTAATTATGAAACTGAATGCATCCTGAGCTTTCTGAACATAAAGAAGATATCTCTACCCACCCCCAGTCTTGCTCGATGTCTTACCCATGATAGGTGCAGAAAAAGACTTGACTGGTAGAGTGGATATGTATTATCACCTGTCCTCTTTTTTTTTTTTTTTTTTTTGAGAAGCAAGCTCCTGCTGAGCAGAGAGCCCGATGTGGGGCTCGATCCCAGGACCCTGGGATCATGACCTGAGCCGAAGGCAGAGGCTTTAACCCACTGAGCCACCCAGGTGCCCCTCACCTGTCCTCTTTTGACTAGCTTTCTTATATTTGGCTAAGCTGCCATGTTATTCAACAGAGAAGTGAAATAAGTCAAAGTCCCAGCTTTCCTTATAGCCAGGATGTGGGCATGCAACCTGTGTTTCCCCACTCAGATGTCCCCATGTGAGACCTTCAGTGAGCAACATGAAGACACAGATCTGCCTCAAGCTATCCTTTTGCTGGAGCATGCAATGGTAGAGGTGTCTGGTGTCGGGGGACAGCAGTGGTTCAAGATCCAGTTCTTGAACCAGAAATGGCATCTGTGTGGGGCAGCTGTGTTTGCGGAGTGGTAGAGTTCCTTGCATTAAGTGCTAGGTGAAAGCAGGAGCAACAACAACATTGTCTTCATAAAACTTTTTTTTTTTTTTTTTTGGTTTGTTTGTTTGTTTGTTTTTGTATTCCTTCACTTTCTTTTCCTAGAACCAGAGCCTCAGTCCTGTTTTTCTAGGTCTCATGATTTTATATGCCACCTACCATACTTTCAATTAATTGTATTTCTGCTTCAACTGGTGAAAACTGAGTCTAATCTTTACAACAAAGAAGCAGATTAATAAAACTGATAGAAATATTTGTTCAGTAGTCAGCCAGCTGTTTATCGATGGCATTTATCATTCATGCATTCAGTCATTCATTCACTTACTCAGCATCTACAATATCCCAAGAAGGGAGTTGGGAGCAACGTAGGCAAAGACTAATAACATTGTATTTTACCTAAAGCATATTTAAGTCAGTCAATGCATAATCACAGTAATAGTGAGATGAGCAATATAAATAAACAAACAGAGAGGGACACATGAGTAAACAAAAGGAACACCCTTGCTAGGCTTGAGAGATCAGAGAGATCAGAGATCACCCTTGCTAGGCTTGCTAGGCTGATAAAAAAAACAGTGTTTTCCAAAGTTTGGTTAATAGGTCACCTGCATTAGAGTTACCTGCTGGTGCTTGAACATGCCAAGTTGCTTGTCCTGTTCTATAACCACTGCATGCAAATTTCTGTTTTTTCAACAGGAATCTGCACGTGTAGCCAACATCTCAGGAATGTAATTTCGGTAAGGGAAGGAAATGGATCTGGAAAGTTCCCTGTTCAAAGTGCCAAAAGCTGGAAAACTGAATGATTACTGTCCAAGACCAAAGACTGAAAGGTATAGATAGGGTTAAGGATCTCTAGACTGACATCCTTTGACAGATGTAAAGTGCCAAAGTTTTGTGTCAAATTGGTCAGCCTTCGAATCTTCCAATAGCTACACTGGCTGTATTGTTACAGTTGTGCAAGCTGATGTTTCCTCACTTTGACAAAAAGAACAGTGAAACCACACACATTAGAAGATGGTGAGGATTCAGGCGCCTTGGTGCCTCAGTGGGTTAAAGCTTCTGCCTTTGGCTCGGGTCATGATCCCAGGGTCCTGGAATCGAGCCCCACATCAGGCTCTCTGCTCAGCAGGGAGCCTGCTTCCTCCTCTCTCTCTTCCTGCCTCTCTGCCTACTTGTGATCTCTGTCGGTCAAATAAATAAATAAAATCTTAAAAAAAAAAAAAAAGAAGATGGTGAGGATTCAATGTTATTAAATGTATAAAAACATAGACTTTCAAAAATAGTTGACCTCGTTACCTTTATATGTATTTCTGCCAAAAAGGGCTGCCTCTTTTTTGTTTGTTTGTTTATTTATTCATTTTACAGGTATTGGTCTTCGGTTGTTAAATATGAATACCAATTCACTTTATGCAATGCACTGGAGAGCAGCTGCACACATGGGAGCTTAATAAACGACTTTCAACAATAGTCGTGATAGTGGTTTATACCTTAAGTCATGTGTAATATTATTGACTTCACATTACATTCCACTCAAGAAACACAGCCCTTTAAGAAAAACATATGGGGATGAATTTGTTGATTATATGAACATTGGCTCTGACCTAGCTTGCAAAAAATAGCAAATGAGAGAAAGACATATTTGGCTAAATGTCAAAGAAAATATTTTAAAACATATTGGGAAATATGTTAGCAGATGTTTCTCAATGTTTAATATTGTATTTGGTGAAGCTTACTGTTGGCATAATATTTTCACTCAGATCTAAACTGCTTTGTTCCTAAGAAAATGAAAAGTGTTTCCACCTCTCTGATTATGACCCTTTTGTTACTTATTTGAATAGAAGAGAGAGGACTAGAACAATTATGCTTGAAATCACTCTTTATTGAAGCTTTCCATTTTGATATTTCATGCTGTCCTTGTTTTCCTGATTTCCCATGAATTCAGATATTATTTTCTAATTATGGCAAGACAATAACAGCTGAGCTACAGCAGGCTTTTTCTATTACTGAGTTTGGTAAACAAGGTATTCATGATTTCAGCAGATGTCTCTGATTTGAGACACTTTACTTATTTCTAAGTAGGGGATGAGTGAGCTACAGACATAAGTCCATCATACCAGGAACAATGTTATAATTACATAGTCAGCAGCCCCAAAACTCTAGCCATTACTCATCAACCACAAATTATTTGCTCATCAGTCACGTTGCTAGTGCTCCTTTAAAATTATTTTCATTTCTTCTACCTTGTAGATTATCACATAAAACTTGAATATGACTTCGTTGTTACTTAACAGTAATCCCTCTTTCATTTTATACTACTGCTGTTAATGTGATAACTACATTGCAAAAATGCTTGTTCACCAGTACTTGTTATGGGTCTTTTTGCTTTAAGGCAAACATTTTGGTTTTTTTTTTTTTTGAAGATTTATTTTCTTATTTGAAATGGGGAAAGGGCAGAGGGAGAGAATTTTCAAGCAGACTCCCTGATGAATGTCCAGCTCAATACCACAACCCATGAGATCACGGCCTGAGTGAAAACCAAGAGTTTGATTCTCAACCCACTGAACCACACAGGCCCGCATTAAGACATACACTTACATGTATTCTTATTGTCTGTGATTATTTTTTATTTATTTATTTATTTTTAATAATTTTTTTTTTTAATTTGACAGAGAGGGAGAGATCACAAGTAGGCAGAGAGCAGGCAGAGAGATGGGGGGAAGCAGGCTCCCCATCGAGCAGAGAGCCCGATGCAGGACTCGATCCCAGGACCCTGAGATCACGACCTGAGCCAAAGGCAGAGGTTTAACCCATTGAGCCACCCAGGCACCCCTGTGATTATTTTTTAGACTCAGTGCTTTTATTATAGACTGTCTGTAGGAAAAAATACGTATTTTTTGCTATGTTATACAGAATCTTCCATGATTTGATGTTAATCAGGCTTTTATGGATATATATCATGTCACATCCTTTACAAATCCCACACTCAAGCTGACATGAATTCCTTATAAGACATGTCTATATTCTCTTAGCTTTGTGTATTGATTACTCTGTTTCTTCTCCCCATGACAGATACCTTTTGCCTTTATTTCCATAAGTTCCTCCTTTAAGGACATTGTAAATAGAATCCTCTGTTGATGGACATTTAGGAGACTTCTAATATTTTGTTATAACAGGCAAGCTTCAGTGGACATTCTTGTCCATGTCTCCATATATGTATGTACAAGGGTTTCTTAGGAATATACACACATACATAATATATGCCTAGCTCTGTCTGGCTTCCCAGAGGCCTTGGTAGAAGGTGTGACAGCCCCCAGATGATTCATCCTATGCCAGGAGGTAGAGGTGGACTTCCCTTTCCCCTGCTGCACTTTGCTTGTTCTCAGTGGAGCTACATGATACCCGTGGAAGCACGCCATCCACTGCAGACACACAGAAACCTACTACATGTGTACCATGTTCAGGGAGCTGTTGGTGGAATTCTGTCCTGGTGGGAGGCAGCAAGAATGGAAGCAGGAACTCCTGAAAATATTTCTTTTCTTTCAAGGGAGATTTATGTGAGCCTCCTTTTCTGAGGGCAAGAGCTGAGGCTGGGGGTTGGCCAGGGGCCATGGGCCCTGGATCCACAGTTGACCATTCATCAGGACTGAAGGGTGAAAGGCCCGTATAAGAGTCCTTTTCCCAGCTCATTAGGTTTTAAGAGCAGACCACTGTAGTCTGAATAGTTTGTTTTTGCTTTTGTTTCCCTTGCTTTGGAAAACATATCTAGAAAAATGTTGCTAGGCCAATGTCAGAGAAATTACTGCCTGTGCTCTATTCTAGGATTTCTATGGTTTCCACTCTTATATTTAGGTCCTTAATTCATTCCACATTTATTTTTGAGCATAATTTAAGGAAATGGTCCAGTTTCATTCTTTTGCATGTAGTTGACCAGTTTTCCCAACACCATTTGTGAACTAGGTGGAGGGGATTAAGAGTATACTTATAGTGATGAGCCCTGAGTAATGAACAGAATTGTTGAATCACTATATTGTACCCTAAAACTAATATCATACTATATGTTAATTATATGCAATTAAAATATAAAAATATATATAAAAATAAGAAAATAAAGTATGTTTAAAAAAAGAGAGAGAGAGAGAGAGAGAGAGAGAGAGAGAGACTGCTGGACATGTTGACACCACAGCAGAGTAAATCTGGCCAGGAGTTGTTTTTAATGGGAATGTATCTCAAGTCAGTGCCCTTTGATCTTCACATGGCCGCTTGTTCGGGTTATTTATCAGTTAGAGGGCAGTGGAATAATTTGAGCTTAAAAACTTTGGTAACACTTCAAATCACATCTATTTCTATTTCTATTTATGTTTATGTTTGGAGGAAAAGGAAACAAAAGCAAAAATGAACTATTAGGATTTCATCAGATTGAAAGCTTCTGTAAGTGGAGGAACCAATCAATAAAACTAAAAAAACCTTTGGAATAAGAGAAGATATTTACAAATGGCATATCTGAGAAAAAGTTAATACCCAAAGTACATAAAAGGTTTACAAAATGAAACAACCAAAAAGTGAATAATCCAATTAAAAATGGGTAGAAGACACGAATAGACATTTTTCCAAAGAAGACATCCAGATGGCCAACAGACATATGAAAAGATGCTTAACATCACTCATCATCAGGGAAATACAAATCAAACTACAATGAGATACCACCTCACACCAATCAGAATGGCTAAAATTAACAAGTCAGTTAACAACAGGTGTTGGCGAGGATGCAGAGAAAGGAGAACATTCTCACACTGTTGATGGGAATGTAAACTTGAGCAGTCACTGGAAAACAGTATGGAGGTTCCTTAGAAATTTAAAAATAGAACTACCCTAGGACCCAGCAATTGCACAACTAGGTATTTACCCAAAGAATACAAAAATACTGATTCAAAGGGACACATACACCCCAATGTTTATAGAAGAATTATCAACTACAGCCAAATTATGGAAAGAGCCCACATGTCCCTTGACCAATGAATGGATAAAGTGTGATCTGTGTGTGTGCACACTGAATAATACTAAGCTAACAAAAAGAATGAAAACTTGCCATTTTCAATGACATAGCTGGAAATAGAGGGAATTATGCTAAGTGAAATAAGTCAGTCAGAGAAAGACAAATACCATATGGTTAAACTCATACATGGAATTTAAGAAAGGAGGTAGATGAACATAGGGAGGAAATGAGACAGACAAACCAAGAAACAGACTCAACTACAGAGGACAAACTGAGGGTTGTTGGGGAGGAGGTGGGCAGGGGATGGGTTAAATGTGTGATGGAGATTAAGGAGGGCACTTGTTATGATGAGCCCTGGGTTTTATATATACGATGAATCAATAAATTCTACTTATGAAATTAATATTACAGCATATATTAGCTAACTGGCATTTAAATAAAATCTTGAAACTACAAAAAAAATCCTATATATAGAATTATAGCATGTAAATTTTCAATTTTACAAATTACACTGAATTTGGCCATAAGTAGTTGTACCAATTTAGAATTCTACCCAATAGGAATGATCTTACCATACCTAAATAGTCAATGCTTAGTATTGGTAGATTTTAATTACCGCTAAATTTCAAAACATTTTAATTTTGAAATATTTCACAAAATGTGATACCAACGATTTCATTGTGGTTTTAATTTTAATTTCCCTGAATACAAGAGACATTTCCTAAAATTCTATGATCACAGAAATAGATAAATTTTATCCATACAAGAGTAAAAGAGTGTAATCATAATGAACTAGAGCACATTATAAGCATGGATTATTCTTAACAATTAAAATATTGATTTTAAAAAGGTATGTATACTTATATATCCTACTTTTTATATAGTAGGATTCCACTTATATAAAATCTAAAAACAAGCAAATCAAGCCTATTTATACTTTTGGATACATTTTTAAATAGCAAAAATTGTTATTTCTGGGAATAGTGGTTAAGGACTCTCACTGTAGAGGGGGACACAGACTTCATTTGATTCTGGAATAGTTTATCGTATTGGTGGGCTCACCAATATTTTATTTTTTTCTATAGCTTTTCAGCTCATAAATATTTTTATGATTAAAAATATGGATTACATATAGGTGATTGTTGTTTTATTCTCTGTTCTTTCATTTTTCCTTACAAGACATGGAAGAGAAAAAGTGAGCTGTGCTTAACTCCATTCCATTGCTAACCTACCTGGGCTGAGCCACCACAATGCATTGTCTATATTGTTGCAATTGCATGACAAATGGTCTCCCTGGTTCCTTCTCTACCCTTCCTTTATACAGTCTATTTCATTTTAAAAATTGTCATTAGTTCTGCAAATATTTAAGTCAGATCATATCATTTTTCACTTCAAAAGCTGGTGATCAGTTCCTATTCCAATCAGAATGACAAATATATTTCACACAATGGCCATAAGATATTACGTCTCTCAGCTTATCTTTTACTACTCTATGATCAGAAATACAGGAGAATACCTTAGGGCATTTATTCTAGATATCTGTTCTGCTTGGAAGACTATTTCCGAAGACATGTGCTTAGCTAATCCGCCCACCTCCTTCATGTCTTTCTTCATATCACAGTTTCTCAAACTGGTCCACCTAAACAATGAATTCAATGCCCTAACTTGCTCTCCAATGACACTACCTTGCTACAGATCTCTTCTCATTCTATTCCACTTTACCCGTTTTCAATAGCACTTGTCAATTATAATATGCTATACAATTTACTTATTTATTTACTTATTTCCTTCCATTAGAACATAAGTTCCCCAAGGCAGGGAATGATCTCAAGTAGCTAGAATATGTGGCACTCAATAGATATTTTATATCATGAGGCCTAAATAAATAACTGAGAGAAGAGAAAATTTCCAAATTCTATCTCATACTCACTCAGGGTAATTTCTCATGGAGGACAAATCAGGACAGTTGGCAGCCTTAAATAAATATTTTTTCTGTGTGTATGTTTGTGTATTCTTACAACTTCATTTGGCTAAATTTGTCAGTAGTCAATATGTGTATGATGACACAAGTCCATGAAGATATTACCAGGTGCCATATTAGAGACCCAAGGTCCAAGAATTCTGAACTTTCATGAGAAAAACCCAGAAAAATATTATGCAGTAATCATGACAAGAAGTATTAGCCTTGGCTTGTCGCTAGAACTCAAAAGAATGTTGACCCTAAAACAGGGTAGAAAATATACACACTTTACTTCTTATTACATTGTCTAAAATAAATCTTATAGCCATACCTAATTTGATGAGAGTGAGAAAATACAATCTTACTATGTTCCAGAAGGATAAGCAGAAACATTTGGAACCATAATAATGACCACCTAATTGGCCTCACATAATTCAAGAATTTTTTTTTTCCCTCATGCCCACCTTAAATGTTTTTTCTATAAACAGCTGGAGAGGAGAAAAAGGCTCAAGTTATGAGTATCTGGTATTAGCCAGATGAAACGAAAGACTTGCACATCTCTGAAAGATCCATGCTTATTTACTAAAGACCAATGCTAATCCAAAATACCACAACACTGAGTACTCTGAAACTTACCTTTCAGCTAGATTATAATCTTTTGCTAGATTACTTTATAGGTAAATATTATAGGAAGGCATCTAACCTAGAGGTTGCCATTCCTGAATTCCTCTTGTAATTACTCTGAACATTTGTTGAAGACAGACCTTTTGGTATCACTTTAGGAGATCAAGACTGAGTAGATCTGAGGTGAATATCATGGATATATGTTTAAAATGAATATCTCCTCCATTGGATGCTGGTGTTGTTATGTGGAGACTAGAATTTATACACCCCCCCCCAAAAAAAGTTAAAAGTCTCAAGCTTTCCTGACTTCCAGAGGACTGATTCATATATAGCCTGGGATCAAGGAATCATTATTTGCAACTACTACCTCAAGTGATTCTGGTCATCTGACAGGCTCTGTAACTATTAACTCAACCTATTGTTATAGAGGAAGGAACTGACAGCTAAAATGAGTTGATCCCTTGTCTTTGAGGCTACATAGGGCTGTGCAGTGTTGACACTAGAACTAATGGATGATAAAGAATACTCAAAATCAAAAAGTGTAGAGGTAATCTAGTTGCCTGAGTTAAAAATGAGAAAATTGAGTTACAAAAAACAAAGCCGTTTACCAGGGCAAGGAGTTTGGAATTCCTGAGTCCTAACACATTGACCACAGGACATTTATGACTAATTATGACATTGGTGCCTGCCTGCCTGCCTGCTTTCCTTCCCTCCTCTCCTTCCTCCCTCTTTCCTTTAATGGTTTTCTATACTACAAAACTATTCTCAATCATTTGCTTGCTAAAGAGAGAGAGGAAGATTTTGAGTCCTGGGCATCTGTCCAGAATGGCAGAGATCGTTCATAGGGAACCATGAAGTACCTCCTTGGGGCCACAGCCTCTCTTGAGCTCAAGCTGCTGCCTATAGAGTCATACTGTCTTTTCAGCAAGCTGTGACATCTCAGCTGTCTGCCATTTCCCCCTGAAAGCTGCTGTTGCCCGATTCTTGGTGTTTTTTTTAGGCCCAAGACTTCTACCTGCTGTTTGCTGCTATTGAAGGAACTAAGTGTCCAGATTGATTTAATTGAGCATTTTTGTTAAGCTTTGTGAAAAACTAGTAAATAAATATTTGACATAATAAAATTTAAAGCATAAGAAAATTTGTGAGGTTGTTAAAATCATCTTTTCTGGTCCATAATTTTTGACTATAGCCTAAAGAAATAAATTGGAATCTTTAAGATTTTGCACCAAACTGTTATTTCCAATGAAGAGACTCAAATGGTGACCACCACATCCCAGTTCCTCAAGAAAGACAAGAAGGCATCACATGCTTGATGATAGGTATCTACCCTCCCATCACTGTGCATTTATAAAGACATAGCAACTCTTGAATGCTAACTTCCAGTGTATTGTTCAGATTTTTTTAATTTTTTTTATTTATTTACTTATTTATTTATTTTTTAAAGATTTATTTACTTATTTGACAGACAGAGATCACAGTTAGGCAGAGAGGCAGGCAGAGAGAGAGAGAGGAGGAAGCAGGCTCCCCGCTGAGCAGAGAGCCCGATGTGGGGCTCGATCCCAGCACCCTGGGATCGTGACCTGAGCTGAAGGCAGAGGCTTTAACCCACGGAGCCACCCAGGCACCCCTATTCAGTTTTTTAATACCTGAGAAGCCATAGGAAAACACTACAATGAATAATAATGAGTCTTCAAAATAAAATTACAGAAAAAAGAGATGTTTAAAATGTTAATAAACTTCTTTAGTTACATCTCATTTTTTTTTTTTAAGGTTTCATTTATCTATTTATTTGAGAGACAGAGAGAGAGTGAATGAGCAGTGGGGAGGAGCAGAGGCAGAGGGAGAAACAGGCTCCCAGCTGAGCAGGGAGCCTGAAGTGGGACTCGATGTGGGACTCGATCCCAGGACCTTGAGATCATGATGTGAACTAAAGGCAGACACTTAAACAACCGATCCACCCAGGTGCCCTAAAATTGTCTCTACTATTTCTCACGTTTAGCTTCTGCAGAATAAGCACACTATTAAGTGAAACTAAATTTCTGGGTCAGAGTGCTTTCTGAGGGATCAGAGCTGTGCTGGAAACTTAAACACATTCTCTGAGCTCTTGTGCCTTTGCTTCCTCTTTTCGCAGGCAATCAGGTCTATTCTAGATTTTTGTAGACTCAGGCCTTCAGTTAAGGGAAAAGGAAGTCACTGAGGAAAGGTAATAGTAAATACTCATTCACAAATCCATCAGTCTATTACAATTTGTACCAGAAAATAGCCCCTTTAATTTTATATACATTATTTCACAATGATTGATATGGGTATTCTTTTTTTTTTTTCCTATTCATAAATATTTTAGGAGCGCCTGGGTGGTTCAGTTAAGTGTCTGTCTCTTGATTTTTGGCTCCGGTCATGATCTCTGGGTCCTGGGATTGAGCCCCACATCAGGCTCCCTGTTCTGAGGAGAGCCTGCTTCTCCCTCTCCCCCTGCCATTCCCATGGCTTGTGCTCTCCTGCTCTCTCATTCTGTCAAATAAATAAATAAAAATATTTGTTAAAAAATTTTTAATTGGTGTTTCTAATAGAAAATGATTCAAACATGCACATTTAATGTCTATGGTGCAATAACATTTGCAAAACTAAAAAAATGTCCATAATAAAAATTTAATACCAAGTTTGACAATTATTACAGGTTTTCTGCTAACAATTTTTGCTGTTTCAAGTGGAAAAGAAAATAAGAAAGGAAATTATTAGGAAAAAAAGATTACTTGTGATTTTCTTCTGAAAAGATGGTGAGAATAAAAACTGATGGTCATGTTTTACTGTAATTAACCTAGCAGCAGACCCATTATTTATAGTTTCCCCCAAGGCTGTACTGTATGTTAAGCCCATTTTTATCAGATTGTCTTTATACAATTATTCTTAATTATTTTGCCATTTTGTGGAAATGACTAATCCATGTGTCCTAAATGAAAAATATCTGCACAATTACCTAACTGCATTTTAAATCTTACCTACTGTTCCAAATCAGAGACTTGAACACCTGATGCCTCTCTGAATTAATACTATAATTTTACACTACAAAAAAAACTATCAGAAGTGCCAATTTAATTACTGAAAAATCAGCCAGTTTTCCTTCCCTTTTTTTGCTATAGAGAAACTTTATCTGTAACATATAAAAGTATTCAGATAGAATATTCTTTACCTTACGTAATTCTTAATGTCTTTTTTTTTTTTTTTTTTTTTTTTTTTTAAGGAGAGAGAAAATGCTGGATGGGGAGGAACAGAAAGAGAAGGAGAAGGAGAGGACCTTAAGCAGACTCCATACCCAGCACAGAGCCCAACTCAGGGCTCAATGTCATGACCCTGAGATCATGACCTCAGTCAAAATCATAACTCCGGTGCTTAATGGACTGAGCCACCCAGGCACCCCTCAACATCTTTATATGTTGGCCAAAAATGGACCAGTTGCTCTCAACTAAAACAAAACTCCTTCTGAATGACTGACAACTTGTAGACACAGCTGCAGTGTATAATGATGGTAAAATTGATTACTTAATTTTCACTTTATTCCTATTACAATTATAAATATATTTGGAGAAAGGTAATTTTCATAAAGATAAATCATTAGGCATTCTTTCCTTGATTCAATCAGCATTTGTTTTATTTTGAAACACCAGTGATGCATTTACTTCAGCCAGCAACTAAGAAGCATTAAGCAAGAATACTTTGCATTATAGAGCTTCTAGAATGCTCTAACATTAATATAATTAAGAATTTCCAAAATTCCCATGAATATGAAGACTTCTGATCCCCACCATTAGAATCCTGTCCTCAAAGAGTTGGAAAAAAGATGAGGCAGATATCTTCACTTTTAATAATTGTCCCAAATTGATGGTTTAGGGAATTGTATTTAGAGAAATACAGGAAGAAAAATACATTTCCAGTGTGTAAATTTGGGAGTAATGCTCACAATGGTCATATTGGGAAATATTTAGTTAGGTAGTAAAAATCTCATTCTTAATTGCCAAAGGTAGGGATTCATTATAATAGGATAGTTTATTCTTCAGTTTTTATTTATGTTCTAACTTTCAGTGCTTATGATGTCATAACAAGATATCTCTTCATAACATTATGATCTCCTCTACACTCAAAGGGTATAATGATAGATGGGAGGGAACAAAATAGTAGAAATTGAGCATTAAAAAAATTGGTCAGGTCCAATCATTTGCTCCTGCAGTTTCTACTTTCTTCTTCTCTTTATTCCCACTTCCTCCAACCTTCTAGTTTTTCTGTAATTCTTTGCTCTTTTGGAGCTCTGCCTCACCATGAAAAGAACACAGGCAGCTAACCTACTGGTTTAGGAGGAAGAGGAAGGACCTGGAAACCCGGTTGCTGTGTTCATTGCAGGCACAACCCATGCTTCCTCAGCCTGCTTGAAGAGCTCCAGGGAGGAACAGAGACCACTGAAGGTCCACGGAGCACCAGGCCGGCTTGCATCTATGTGCACGATGTTAAATGATCGCTGCTTTAAACCACTGAATTCTGCCTAGTCTGTGCAGCAGCAGATAGCTCAGACATGGGGAGGGGCACAGTCACCAGAGGTAGAGCTGATGCAGGAGATGATGCCACTGGGACATAGAGAGGGTAATTGGTAAAAACAGACTTGTGAGGGAAAAAAGATATGGATTTTTAGCTTGCGTAATTATGGAGATAAAAAGTTAGGGAATAAACAGTGAAGTTCCATAAACTTTCATCCAAACTGTTAGGACCAAATGTGTATGGAATATTGAATCTGCAGACCTTATACAGTTATTAGGATGTAATATGTGGTATATATTTTGTAGCATTCATCAGCATATTCCAGGACAATGTCTCACAATACATTATTCTGAAGCAAAACAAATAAATAGTCACAATGAATAAATCCTATAAAGTTCATTTCAGTCAGGTGAGGTTTTGCTTCCAAATGAGTTATTAAAAATATTTTAGTTTTTAGAGCTTCATGAATTTCAGAACTACAGATGAAGTCCCTGATATGTTAACATAGTAGAAAATTGCAGAAGTATGGAAAATTAAAAGAACCATTGAATTGGATGTAAAGGCTAAAACCTTGTTGGACCAGCTAAGATAAGAAAATAAAACGAAAAAATAGATATGTTTAGTGAAAACTCCAAACTATTGATGGAGTAGTTGAGAAAGGATACCCATGGCTTCCCTCTGTGAGGGAATTTAAGTAGGAATTTACCCTCAGCCCCCGTTCGTACTCCTTGTAGTACTGTTATTTAAAAAAAAAAAAAAAAAGAGAAGATAGTTTACTGCCTTTTCCATACACATAATCAAAAAGATCTGCAAGCCTGAGCACAGTGTGTAATGAGGAATAAGAGGGCCCTGTGAGAGGTGGGTCAGTCATTTCACACCAGCTCAGTTGTATGGCCACCATTCCTGAGAGGCTTTTCCACATGTGTTTTAAAGTAGTCTCTTGGGGCACCTGGGTGGCTCAGTCATTAAGCACCTACCTTTGGCTCAGGTCATGATCCCGGACCCTGGGATTGAGCCCCGCATCAGGGCTTCCTGCTCAACAGGAAGCCTGCCTGCTTCTCCCTCTCCCACTCCCAACCCTCCTGCTTGTGTTCCCTCTCTCGCTGTCTTTTTCTGTCAAATAAATAAATAAAACCTTTAAAAATAAATAAATAAATAAGCAAACTAGTCTCTAGCTCATGAAAGACACAAAAGCCTCATTATGTCCGGAAAGGTAACTAGAACTGGCAGAAAACATAAAATTCTGTGACATCTAGAGGTTCAAAGTACAAACTTATTACTGCCCAGTTCAAATCCATCTGATAATTTAACAGTATGTTACAACTTAATTCACATTGGCACTGTTTGTATGCCAACAAAATAACTAGATACAAGGCCCGTATTTCACGGTCTTTAATCATATTTTTAAAATTCTGTAGATTTAAATCCCATCTTGCTATAAAATGTATTATCATTACTATTATTGTTAATAATATCATTGGAAAATTTAAAATTCTATAGATTTATTTTGGAATGGCATTTAATGGGATAGCATATAATCTTGGGAATGTTCAGATGCCAGAAGTGATAATTATTTTTTGGCAAATAAATGAACATGGAAAATTATGAGTCTCGTCTTATTATGGTTCATTTATTGGTTTAATAATGACGTTTTGTTAACTAGGAGAATGAATGATGAGTATGTTTTTAACCGTCTATTAATATTGGACAGCTGAAAATGTTTTCTTTGGTATTTAAACAGGCTATGTGTATTTGAATGCCCATGTTTTTCTCTTCTTAATTTTCAGTTTGGTTCTTCAACATTTTTGTTGATATGGTTGAAATGCCAAATTTTTAGGTATTAGTAAAATTTCCATGGAACAAATAGAAAACTTTTCAGTCCATGATTTGTATTTATTATTAAGTTTGCTTTCATCAAACATGTGTAAACCTTTAAAAACTGTATATTTCCATGCTTGCCTGGCTATAATAATTTCTAACCATTCATTTCTATGTATAATGCTTTTTTTAAAACCACTTTGCTGAGTTATGATTGATAAACAAAAAGGTGTATATATTTAATGTACACAACCTGATGAGTTTGGGGATAAGTATTTATCTATGAAACCATCGCTGTAATCAATGCTATAAAAATATTTATCACCTACAAAAGTTTCTTCCTGTTCTCTTTAATTTTTTTGTGATTAAAAACATATACGGTCTACCCTCCTAGCAAATATATAAGTAGACAATACAATTTATTAATTACTGGTATTATGCTGCAGATTTCTAGGACTTAATCATCTATGTACAATGTTTTAAAGTCATGTCTATTCAGAGTTTTGACTATATTAAAAGAGTGATATCAGGTATAAGGCTCATACATTAAAGCACTCAAAACACATTTGATATTAAAATGTGACTAGTGTATGTTTACTCTCATATTACCAATTTCCCCAAAGTTGTCAATAAATGAAAAGGCTCTCCAGTGTTTTTTTTTTTTTTTTTAAACTTTGAGGATATTTTTGGATTCCTTCAAAATATAAAGAGCCTAATAAGTTAGCTATCCTGATACTATTTCATAAATGCTATTTCAAAGAGATGAATATATTCTAGGAGTCTGTTAAAATGAACTTAGTTCAGAAGATATCTGATCTTTGTAGGAAATTAATTACATGGAAAATGAATCATTCAAAATATCAAGTACTGAAAAATGACAATTCTAATTTTTGAAGTTTAAAGATATATCTTCCAAATAGATAAAATAAAGAATAGCAATATAAACAAAAGTAAAAATAAATTAAGATTTATTTAACTCTGCAGTTGGACAGAAGAACAAAACAGGAATTATGGACAAATACATTATTATTGAAATCTAAGGATAACATATTTTTTTAAAAACTTACAAAAATTATTTGAAAAATCTTAAAATTTTTATGTCTAATATGAATTTTGACTTCAGATGGATATTTTCCCTAAAGATGTAAAAATAAACTTTTCCACTGAGAATATATCAAAAATGTATTTCACATTTTATTATATCTGATTATAACCAATTGAGACTCATAAGGTACCATTAAATGTTAATAAATGACACAGACTCTAGACTCTTAGTTGATCAAAGGCTCCTTCTCGATCAATGAACAATGAGAAAAGCAAAGAACTAATCTAGATTCCCTCCTGCTTCTGAGACAGAAGTAGCTCTACTGCTGTTCCTACTTTAGTATCTTCATGCAGAGACCACAGTCCATTTGAAGTCCTTATCTGGAATTCTTTCCCTTGCAGCACACCCGGGTGCCTCAGTAGGGTAAGCAGCTGTCTTTGGCTCAGGTCATAATGCCAGGGTCCTGGGATTGAGCCCTAGAGCAGACTCTCTGCTCAGTGGAGAGCCTGCTTCTCCCTCTTCCTCTGTCTGCTTCTCCCTCTGTCTGCTGCTCCCCCTGCTTATACTCTCTCCCTCTCTCTCTGTCAAATAAATAAATGAAATCTATAGAATTCTTTCCTTTGAGGAATGGTTACCTTCTGAACATGCTTTTATGAATCAAGGCTTGTGAGGGGAGGGTTAAGAAAACACTTATCTGTGACATTTTGTGAGTTAATAGTGCTATTAAACTAAAATTTTAGGAAGGTAAAGTATGGATTTCATACAAATACAAAAGTAACATGTGTCGAATGTTTTAACTCATTAATTCATGTGAAAACTAGGGGGATGTGAAAATCAGTTGAAAGAGAAATTTGAAGAACAGCCACATCTATATATTCCAAAACAAATTTGCTAAAAGTTGCAAAATTGGTTCATATCGTATAGGGAAATAAAATGCAAATGTGATAATTGGGGTCATATTTTCTACAGAGAAGAAGTCAATTGTATTTCCACTAAAAAAAATTATACACTTTGCAATGGATAAGAATTATTTCCTCCATTCATTTTCTACAAGTTAACTTTGACACAGAATCATGAAATTATCTATTCAATAGAAGGGCAATCAAAGGTGAAAACACAGAAAAAATCCAATAATCCTTGAAGGACCACTCAACAGTCTAGAACTACAATGAAAGGAAACCCAGTAATCTTATTTGTCATTTACATGTTGTGGAAAATTTTTCCTGAGAGTCTTCTATTTGTGTACAAGGCTGAGAGGTTTTCTTGACTTAACAATCCCAGTTTGGCTACCTTCATGCTTTCTAGTTCCCCAGAGTCAGTAAACAACTAATTGTGATGTTATTCTAGAATCTCCCACTAGAGAGATTTCAGTGTAAAAATCAAAATATTAGTTCACAATTTTGCTTTTACCTCAAAATATACCGTGTCTCCTAAATTTAAATAAAAATTAAATTTTGAGATAGACATACTTCCAACAAAAGTAAAATACTTTTAGGAATAATACTAAATGGAGTCAAACATTCTCAAACACAGAACTGGAATTAAAAAGGCAAATTTTAGCCATCTGCCCTTTCAACTCTTAAGTAGGACCAGAAACGTGACTGGATAACTCAACGGGACAGCAGGCATGTCATAATATAAAAATGGTGGCTAGAATTAATGGAAAATAAAGGATGGCATTTCAAACACTAAGCATTAATTGACACATGTATTGTTTGGCTTAAGATGCATCCAGAAAAATAGTTGGGGAAATAAAGACATGAATGCTATGGGGGAATACAAAAGTGTAGAAGTAAATATCCTCAAATCCTCAGGTACTGATAACTAAGTTTTTGTTGTTGTTGTTTTTCAGGCAATGGTAGAAAGTTATTTCAGCCCTAGGTCTCATGGAGTGCAAACCCAAAGATCCTTAGCAATACAAAGCACCATTAAAAAAACAGGCAGCTGGGGGCCCCTGGATGGCTCAGTTGTTATGTGGCTGCCTTCAGCTCAGGTCATGATCCCAGGGTCCTGGGATCCCAGTGCCTCTGCAGGGATCCTGCTTCTCCTTCTCTCTCTCCCACTCACTCTGCTGTGTTCCTTCTCTCGCTGTGTCTCTCTTTGTCAAATAAATGAATAAATAAAATCTTAAAAACAAAATAAAACAAAGCAAAAAACAAAACAGGCCGCTGTTCTTCCATCATGAGTGTCATATGAATAAAAGGGGTTTGTGTGATGGGGGAAGCATTTGACCTGTATAAGTAGAGAGTGGTGACAGTTGCAAAAGAAAGAAAATATCTACATCTAGTAAACATTACTCTCAAGAGAAAGGCACCGAATACAATAGATTAACTGGAATAGTTACATCTCAGAATAAAGTCTTTACACCAGTCCATGCTTGAGCCCTTCCATAACTCTGTAACTTCTGAGAATTCTGGGTTCTACAACTTTCCCAAGTTTGTGTCTTATCCTGCTAAATCGATTTAGCTATAGCAATTCGAAATACAACCCTTTATTTCTAGAGCAACATAAGGAGATGAATAATTTGAGTTCCTATCTTTAGTCGTCCTTGGGTTGGACTGAGGGCATGGGGGAGAGTCAGGTAGAGGAGTGTGTCTATGCGTGTGTGTGTGTGTGCACGTGCGTGTACACACAGAATAAGAAACAGAGAGACAGCCAAAAAAGAAGGGAGGAGAGGAGGAGGAGAACAATAAGAAGTAACAGGAGAGAAAAGAAGCAGGGAAGGCAGAGAAGAAAGCCAGGTTGGGCTTGCAACAATACGTGGAATTCAACAGCAGAAAAGCCACAGAGTTCTGATACGGCACAGAATAGCTACATGCTTATGCCTAGAATCACAGCCTCGGATACATCTGCAGTGGGAAGAGAGGAGGAAGGACATCAAAACCTGTGCCCTTTGGGTCAAGGGTTCAGGTTATAAGAATTATAAAAATGTTCAGGATATGACATAAGTGTGCTGTTGCTGAGGTTAAACCCTTTTAACCCCAGTGAAAAAATCCTGCTCTTTTCTTTTCCTTCTGTTCTTTTGCCCTAACTTTTATGAAGTGGGTTACAATCTTCTTGTGTCCTTAATGCCACTTTCCTCACTCCTTGTCCTCACAGCTGATAGTTTTAGATTTTGGAGACTATTTCACTAAGAAGGATAACTCTGTGTTATGAAATAGTTCAACTCCAACCATCTTACCACCACCAGCTGCTGAAATATCTGGCCTCTTCTGCACCTACTAGCTCCAAGAGAACTGATGGAAACTTAATTTGTAGAAAGGATTTTGGTTGAAAACAAATTGATGAAAATAATGAATTGGTCAAAACAGAATACTTAAAATATGTTCCCTTTCATGGAATGGTAAATTTTAATGGACAGATGACATTTGTGTACTTTAATTTGCCATCAGCTTTTTAAGCCATTTGTCTCCTATACTCAAATTTATCATTTAAAAATTTAAGTGTATTTTAGTCAATTATGTCATTTTATGGCTATGTTTTCATAACATTTTGAATATTATTTCCAGCTCTAAGCAATTTTTTGAAAACAAACTTGTTGAAATAAATGTAATCGTCAAAGTTTGTTTAAATAAATTTTGAGCAACCCAAGGTCATATGAATTGTAAAAACATTAGTAATTCTGTAGGTTACACTTATATACTTTTTTTTTTTTTTGGTTCATTTAATCATTTGAGGCCTATGTTTCTTATTTGGCCATAGTCATACTTTTTAAAATGACAGGAAAATATTTGAACGGTTTTTCAATTAACATTTGCTTTGGTTTAGTATAATTATTATTTGCAGTTACATTAAGAATTGAATTTCCATTGTTAAAAAATATAGTCAAGATTTGGAAATAAGCAAAAGGTTAAAACATGCCAGGTGTGTAAATAGAATACTATTTCTAAGCTGAACTTAAAAATCTTTAAAATGAACCAGATTTCTGTGTTGGGTATTTAATGAATACAAATTTATAAAGCCAAAGGATAACATCTGAATAATATTTTGTACATTCAAAACTACACCAAGGACATTAAAAATAAAACAAAACTCACATTGATACATTCCCACACCTTTTTTTCTTAACAGAATATAGAAAGGAAGTGTTGAAATTCTTTTCAATACAAAAAAATAAAAACAAAACTAATATCTACTCAGTGAATTCAAATTCATTGATGCCTTTGTCCTCTGTTTATTAATAGGGCTACAGGAATAAATTCTACAATTCTATGAAGTATTCAAATATTAACACTTAAAACACTTTAATCATAGGAAACAAACTGAGGGCTGCTGGGGGAGGGAGGTGGGGCATGGGGAAAGTGGGTGATGGACATTAAGGAGGGCACCAGATGTAATGAGCTCTGGTTGTTACATAAGACTGATGAATCACTGAACTCTACCTCTGAAACTAATAATACACTATATGTTAACTAATCGAATTTAAATTTAAAAAAAGATAAACTAATAAAGAAAACAAAGATAAATGTAAATGTAATAATGTAAAGAATGTAAAGTATGCTAGGAAGATGCTCTTTATTGTATAAAACATACATAACAAAATAATAAAATTTACCATTTTAAACATTTTAAACACACAATTCTGTCTCATTGGGTGCATTTAAAGAAGGCATTACATCACCACTAATCCTCCCGAGAAATTTCTCATCATCTAATACCCAAACTCTCTACCTGTTAAAAGATAACTCGTCATTCCCTGCTCCCCACAAGCCCTTTGAACCTCTACTGTAATTTCAGGTCTCTGTGAATTTGACTATTTTGGCTATCTCATAAAAGAGGAATCATGTAATTATCACTTTGTTGTCTGGCTTATTTCATTTATCATAATGTTTTCAACATTTATTCATGTTGTAGCATGTTCCAGAATTTCATTTCTTCTTAAGGCTAAATATTCTATTGTATATATATGTATCACATTAATTTGTCCATCCATCTGGAGATGGAGATTAGGGTTGCTTCCACTTTTTAGTTATTGTGAATAATGCTCTATGAACAATGGTTGCAAATATCTGTGAGTTAGTCAAAACCCACAAAATTTCCTACTGGTTTGAAGGTCATTTTTTCTTAAGCATTTGCTTGATTGCTGTGGTCCTCTCATTGTTTTTCAGAGACCCTATAAGGTTCGTAAAGCCAGTCTCTGGTTGATTTGATGTTTCCATGAGGGAAAAGGGGCTTGGGGCCTATTTTGTTCTACAAGAGAAAACTTTAACCAGAATTGTCTCAGCAAATTTTTTTAACCTAAAAATGAAAATCTTGTGATATTGAAAATAACTTACCTCACATTTAAAAAATGTGTTACACTTTCATGTAATTCATGGTGCACAGATATAAATCCAGCAGACTGTTCATACACCAGAGAAGTTCCCAGTAGTTGGAAATAATGTCATGTATTTTGTTTTTCAGCAACTGTGTGAGGTAGGTGAGGAAAATACTATTATCATTGTATCACGTATAAGGGAGTTTAGGTTTAAGGACAAAATGTGATCTACATAACTCCTAAGTGGTGAACTGAAAACTTGAACACATGCTGTGTGATTTCTTCCTGTCAGAACATTTTCCAACAGTTTCTCTAATTGGATTTTTCTGTTTGAATTTATACACTCAAATGTTTAGTCAAAACTTTTCTGCCAATTTCTCATGACAGCTGCGAGGATATGTTCAAGGGCCGTAAGCATTAATTGTACAATCTTCTTGGTCTTCCTGGGCCTTAATAAGTTATGGAAACATGAATATCAATGGTATTTATGGTTTGTTAGTGGGATTGGTGGTTTAAAATGAAGTTCCCATGGCCTCTGTCTACTCAAAGTTAAGCACTTCCCCAAGTTTCTGTTCGCAGATTTGGATGAGGACTTGGACCACAGGCAGCTAGAATAGTAGGTTAGGTTGGCTTGGGAAAGCGTGGATAAAATAAAGCAAGAGATAATTAGATCAAATCTAAATGAAACCTCAGTACAACAACATGACATCGCATATCCTTCCTTGCTCACTTTACAACATAAATATGAATAAATACACCTCAGCAGAAAATGTTTTTTGTTTCTAACATTCTTAGGCTGAGATCAATCAAATGTCTTATAAAAACCAAATTCAGTGGCCTTTCCATTATCATTTTATTTGATACCTCGTGGTTTCTGAACCACTGTTTGCTTTGATTCTTTTTTTTTTTTTTTTCCTGGCCACTTCTTCTCAGGATAAGCTGCTGACTCTTACTCCTCTCACACACCAGAATTTACTGATACTTTTTCAGGCTTAATTTTGTTACTTTCCTTATCTCTCTTTTCATGATCTGCCTGACGATCTAATCTCATTATCTCAACTGTGATCTACTTACTGATGTTTATAAAGTCTTTCCTGAAATCTAAATCTGTAGTTATTCATTCTCACATTTATTCATATTATGGACTCATATTTTAAGTATTCATCAGACATCCTTTTCAACAGCATCTCCTCAGTATTTCTAATTTGAGGTCTCCAAGAAAGTTAAATTTAATGTGCTCCCTAGGCGCCCTCTTCTCCCTACTTCCAGTGCAGTCCCTTTTCAGATTTCCTTATAACTATCATTGATATCCTCGAGTTGCTTAACCAAAATCCTAAATTCCTCTTCTCTTCCCACTCTGATTGAATCCGTATTGATATGTCTCCATCTTATCTTTTTCTTTCAAATAGGAATATTTGCTTTATAGAAAAGATGAACTTACAACAAACAGCTATTAAAATTATTATTTTTTTTATTTGACAGAGATCACAAGTAGGCAGAGCACCAGGCAGAGAGAGAGGAGGAAGTAGGCCCCCCACTGAGCAGAGAGCCCGATGTAGGGCTCCATCCCAGGACCCTGGGATCATGACCTGAGCCGAAGGCAGAGGCTGTAACCCACTGAGCCACCCAGGCGCCCCTAAAATTAATTTGAACCATGAAGGTACAAACCAGCTGAATCATGAAGATATTACTAAAAATGTGTAAAATTTGAGTCGGAAATTCACACGTGAGTAATGAGAAGTTGACTAGTGTCCCTAAGTTTCAGGAGGGGCTTCAAAGATCTTATATCTTGGAGCCCTTATTCAGAAGCTCTTATAGAACATGTTAGGATAACTACAAACAAATTAAAGATCTATCTATCCAGAGGCGATGTGTTTGAACTTCTGGAACCAATTCTTAAGTTATTTTTCCTGAGGTTTCACTATATTGTTTTAAAATGGCACTGGAGAATGAATAGATGGAAACAAGAAGATTTTACAAGAGTGAAAGCATTTATGAAACCATATAACTGCCAAAGAACATATTTTAAAGCATCTTAAATGGTTTGATTAATGAATAATTTAAAAAGTCATTGTAGCTAACTACTCCGTGTTAAATGACCTTTCTCCCTTGGGCATCTGATAAAGAGAGGTTCAGCTTTAAACAATATGAATTGAATTAGAAATTCACATGCTTATCCCAAAGTCATTCATTTTATGAACTGATTACCTCTTTTTTCTCTCCATAGATTTCTTTATGAATTTTCATACAGAATGAATCATATGATGTCTATGAGAAATAAAGAAAGGAGTATTAGAGGAGGAATCTTGTAATAACCCATCTATGCCTGCAGCAAAACTGCCTGGATCCCTTGAAATTGCGTGTCTAATTTCTGCATGCGTCAAAAACTTCCATGTCTGTGTCTTTGCTCAATGACTTTCCTGGTATAGATTGGCTTTTCTCATTCTATGTCTAATTTCTTATCTCTCAACACCTACCTCATAGGTCACCAACACTGTAAAACTTACCCTGATTCTCTTATTCATGATTAATACATCATCGCTTCCATGCATTTTCTCCTATAACACTTTATCTATAATGTGATCACATGTATCAATATTAATGTGCACTACAACTTGTTACATATACAAATATAAACCCCATATAGTCAGTAATATTCCCTTTCTACCCAATAAATTGTTAGCTCATTGAGGTCAGAGACCATAACTTTGGCAGTTTTATAAGTCCTTGGAAATGGCAAAATGCCTTGAACATAGTAATAGCTCAATATTGTTGACTTAATTGAATGTACTGCTCCACAATATTAATTTACTGCTCAAAGAAACTGACCTGGGAGTCCAAAACTTTTATAATCTAAGTTCAGCTTAGTTATAGCTATATTTTGGTATTAGTCCATACAGGTATTCTGAGGTTTAGTTTACAAATAACAGTTAAGAAAAAAACTATTAAATATATTTTGTATTTTCTATTTATTTCATGTATGTATATGTTTATATATTATTACTTCTATGTTAGTTAGTTATAAGAACAACAAAAATAAATGTCTAAAAACCTCCTATGCATAAATAGGAGAAAAGCTTTCTTACATTCTTTCTGGATATTAAACACGTTAAGAATCATCCTGGGGTGATGATCTCTCCAGCTGGACATCTACTAGAATAGAAATGAGTTTAGTTTAATTAAAGTTCCTATTGACACAGTTGCTTCCAATACATAGGGTAATCCTTGTGGAACAAGCAGTGGCCATCCTACTTATTTTCATAGCTAGGGTTTTATTCCTGATAGGGCTATCCACCGTTCACCTTACTTTTAACAAAAAAAATCACCTCCAGTGGGCTACAACTCTCTTTTACAGTTCTACAGATTGGAAACATGGATATTTATTGCAGTTGAGGAACTAAGAATTTTAAAGAGGCACTTTGCCAAAGCTGGCTGATAAATGACCTCGTTCTCCTTCAAGTTTATTGTCAACACCGTGCTGTGCCGGCATTCCGAGATGCATGATGTGGTTCATGTCTTTTCTGCATGAGCTTCAGAGTCGCAGCTCTCAGCAAAGAAGTGTGCTTAAATGGCTGATTTTATTTGTTTACCGAAGACTATCTCTTTTATAATTCATCAAAGTATAAAAAGACTATTTTAAGCAGTTTCTAATAAATAAAATTTAAAATACCAATACACAGATGTTTTTCCTCTGCTCAGGTTAGATGGGCTTGATCAGTTTGCAACCCATGCAACTGCATGGAATCCCACACACGACAGAGCCCTGTTCTTGGTTTCATGTTCTGTCATCACTGTCTTGAAATTCTGAGTTATTTTTGAACAAAGTGCCCATGTAATTTTATTTCATTCCACTTTAAAATGCCTGTGGTATCATGGTTTAGAATGAATCAAGAGGTTTTGATTCCTGATGCTGACAGTTATAAACCAATTAGCTGAAATTTCTTATTTCTGATTCCTTGAATTGGCAGTTTCTGTACTATGACCTAGAAAATTGTATGGCAAACTTTTATTTTCTCAGTAAACTCCACATCCTTTGTTTTTTTCCTTTTCCTAATGAGAGATTAGACAGAAGTGCAACCTCTGAAAATATTTAAAACTGTAGCTAGTCTTGCTCAAGTGTGGGTTGAAAAGAAAGGATGGTCCACTTTTCTCTGGGCATGGAGGTGGGGAGGGTAATTTGAAGACCACGAGGCAACACTGAGAAGCCCACACAGGAGGCAAAACACTATTTAGAAATCAAAAATCAATAAAGGCCAAAGCTATTGGAACAATGACAGGTAAGTAAAAGTCTGTTAGTGTTCAGAACCCAAAACATTTTATTTAGAGGACTAAAGAAACATTTGATTTGAATGCAGTTTAAAAAAAGGTACTGATCTTGGCTGCTTGATATAAAGCACAGCAGGCTTTCCAGAGGATTACAATATACTGAGTGTTAGAATTTTTCTTTTTTAAGATTTTGTTTATTTGTCAGAGGAGGAGGGGGAGAGAGAGAACACAGCAGGGAGAGCTGCAGGTAGAGGCAGAGGCAGACTCCTTGTTGAGCAAGGAACTTGATGTGGGACTTAATCGCAGAACCTGGGGATCATGACCTGAGCCAAAGGCAGATGCTTAACTGACTGAGCCACCCAGGCATCCTGAGTGTTAGAATTTTAAATCACAGACGATTTTTATCTTTGCATCTGAATACAGAGTATGACTGATTATAAAATATACAATTATATTATGTGCAAGTTCTAAAATATTGTTATAGTGGTTTTGAATTTATCAAGGAAATATGACACATTTGTTAATATCAGCTTTCAGGTTATTGCTATGATCTCATACGTGGTTGTGTAAAATTGTTTGATTAGAACTGGGTGTATCCTACAGACATGTTGCACTTTATTGGAATTAGAAATGGCCCAGACACAATGCCATTAACAGGAGTTCAATGAACTATTCCATTATGAACGGTCCTAGAATATTGGTAAACATTGCTCAGCATCCAAATTGAGCTTTAGACTCAGTATCTCATTATATAAGTGCAAGGCGTGAGTTTTATGTGCCGAAACCATGTCAAGCACTATTAAACTGACAAGGGTATAGAGAAGGAACAATACAGACCTCTTGGAAACTCTCATTATTGCTCTCAGTCAGGAAGCTGGAGGTATACAGTTTCAAGAGAGAAATGGAATAATTTGTCAAAGCTGTCACTGATCAATATTCTAAATGCACAGTTTTTAGGAAAACACAACACACAGTGATCCTTTTCCAATATGCGTATCAGTCTGGTTATCAAAGTCATATATCAACATTGCCTGTGCTCATTAAATTTGTACTTGCATATAAATGTTTGAATATGCATTTTTATGTAGAAAAAAAAATCTTTAAAAGAATCTAAAGTGGATTCAAGGACACACTTTGCAGTTGATGATTTACTAACTAGAAATATGACATTTTGATGATCCCTCAAATCTGTTTCCCAGAAGACCCATTGCCCTTTTAAAGCTGTGGTGTGTCCTGATGCCTCAGTCACACCTGGGCCCTTCTGAATGGATTTTTTGAGTGATAGAAATGATACAGGTGGCATCAGTTTTCGTAAAAGCCAACTTCAGTAACTTTGAGGGTCTTGGCGTCGGTGGGAGAAATACTGACCAGTTTTCTACAGAAAACAGAAAAATATCATTTGATAACCAATGAGATCATTAGGGTTCTCATCTTGCTCTGAGAATTCTCTGATCCTCTTTTATCCTTTAACAGGAAGGAATCTATTCATTCTAGCATTACGTTAACAATAGAGTTCAATATTTGATATTTCCTTTTCCTTTAAATATATAAGTACTGGGAATGAAAGTGTGTCTGGTTGGCTGAAAGTGGTTAGGATGGGCCAGTACCAGAGGCTAGAATACCAGAAAGGTAAACAGGAAGGATCGGTATCTCTCCAGACACATTCCAAGCAGAATGAAGGCCACCAGAAGGCAGAGTTTGGTTTCAAAGCAAATCCTGAAGGGACGAAGACAGTATGATATAGAAGTTACACCCAGTGGAGCAGGGCCATCCTGGGTTAAAGTCATGACCCTACATTTACAGATAGCTTATGAACAAATTACTATTTATTTGTTACAGGATTTCTTCTCGTTTAGTGCCTGAGGTTCTTGGTCATGCTGCTTCAAAGAAGGAAGAGGTAGACCAGATGAAGAGTGGTGGGCAGCAAAGCAAAGTTTACTGAGCAGTACAAAGCTCCTGAAGAGGGAGGGGGCCCATGAGGGTTGACTCTGGAGTTTCCAAGTCTGGGATTTTTATGGGGCCTGTTGGGGGGCTGTTTTAATCTGATTAACCCTCCATAAACCTGTCACCCAGTCAAGTTTTTGTCACATGGGAAAGGGTGGAGGGCTCCTTCCAGAGTGGTGTAAAATCCTTTAAAGGGGGGCACCTAGGCGGCTCAGTGGGTTAAAGCTCTGCCTTCAGCTCAGGTCATGATCTCAGGGTCCTGGGATCGAGCCCCACATCAGGCTCTCTGCTCAGCGGGGAGCCTACTTCCCCCTCTCTCCTCTGCCTGCCACTCTGCCTACTTGTGATCCCTCTGTCAAATAAATAAAATCTTAAAAAAAAAAAATCCTTTTAAGGGTGGTTTCCTTTTAGGGCATGTCCCCTTGTCCCTGCCTTCCCTTCTTCCAGCTATCCTTCATCCTACTGTTGAGCAGCACTTCACTCCTTTGGAATAGGAGAATGGCAACATCTTCATAGACAGTAGGATGGAAATTAAATCATGTAGTTAAAGCATCTGGTAGAGAAAGTTGTACTTTGTAATTGCTCCTAAATTTTGGTTATTGTTACTGAGTTCTCAATGAAAAATATTCCCTATATATCAAAATTAAAGGAAAATTTTATCATTTTTTTTTGTCATTCTGGAGTGAAATATTTTTATTCTCATTCTCTTCTTTTCTGTAACATTTTAGTAAAGTGAGTAATAACATGGATTCTGGGCCTACTGTGTGTTCAAATGTTGACTGTATCACTTTCTAGCTAGGAGACATTGGGCAAGTTGCTTTCCCTTGATGTGTCTTGGTTTCCCCAAGTAATGTGAGTAATATGAGATTGAATCCTAAGTTGCTATGAGGACTAAATAAGTTAATCTTTAAGTAGTTTATAATAGTACTTGGCATATAGAAACTTCTATGTAATAATAGGTGTAATTTTTCAGTAAAATTATTTTGATGGCGTTTTGAGATATCCATCTACATTCAATGTTATTAACTACATACACTTAATTGTGCAGATTTTTCATATTAAAATATTTATTAAAATTGTGTAAATTAATTAAAATATCAATGTTATGATGGCTTTAAATTTCAGTATCAGTTTTGGAATTAGTAAAATAGTTAAGATTTCTCTAGGCTCTGAGAACATATAGCTTCCAAAATTCATGTATATACACTTAATGCATGTTTTTACTTTCTCTGATTCCCTTGTCAGATGCAAACTTCCTGTTGGTACTTCCTTTCTTTGTTTTCAAATGCATATTTGAGCCTTGACTCAAATGTGTACTTAACCTCAATTACTATTATGTTTCCCATTGTTCAAAATATATACTTGAAGCACTCTTCAAATGCATATAATCAACTTAGGGTTTCCCTCCTTTTTTAATTTCAAAACAAATTTTGAAATGTGTTTGTGTGTGGGGGTGGGGCTTTTTGCCAGAAAACCTGGGGTTAGCCCCATATGAATGATAATGTGAAAAGGAAAGCCTACAGAAACTAAGGTATGACAGTCACAGCACTCAACACACCCTTCTATCTCTTCCTGCATAGATTCTGGGATAAAGAGCAAAGGTGCGGTTCAACATTTCCAATATAATGTTTCCACAACACCTCAAAGTCAATATGGATCTTTTGACTGATGTCTTCAATCAAAAAGGTTTGTTTTATTTTGTTTTGTTTTTAGCCTTTCACAGAGAAAGTCAAGTTATCCCCTGTTAAAAAGAAATGGTATTCTGAAATAATATCCTCAAAGAAAGTTTGAATGTTCCTTTATTATCTGAATAAAGAAAAATTAATGAAGAAGTGATGAGGGAACAGAAGGCTGGCTGAGGACAAAGCAAAAGGCTAACACCTTGCAACCTCCTCCCACTCCCACTCTTGGGTGGGACATATGTGACATTCTTTAGGAATCTCTCATCCATCTTAATGTTAATAACTTGCTAGAGGGCAAAACGACCTTGGCAATGGCAAGGCCTCTGGTATCCAGTATCTTTGTAGGTCCTCTTTAGCATATGAAAGTTCTATTAAAACCTCCCTTTTCCTTACTTCCCCCAACCCCATGGTACATAACCTACCATCCCTCACAACCCAGGGCAGCAGCTCTTCCTGCCCACAGGTCCTGTCCCCATGCTTTAATAAACTACCATTTTGCACCAAAGATGTCTCAGGAATTCCTTCTTGGTCATCGGCTCTGGACCTTACCCCACCGAACCTCACATATATTCTAGAACTTCATCAGAAGGATTGAAAAAGTATGTATATAAAATGGACTTGGAGAAAACAACTATCCTGTTTTAAGGCTTTTGGTTTTTAGGCATTGTGTTAGTTACATGACATCAATTTTGTTGTTATTTAATACTTAAAAGAGTTCTGTGAGTTGCATATTATTAACCTTCCTTGGAGGGGAGAAATTTGATGTAGAAAAAAGTTAAGTAACTTATGCACCTGAACATAACTTCTTACTAAGATTTCAGTATAGTATTAAAAATATCTGCGTAGGTTTATATAATTATGTATATAAGGTATGTTCTATTTCCTCCCAGGAAACCCAAACTCAAATGCTCTCAAGGTTCTAACAGAAAGCACTTAGGATTGATGGAGAACTTGGTCAGCTGAAGATTGTTGTGCCTAGAAATACCCTTCTTAAAAATAAATAAATAAATTTTATGTTAGATGATCTGCTTGCATGACATGTACAGAATAGGTAAATCTATAGAGACAGAAAGTAGATTAAGGTGGTTTAAGGCTGAGGGTAAGGATTGGAGGTGATAGCTAGAGAGTATGGGGTTTCTTTTTGAGGTGATAAAAATGTTTTATACTGATAGTGGTAATGACTATACAACCTTATAAATATACTAAAAAACATTGAGTAATACACTTTACTTTTTTTGAATTTTTACTTTTTTTAAAGATATTTAATTTATTTATTTGACAGAGGGAGAGACATCACAAGTAGGCAGAAAGGCAGGCAGAGAGAGAGAGGGAAGCAGGCTCCCTGCCGAGTAGAGAGACAATGTAGGGCTCCATCCCAGAACCCTGGGATCATGACCTGAGCTGAAGGCAGAGGCTTAACCCATTGAGCCACCCAGGTGCCACTATTTTTTAATTTTTAAATGTGAGTATAGTTTACAGACAATGTTACATTAGTTTCAATACAGTTCATACAAAATAGTGATTCAACAACTCCATACCTTATGCTATGCTCACCATAGGTATAGCTGCCATCTGTCACCATGCAAGGTGGTTACAATACCATTGACTGTATTCCCTATGTTGTATCTTTTATTCTCTTGACTTATTCATTTCACAGCTGGAAGACTGTATCTCTGCTCCCCATCACCCACTTATCCAACCCCTAACCCTTTTCCTTCTAGCAACCATCCCAGCCGTACACTTCAAATGGATAAACTGTGTAATATCTCAATAAAGCTGTTACAAAAACTTAAGACAGATGATGGGGTGACTGGGTGATGGACATTAAGGAGGGCACATGTTGTAATGAGCACTGGGTATTATACAAGACTGATGAATCACTGAACTCTACCTCTGAAACTAATAATAATACATGATATGTTAATTAACTGAATTTAAATAAAACAATTCCTGGGTAAAAAACTTAAGACAGTCACAGTAAATTAAAACACAAGTCTTCAATTTTGTTAAACATATGTTCAGTCAGTTTTGGCAAATATACATCTTGTTCTCAGATATTACAGTAAGTAATTAAGGGAAGTATTTATGCCTATTTTCTGAATGAAGAAATTAGCTATGATTTTTAAATCAAGACCAATCAACACTTTTTTTTTTCCTTTAGCTAAGCTCAAGTTCAAGGGGCCAAAAATAGAGAAACAAAAAATTGGATTTCATTAAGGTTGTGTTTTTAGAGAATACAACAAGCAAGAGAACAGCAAGCAAGTTGATGGAGTATGCAAATAATTACTTATGATCAGACTATGGGCATTTTGGATTTATGGGTAATGATAAAATCAAAGCTTTGTCATGAGAATTAATTGTGGAAGGGCAAGTTCCTTAAAGAAGGAAAGATCCAGGAAGTAAGAGGCTTGGGGTCTTGGAGAATCACTGTAGATACTGAAATCACCTAGAATTTTTATATGAAATGTCTTGAGGAGAGGACCAGTGGGTGAGGAAATAATTTTAAAAGTAAGGGTAATAGGTTTGAATGATGTAGTCACATAAAATTCAAGGAGTTTTTAAAATAATCTTTTTTTCCTTCTTCCTTCCTTCCTTCCTTCCTTCCTCCCTCCTTTCCTCCCTCCCTCCCTTCCTTTCTTTCTTTCTTTCTTTCTTTCTTTCTTTCTTTCTTTCTTTCTTTCTTTCTTTTTCTTCCTCCTTTGGCAAATTTTCAATTGTAATCCTATTGCTGCCTCTTTGAGATGTAAATCTTTCCCCAGCACCAGTCCATTTTGCAACCCAGGAATGTCTTTCTCAGGGACTTGGGAGACATTCCTTTGAAGTGTAATTATCAAGAAAGATAGTGTTCCTATTTCCTGGTCTTTGTGGCAAAGTAGGAGTCTAACTACCAATAAGAAGCAATTAGCAAACACAGATGCCCTCATCACATTGAGAGACCTGCCCCCTATGTGCCCTCCCTCATACTTTTTCATTAGCTGTCCTCAGTGCTCAGAAATGCCCTGGACCTTTTGTTTCCAAAAGGTTAAGTTCACTTTCTCCTCCACTGCAATAGTCTTGAATAAAGTATTCCTTGCCTATGTAAATTTGTGAGCAATTATGTTGTTTGCCACCTTAGAAATGAGACTTTAGGTATGCTTCATTAAAAAGTTCTGATAAAAGAGTTATTGATGGGTTATTAATGGTCAAAGTGAGATTTAACCACAATTATCTCTGTTCACTATATAGGCACCTTAATATCACTAAAGGAGACCTTGGCAGGAACTGGAATGCAAGTAAAGTTCTACCAAAACCTCTTCACCTTATTATAACGCCCCTTATTTCAATACTACCGGTTCCCTAAAAACTGAAAAATCCTATATAAATATTGGGGCAAAAGGTATAACCCAGAAGTGATCTAAAATAAGAACCTTGGGTGACACAGAAATCTTGGGAATGAAACATTGTCCTTAGCCTCCCATTTCTTGCAGAAAGTGAGAAGCCAGGATTAAACTCAACTAGCACAAGCTAGAAACAACCATTAGACAATCATATTGTACTAAATCAGTTGACAAAGAGGCATGCAAGTTTAGTGCAGAGTGATTAGTGAGAGGGGGTGGAGCCAACAGAGCTACATTCAAAAGTTACAGTTTGTTTCCTCAAATATTGTAGCAGAAATATGTTTTTTGTTTAATCTTCTCTTACAGAGTCTATCTACGTGTCTGTAGGGAAAGAGCAGAAGGAGAGAAGACAGAGAACTTGTTCAATCTTCATGTAATATGTTACTAACAAGTCAAAAACATAAGTAAATAGGGTGAGTAAAAAGTCTTTATAAAATACTTATGTACAGTATATTTGTTCAAAAATACTTTAGCATTTTTACAAAATGCATAATTTTTGCTGTGCAGACCAAAGAAAGACAGTTTGAATGTTTCCACTCACTCTCATTCCTTCCAATCTGTTGTTGAATCAAAGTCATGAATCACTGTTAGGTATTTGAAGTGCTTTCTTTAAGTTACTTTATATTCTTCTTGATTACTGAAAACATTATTTTAAGAAAAGGCCTATTTTATGTAATCAGTGGTAATTTTGGAGCTGTAATCTTTTTTTCCTAGGTATTTCAAATACATTTGAAACTTCAGGGATTAGTTTAGTGGCATTTTTGTAGACAGTATTCTTTTATCCTTTTCCTGGTACACAATTTCAGAGTGCTCCAGGCTATTTAAATTAAGCAAGGTGGTCTTCAAAACAGCCAGGAAGCTCTGAGTGTGTCAATTTTATGTGAATATATGTGTACTGGAGGTGGAGAATTAAAGACATATAAATTGCTTCCTTTTATTTATTTTATTTTCATTTTTCCATTAAAGGATCTTGAACTCTGAAGCTTGCTGATCTACTACTAGATTTAAATACTGCAACAACCATTATTTAGCTGTGTGATTTTGGGCAAATTAAAAAGTTACTTCATAACAAAAACTCTCATTCATTACTATTAGGAATGCAAAATGACACAACCATTTTGGAAGATATTTTGACAGTTTCTTACAAACCTAAACATACTCTTACTGTATGATCCAGCAATCTTGCTCTTGGTATTCAACTACCTAAAGAAGTTGAAAAGGTATATCCACATAAAAACCTGCAATCAAACGTCTATAGTAACTTTGCTCATAATTGCCAAAACATGGAAGCAACCAAGATGTCCTTCAGTTGGGGAGTGAATAAATAAACTGTAGTATGTACAGACAGTGAGCTGTTACTGAGTGAAAAAGAAAAGAGATATCAAGTCATGAAAAGACATGGAGAAATGTAAGTGTAAGGGATCCCAACTAAGAACCTAAGGTGGCACAGAAATCTTGGGTATGGAACATTGTCCTTTACCTCCCATTTCTTGCACAAAGTGAGAAACCAGAGCACAACACATCAATAAGTGAAAGAAGCCGATCTGAAATGGCTATATATACCTTATGGTTTCAAGTATATGACATTTTGGAAAAGATAAAACTGTGAAGAAGGTAAAAAGATTAGTGTTTTCTAGGGGAGAGGGAAGGATGGATAGGCAGAACACAGAGGATTTTTAATGCAGTGAAACTATTCTGTATGTTTCTGTAATGGTGAACAAGTGTATTAATACGTTTGTCAAAACCCATAGAATGCACAACTCTAAGGATGAACTTAATGTGAACTATCTACCTTAAGTGATAATGATGTGTCAATGTAGGTTCATTTTTCTACAAATGTACTTCTGTGCTGGGGGATGTAGATAGTGTGTGAGGCTATGTATGTGTGGGGCCAGGGGGTATATGGCAATTCTCTGTACTTTCTGCTCAATTTTTCTATGAATACTTCTCTAAGTTATGTTTCTGAATTAAAAGAAAGTACTTAATCTCTCTCAACTCAGTTTTATCAAATGTGGAACGTAGGTAATAATCACACCTATTTCATACAATAGGTATAAAACTAAATCAACAGACAGCATTTGCTTAGAATGGTGCTTATCTTTTACTACCCACGTGTTAGCTGTTATTAGTGGTAGTGTATCTTTTAGATTTACTATTTCTTCTTTTCCATTTCTATGATTTTTGCTTTCAAAATTTTATCTAAATTCAACTTAGTTGACATATAGTGAGTGTTGTATTAGTTTCAGGGGTAAAATTTAGTGATTCATCACTTGGGTATAGCATCCAGTGCTCATCACCCAGTGCCCTTCTTAATGCCCATCATCCAATTAGCCCATCTCCCCTCCCACCTACCCATCAGCAATGCTCTGTTCGTTTCCTATATTTAAGAGTCTATCATGGTTTGCCTCTTTCTCTTTTTATTTATTTTATTTTTCCTTCCTTTCTGTTTTGTTTCTTAAATTCCACATATGCATGAAATTATATGGCATTTTTCTTTCTCTTACTGATTTATTTCACTTAGCATAATACACTCTAGTTCCATCTACATCATTGCAAATGGCAAGATTTCATTCTTTTTTGATGGGTGGGTAATATTCCATTGTATATTTATACACATCTTCTTTATCCATTCTTCAGTTGATGAACATCAGGGCTGTTTCCATATTTTGGCTACTGTTTACATCGCTACTATAAACACTGGGGGGCATATGCCCCTTCAAATCACTATGCTTGTATCCTTTGGATAAATATCTAGTAGGGCAATTGCTGAGTCCTGGGTTAGTTCTAAGTGTACCTTTTTGAGGAACTTCCACACTGTTTTCCAGAGTAGCTGCATCAGTTTGTACTCCTACCAATGGTGTACAACTTTTACTTTTTCTCCACATCGTATCCAACACATGTTGTTTCTTGTGTTGTTGATTTTAGCCATTCTGACAAATGTGAGGTGATATCTCATAGTATTTTTGATTTGTATTTCCCTGATGATGAGTACTGTTGAACATCTTTTCATCTGTCTGTTGGCCATCTGGATATCTTCTTTGGAGAATTGTTTGTTCATGTCTTCTACACATTTCTGGACTGGACTTTTTGTTTTTTTGTTTTTTGGGTATTAAGTTTGTAAGGTACTTTACAGATTTTGAATACTAACATTTTATCGGATATGTCATTTGCAAATATTTTCTCCCATTTCCATAGGTTGCCTTTTAGTTTTGTTGATTGTTTCCTTCACTGTGCAGAAGGTTTTTATCTGACGAATTCCCAATAGTTGATTTTCTGTTTCTGTTTCCCTTCCCTCTGGAGATGTGTCCAATAAGCAATTGCAGGAGCCGAAGTCAAACAGACTACTGCCTCTGTTCTCCTCTGGGATTTTGATAGATTCCCATCACATATTTAGGTCTTTCATCAATTTTGAATTGATTTTTGGGTTTGGTATAAGAAAGTGATGCAGTTTCATTCTTCTGCATGTTGCTGTCCAATGTTCCCAACACCATTTGTTGAAAAGACTGTCTTTTTTCCATTGGATATTCCTTTCTGTTTCATTGACGATTAGGTGACCATATAGTTGATGGTCCATTTCTGGGTTCTCTATTCTGTTCCATTGATTTATGTGTTTGTTTTTATACCAGTACCATACTGTCTTGATGATTACAGCTTTATAATACAATTGAAGTCCAGAACTGTGATGCCTCCAGCTTTGATTTTCTTTTTCAGCATTGCTTTGACTATTCAGGGTCTTTTTTGTTCCAAATCAATTTTAGAATTGTTTTTTCCAACTCTGTGTAAGATGCTGACATTATCTTGAGAGGGATTGCATTGGATGTCCCATTGCTTTGGGCAGTATAGACACTTTAACAATATTTTGTCTTCTAATCCATGAGCATGGGATGTCTTTCCATTTGTTTGTGTCTTCCTCAGTTTCTTTCATAAGTGTTCAATAGTCTTCAGAGTACAGAAATTTTACCTCCTTGGTTAGGTTTGTTCCTAGGTATTTTATGGTGTTTTTTGCAAATGTAAATAGGATTGATTTCTTGATTTCTCTTTTTGCTGCTTCATTATTAAGTATAGAAATGCAACAGACTTCTGTACATTGACTTTTATCCTGTGACTTTGCTGAATTCCTGTACCAGTTCTAGCAATTTTTTGTTAAGTCTTTCTGGTTTTCTACATAGAGTACCATATCATCCGTGAAGAGTGAAAGTCTGACTTCTTCTTTGCTGATTTGAATACCTTTATTTCTTTTTGTTTTCTGAATGTTGAGCCTAGGACTTCCAGAACTATGTTGAACAATAGTGGTGAGAGTGGACATCTCTGTTGTGTCCTCACTTTAGGGGAAAATTCTCAGTTTTTCCCAATTAAGGATGATATTAGTTGTGGGTCTTTTGTATATGGCCTTTATGATGTTGAGGAATGTTTTTTTTTATCCCTACTTTCTTGAGGGTTTTTATAAAGAAATGATGTTGCATTTTGTCAAATGTTTTTTCTGCATTCATTGAGAGGATCATATGGTTCTTACCATTTCTTTTATTGATGTGGTGTATCATGTTGTTGGTTTGCATATGTTGAACCACTCTTACAGCCCAGGAATAAATCCCATTTGGTCATACAGCCCAAAACCTTTGGGATGCTGTAAAGGCAGTCATAAGAGGGAAATACATAGCAATACAGGCCCTCCTCAAGAAGCAAGAAAAGTCTAAAATACAAAATTGAACAGTGTACCTGAAGGAGTTGGAAAAAGAATAGCAAATAAAGCCTAAATCTAGCAGGAGAAGGAAAATAATAAATACTAGAGTAGAAATAAATTATTATATATAATATATAATATATAATACATAATATAATAAATTATATATACATACATACATATGTGTGTGTATATATACATATGCACATATACATACATACATAAAGATTATTGAAACAGGAGCTGGTTCTTTGAATGGATTAACAAAATTGATAAATCCCTCACTAGACTTTTCAAAAAGAAAAGAGAAAGTACCTGAAAAACAAAATCATGAATGGAAGAGGAAAAATCACAACCAACACCTCAGAAGTACATTTCTTTGTTCTTAGTAGTCATCAACCACCCACACTTAATCTATGAAGTAGACTAACAGAAATTCTTAGCCCTTCTTTACATCAGGAAACATAAGGTAAGAATTCAAATAAATTCTATAGCATCATAGGTCAGACTGAAAGTAGGCTTTCAGTCTCTTAGAACAATACTTTTTCCATTACATACTTTAAGGACTGCTTTGCCCTCTTAAAATTTTAGGTAACCCTTCACAGTACAGTATTAATGAAAAATTCATGCATGTGAGAACCATGCAAAGCAAGGAATACTTGCATTGAGGAACCCAAAGAACTTGTTTATGTAGTGTATACCTCTTGATGTTTTCCTTATTAGATATTTAAACTGAGAAGTGTAACAATCCAAGACACATAAGGATGTGATTCATTATTCTTCAGACCAATGACACTAATAAGAAAATTACACTGTATGCTCCTGGGAGAATAAGAGTGAAAGGTAAGTAAAATCTTAGTCTTTTTTTTTTTTTTTTTGTAAGGAAAATAACTCAGTTTGACCTTTTAGATGCCAATGAAAATGTTCTGGAACACCTAGTACTCCCCAAACCACAGTTTCAGAATGACTTCAACATATGGTATATTGTGAGACCACGTTGTACATGGCTGTCTCTGTCCTCAGCAACCTCACATCTCCCTGCTCCTTAGAGAGAACTTTTCCATATTCTGTAAACTGTCTTTCAGCTTGAACATTAATTTAATATTGGGCAACTTCTGAGTTTCTATCCCATCCATATCCATTGATAACCTTCTTGTATGTGAATGCTCCTTTGGAAGAGAAGGCCTTAGAATCTAAGAGCTTTCTGCCTGTATGAAACTCTCAGCTCAATTCATGCACAGCAAAGCCTGGGATAAGAAGCAACTCTGGTCTTAGCTAAAGAACCAGAGAACCTTGAGCTGTGAGCAGACTTCAGAAGCCACAGAGGTGACCCAGGCCAAGCTGGAGGATGAAGTGGCTGCTTTGTTGTAACCAAGTAGAAGGAGATCACAGAATGAGGTGTAGAGTTGAGCAGGGCAGGGCAGTGTATGAGCCAGCTGAGACCCATCCAGAGGCTTCATGAATAATCAACAATGTGGAGAAACATTGGTTGGCTACTTAATGCAGTTTATACAAGGTAATTTCCTTTGTTTTTAAAACATCATGAATGTCGATGAAATGCCCTTTCATTTCACATTTAAGCTATAAAATGTCACCGCCATTTCCAGTTTATTAGATGATGTGTTTCTTTAAAACTTTTGGTTTCACAAATACCAAGCTCTATTGTTGCATAAGGTCAGAATTATTTTCTGCCTGCTCATATGCAGTTTGACAAACTAAATCAATTTTTGGTCTTTAGGAGAATAGAGCTACAGCTAAGAGGTTAGATTTTGTATACATAGCAGTTTTTCATAAGGGATCCTTATACTGAGTGATGTGATATGTCTTGAAACATCTCCCTATCACGGGCTTTCACACACAAGTTGACATAGGATATGCTGATTAATTATTGGATGTCCTTACCTGTAATTCTGCATTACCTGGAAATGTTTATTGAACTCCTATTTTGCACAGATCACTGGACTGATTGCTGGGTATAAAAAGTAATATAAAATGTAGCCTTCCATAAAGGCATATCATGGTCTTGGTGAGAAAACACACATGCATTCATAAACATATGTGGGTGGATACAGTGTAGTTATAATGATGTAAAGTAAATGCTAAATGTCAGGTGCTATAAACCAGAAATGTAAGAGGACAGAGGAAGGATCTCTGGTGGAAATCTGTTTTTATCAACTCAATTTTTTTAAGAATGTACCTCTTCCCCCTCAGACCATGTGATATAAGAGGATAATGAACCCCAATGAAGTGTACATGACTCCTGCTTGTTAATTAGCGTATTCTTCTTGCTAACAACACTGCCTCACTCTGGACCAATGAAAATCTGCTTCCTGATTTGCAGGACCAATGTTGATGGAACTATTTCTGTGCAGGTCACAGGCTAATAGGATTAAATTATAGGAGTCCTCCTGACCATCTTTGTCACTCAATTAGAAGAGTCTTCTGGGAATAAATTTTAAGACAAAGAAAGCAGTATTGAGAGATACAGAAAGAGGGGTATTTCTGGATATAGTTATACCTAGAGTTTCTTCTACCCCTGGACTTTTCCAGGGATGTTGGACAAAAAATTCTTTTTTTAAAAATTATTATTATTTTTATTATTTTTTTAAATTAAAAAAAAGATTTTATTTATTTATTTGACAGATAGAGAGTACAAGTAGGCAGAGCAGCAGGCAGAGGGAGAGGGAGAAGCAGACTCCCTGTTGAGCAGGGAGCCCGATGAGGGGCTTGATCCCCGCACCCTGGAATCATGACCAGAGCAGAAGGCAGCCGCTTAAGCAACTGAGCCATCCAGGTGCCCCCCAAAATTCTTACTCTTAAATCAGTTTGAGCTGAATTCATGAAACCTGCCACTAAATGAGTCCTGATTCACACTGGAGAAATAATCACTTGAAGACTGAAATGGCCCTCTCTCACTCTATCTCTCCCAAATAAATAAATAAAATCTTAAAAAAAAAAAAAAAAAAGACTGAAATGGCCCAAGAGGGATTCTTGGAATGATTTGAACAGAATTATGAATGTTGTTTAATACTCAGTTGAGAGGGAAGGATAAAAAAGGATATTTAACATAGGGAAATTACAAAGGGCAAAAATCCATAGTGGGGAGTTTAAAGTCTAATTTTGTGTAATATAAGCTGGCTTCTTGTATGGAAAGTTTTGTATGCAAAGTTTAATGAAAGGGAAATGACTTAATTTAGCAGAGGTAGCAGTTGGTAGATGGTTTTAGGGGCACTCATATTTAAGCAATGGAAAACAGAACTGAAATTTATGAAGGAAACCTATAAAAAAGAATCCAAATAACCAATAGAGAAGGGAAAATATATGTTTTACATATAGATATATCTCTCTGTATACATATATATCTATATCTATTGACTATCATCATCATCTATATCTGTATACATATATCAAGAATACGAGTTTTTGTCCTGTTACTGGTCCTGTAAAAATGTACATGTGATGATATCTCAAACCATTTACAGACAACTGCCAAAATTTCTTCCCAGCTTTAATTATTGTTTCATTTCATATTTATTTTAGCAAAAATAACATATTTAGGTGAATTTGTAAAAAATAAATGTTACCAAAGTTTATAATAAAAACTGCCTTTTTTCTGCTTGTTTCTTGATTGTTTTTCTCCATCCCCAACTTCAGCACTAGAGAAAAATACTTCCAAGTTTTCCAGCTTTTTCTTTATGTATTAGCTTCATATTTCTACATAATGTTTATACTGTTTCATCTTAAATTTTCAATTTCAGACATCATCTATTGTCTTCCTGCCAAGTTGACACCCACTTCTACTTCTCAAATAGAATTTTGATTTTTGGTCACATTATGAGTCAGTATTTATTTAGACTATGTAAATATGTAGCTTATGTCAATACTATTCTCCACTGAATCACACGAGACTAGGAGTATGATGCATTTTTTTAATCAAATAGCTTTTTTTTTTTTTTTCTGCTCCATCAAACCTCTTAAATAATTTTTAGGAATATTGTTTTCCAAATGCTCAAATATATCAACATAACCTATCAACTTCAGTTTTCTTTTTGGATCTTTCTGGAGCTCTCCCTCTTCTCTTTTCAATCTCAACTTCAAGCTTCATGTCTTCAGTCCTATTTTCAAAATAACTGAGGGCTCCAAGTGCTGAACTTTCTAGACTTTGATGGAATCACTTTGTTCTGGAATTGTTCCTCCCCTTTCTCTGCTAAGTCAGCTACTGCATCTCTATCTGCTGATTCTTAGAAAAACATGCTGAAATCACATTAAGGTTTGTACATTTTTACTTTCACTTAAAAAAAAAAAAACAACTTCTTTTCTATGTTTTAGTTTCAAATAGGAGAGGAGATAACCACATATGGTCAAACTACCTTGATTATCTAGAAATTGCCACATTCACTTTGTTCCCGTTTCCATATCTCTGAATTTTATATTTCGTATTCTCTTTGGAATATGAAATTTTTTTTTTCCCAAAGAATCTTTAAAAAAAATTTTAAAGTTTCTTTTATCTCTTAAAAAATCACTTTTGGTATTTAGTGTTATCCCCAAATGCACTCATTTTTGTCCCTTAAATTCACCATTTATATTCTCAGAGTCCCCACATTTCACTTTTTATTAAGAATTATAAATAACTCAAAAGTGATTTTCAGGTCCCTATGCTTCTGCTAATAGATTTTAGTAATGTCCCTGACTTGCTTTATAGTCACATATAAGGGTACATCAATCACTTTGAAAACTGATTATAGAATAATGCCTATACTTTAAGCATCTCTTTAAAGTCAGTGGCCTGCAAATATACACAGGTATCTTAATAAGTTAATAGGCATTTGTCCTTAGAAAACAGTTGCCCTAGAAGAGTGTAGTATATTATAACTTTAGGTGTTGGCAGTTTGAAACATGAAAAGTTGAGTAATAATCAGTTCCAAAGCTTTTTTGCAGTCCAACTGATGGCCCCATGCTGTCGGATAGGTTCCTTATCAATCAACTAGAGATGGCAACTGCAATTCAATACAATAGGTATTGATTTCACCCACAGACCTGCTATGGGCCAGAAATGCAAATTTTGTTTTTTATTTATTTATTTTTTCTAGAAATGCAAATTTTAGATCAATCCTTCCATAAATCTTTTCTTTTCCAATGAAAGCAAAAACAAAAACAAAACAAAGAAACACCAAAAACCTCACATCTAATTTAGAGAAAAATTTGAGAGATATACAGCTTATTTTTAGCTCCTAACTATGGTCTTGTATGTCTTTATTCAATGATAATAGCTCTGAGTAAATTCCTCTTAACCTGTTTGTGTTTAATTTTTAAAAATTTTGAAGTCCTTCAAGTGCTTTTGACAATTACCTAAATTCTATCTGTCTGTGCCCACTGGACCCATTTATCAGGGTAAATTCTAGCTGTCCATACCCATTGGAACCATTTATCACAGAGGGACTGGTAGCAGAAAGAGGGAGATTCAGTCAATCCTCATTATTCTTAGATTTCGTATTTACAAATTTGCCTCCTGGCTAAAATTTATATATAACCCCCAAATCAGTATTCCCAGCACTTTCAAGATCATTCACAGACAATGCCCACAGCAGCAAAAAATGTGATTTTTCCCCAGCGCACCTCCACAGCTGACATGGACCAAGGCCTCTCTGGCTTCCAGCATCAGCTCTTGTATTCTAAATAAGCATCCTTTTCACAGTCTGTTTAGTAATATGCTTTTTGCTTTTTTGTTTTTGTTGTTGTTGATGATGATTTAGCTGTTTAAAATGGTCCGCTGATGATGATTTAGCTGTTTAAATGGTCTGCTAGCTGGTATTGAAGTGTGGTCTGAATTTCCTAAAGGCAAGAAGATTATGATATGCTTTAGTGATAAAATAAATGCATTAGATAAGCTTCATTCAGGCATGAGAGATTCAGCCCTAAGTTCAGTGTTAATCAATCAGCACTATATATTAAATAAAGTGTCTTTAAACAGAAACACACATTTAAAAAAGTTATGTATAAGGTTGAAGTACATGTTGTGACCAGAGTCTCACGTACCTAACTCTGTATTTTCCCTAGGAACAATGGTTCCATACTTGCTGTATCAGTCTTCACAGGGACTTTGTAAAACATAATTATCAAGAATAATGAGGGGGCACCTGGGTTGCTTAGTTGTTAAGCATCTGCCTTCAGCTTGGGTCATGACCCCAGGGTCTTGGGATGGAGCCCCTCATGAGGCTCCCTGCTCAGCAGGAAGGCTGCTTTGCTTCTCCCTCTCCCACTGCCCCTGCTTATGTTCCCTTTCTCTCTATGTCAATCTCTGTCAAGTACTTACATCTTAAAAAAAAAAAAAAAGAAGAAGAAGAAGAAGAAGAAGAATTAGGACAGACTGTATTTACTTATTAACTCCATGGATGCCTATTCTAGTTGGAAAATCTTGAGGTAAAGATTATGCAGATTTCAAGTCAAAGATGAATAAAATAGGTTGGCCTTGGTTACTTTTTACTATTATACCAAAACTCAAGATAACAAAATCAATAATTCTATTTTCATTTGCATTTGTTCTCTTTTGTTTCCAAAATAATTAAACAAAACAATAGGTGATATAAACAAAATTTATTTAGTTATTCATGAAACTGCAGTCTTCACTCTGAGAACTGCAAAAGGGGAGGAAGGCAGGAAGCTTTTTTTTTTTAAAGATGTTTATTTATTTATTTGACAGACAAAGATCACAAGCAGGCAGAGAGACAGGCAGAAAGAGAGGGAGGAAGCAGGCTCCCTGCTGAGCAGAGAGCCCGATGCGGGGCTCGATCCCAGGACCCTGAGACCATGACCTGAGCCGAAGGCAGAGGCTTAACCCACTGAGCCACCCAGGCGCCCCTGTAAACTACATTATTAATTGATGTTAATCCTTCACAAAATTGAGTGGATTTAACTGTCATAATTCATCTGCAATATCCAGGTGATCATTTCAGTTAAAATAAAACAGGCTATAAATGAATGTTTCAAATTATTTTGCTATGCTCTGATTTTTTTTCCTCACTAGGAATTACAGCTGCAGCAAAATAAACTATAGCCTAATATATAGATAATAAGTGTGATTTATACAGTCATGTTGATTTTTTTATGTTACTTTGAATATTTATGTACTTGGATACATTAAAATCAGAGTCTCTTTTTTGTAACTCTACATGCAAATATTTGATTAAATGACCCTAGCCACCACAAGAGCCTTTGAAAGTTAGCTTGTCAGGTCTATTATCAATAATTAAGATAAGACTGACCTTATCTTGCCTCCCCATTTCTGCTTCAGTTGCGAAAAAAATTTTTTTTTCCCTAAAAAATATCTTCCCAGTTGCTGAAGCAGAAAAACTACTTTATTTCTACCTCAGTGGAGCTTCTGTTTTGGAGGTTGAAACACCTGCTATGCATATATTATGTAAAGAACATACCAATCATTTAGAATGAAAGTTTGAATATAAGTGCCAGACATTACTGAAACCTGTTTCATAATGTGCTTATGTATCATTTTCATTGTTTTACTATTTTATTCTGTAGAAGCAGGCAGGCATATGTGTCTGTGGGTGTGTGCTTGTGTAATTAATAGATGAGAGTAACAACTAGTGGTTAACATAAGCAAATAACCTTAGTTAATTACCTGTGCTAACACTATTTGACAAAAAGTCTGTAAAAATGATCCAAAAATGTCCAGTCTTTGTGTTTCTGCTTCATTCTATTTGCATTGAGTTATCTGCATTTAATCGGGATGCTTTTCAAGTAGTCTTTCTTTCTCTAACACAGGACTGAAAATGGTCTACACATTTTAAGGACTTGCAGATGGATACCACAAAGTTCAACTAAAATAGAAAGTGGGCACTAGAAGTAAGTGAAATGTGGAATTTGACCCACTGCCCAAAGCTTTTTAATGACTTTGTGATCATGAGGTCTCAAGCAATTTACCCATCCCAACCAGCTCTTCACGACTGATATTTATATATGCCTGGTCTTTCTCATCTTCTTTATCTCCTCATTTTTTTTTTTTTTTTGAGGTAGCAGAAGGTACTATCAGTTGTTAGCAAACATTGGAGATAAGGTCCCATGTTTAAGCCTCACTAAAATCCTTTTTTTTTTTTTTTTAATCCTCCATTTTTTTCCTTGTCTTTTATGACAGCATCTCCTGGTTTTCCTCCCACTTCTCCACCTTAGCTTGCCCAGTCTTATACATATCTTCTACCTGGACTTGACAACTTGGTCTTTTAACCGGTTAATTCTGCACTATTTTGAAAGTTTTTCCATATTAACTGTTTTTTTTTTCCTTGTTCTACCTCTATGACTTCCAGCCCTGGTTGGATATTCTCCTTGATATCCATACTCTTATGTTCAAACATTCACTTCAGATTGCCATGTTATTTCCAGACACCTTTTCAACCCATGCAGAAGTGAACCCATGAATTCCCATCTACAATTTTTTTGTAGCCCAAATTTAAAGTGTATTGATTGGCCTTCCAATGATCAAATTCAGAAGAGCTAGATTTTTCTAGCTATCTTTCTTACTCTCTTTACCTAAATGATTATCAAGTTCTATTTATTTTACTCATTAAATATCTTTATAATATACTAACTGTAGGGGCACCTGAGTAGCTCAGTGGGTTAAGCCTCTGCCTTTGGCTCAGGTCATGATCCCAGGGTTCTGGGATCGAGTCCCACATTGGGCTCTCTGCTTGGCAGGGAGCCTGCTTCCCCCCCTCTCTCTGCCTGCCTCTCTGCCTGCTTGTGATCTCTCTCTGTCAAATAAATAAATAAAATCTTTAAAAAATATATATTAACTGTTTTCTAAGTGTTTCACACCTTTTGGGGCTCATGTTGTTATCACTTCTTATCTAGATTATAGCAGTAACCCAGTAACTGGTTTCCTTCCTCCAAATTATTTTTTTCTACATATGTAATTAATATTATACAACATGTTGCCAAAAGCACTGTACGGTCATTAAAAGATGTAAAGTTGAATGTTGCTATCGTATCTGTGCTAGAAAGCTATCTGCCACTAGTAAAGCATCACCACTAGTGAACGAAGACTCTGGTTTGAGGAGTGATGAGCTAATCTTAAGGGCCTGAGATTGGGAAATACTAATAGAAATGAGAAAGGGAGTTAGATACGTAAACATATTTCAGTGTGGTACTTGTGGTCAATAGGATATGATGGTGAGGAAGAGACCTGTCAGTCTGAGCAAGTAGAAACAAACAAACAAAAAAAAAAACAGTTGTCCTTTGCTAAAAAAAAAAAAAAAAAAAAAAGTCTTGATTAGATTTAATACAATATTCTTTAGCAATGTCTGAGAAAATTACAGTATCCTCTTTGTCATCAATTAACCACTGTTTGTGGGTGTGTGTGTCTGTAAGTATATGTGTGTGTGAAGGCACATGTGTATGTATATGTAGGCACATATATATTTATGCACACACATACACATATATGTGTACATATACACATAAGTATGCAGATGTATACACACATGTATATGAACATGTACATAATCTGTGTATGCATATATATGTGTACACACAGACATGCACATAATACATATATACATATACCTAATACATAGATTATGGCAAAAGCATTTGTTTCTCTTGTTCCTCTTCAGTGATCTCGTGCTTTCTAGGCTGTATTAAATGTGGGGAATATGAATCAGAAACAAATTGGTCAATAATGTCTAAACAGATCAAATAACATTATCTGGAAGTCATTTTCTTTCACTGGCTATGTGAACTGTTAAACCTAACCAAGATATATTAATTTCTTCATACCTTTTTGTATCTGATGATAGTTGATGTTACAGATGGTAAGTCAAAAATTGTGAGTGTAATTTATTTTCTAGGCTCAAAAGTCACTAAATCATCTTTAGTAAGTTATTTGGCCCAAATTAGTTCTCTGAACATCCACATTTATATGAAAAAATCTATTCAGGTATCTAGCACTAATGAAGCAAAATGAAAACAAACTAGTTCTATGACATAGTAATTGTTAAGCTAAAGATAGAAAATTGTACAGACCTTGATGCTTCTGTTACCTTTCTTTTATACTGTTACTGTTTTAGTTAGTTTCTGCTGCTCTAATGAACTGCCATGGACTGGGTGGCTTTTAAATAATAGCAACTCATTTCTCATATTCCTGGATGCTGAAAATTCAACCTCAGGGTGCCTGCATGGTCAGGTTCTGGGGAAGGTCCTTTCCCAGAGTGCAGATTGCTATCTTCTTGAATCCTCATTTGGTGAACAGAGGGTGAGAGAGCTCTCTGGAGGTCCTTATTATAAGGGCACTAATCCCATTCATAAGGGCTCTACCATCATGACCAAATCCCTGCAGGGTCCTACCTCCTAATGTAATCACCGTAGAGGTTAGGATTTCAACATATGATTGTGGTGTGGAGAGAGACATTTCAGTCTTTTGCAGTTAGAATTTTTAATATTTCAAACTTGCTAGTCTACATGAATTCCTTTCACATTCTCATCAATCATCAGCAGAGTGAGTGATAAATTTAAACAACTAAATTTACATTTCTCATTGTATTGACATTTCTCTTCATAGAACAGTTTTGTGAAAAATAAGATTTTTGCAATATAATAAATATTTCATAGGAAGTAATAAAATTTCTCAATTCCAATAATTATTTTGAATATTCTTAACAGAAATTTCAGTAAAAAAGAAAATGGATTTCTTATTTAAGAAATACATATAGCTTCACTAGTTTTTTTACTCTAGATCTTTTTTATATTGTTCCTACTTGATAGAGATACATGTAATCTATAGTCACATATAGAAACATATTAATATTATTTTTATTTAAAAAGTAATTATTTTCCAATATGTGGAGGTACAAAGTAATTGAGCATAATAATCAACGAGACCATAATTTTTCTTATATGTGTGGGAAAGTTATTTTATCATAGTGGAAGTGTGGCCAAATCTGGCTTTAATTATACAATTATTCTATTATATATTACTGGTAAATAGAAACCAGATCAAATAAGATGGGCAGGTTTTTTTTTTTTTTTCCTTCTATTTTCTTATCTCAAAACTGAGAAATGCCAAGACATAAAAGACCAAAGGATAAGAATCCATGTATACTCGGGGGCACCTGTGTGGCTCAGTCATTAAACGTCTGTGTCTGGCTCAGGTCATGATCCCAGGGTCCTGGGATCTAGTCCATATCAAGCTCTTGCTCAGGGGGAAGCCTGTTTCTCCCTCTCCCACTCCCCCGGTTTGTGTCCCCTTGCCCTTCTCTCTCTCTTTCTCTCTCTGTTAAATAAATAAATACAATCTAAAAAAATCTAAAAAAAAAAAAAAATCCATGTATACGCAATGGTCAGAGCCCTCCAATTTGAATTTCAACCTCTCCACTTATAGATACATGATCGTGAAAAATTCCCTTCCTCATTTCAAATGCAATGTCTCTACCTTAAACCAGAGATTAGTATAGTGCTGCCACAGTTTACATGTCATGTCAAAGTTTACATGAAATAATTCATGGAAAATATTTGTTACTCCACGATTTTTTAAAAGGTAGCATACTATAAAAATATGTATAAGTTGTAACTTCTTTAAAGATTGCTGAAAGACAGTGTAAATAAGATATTGAACCAATGAAATTCTACTTCATAATGAACAAATGAGTGTTTTCAATGTTGATTTCTTTCAAGTGCTCAAATTTCCATAAGTTATGTCTAAACCACCCCAATCAATATTTAATCTGACTTTAGTTTACATAAGAATTTATATAAATGAAATAAACTAGATACACTTTTAAGTAGACAGCTATTTTATATCTTAGCTTTTAATAATTACAAAGAGTTTAATATCCAGTATAAGCTGAATATTGGTATTTTATTTTCTTTTTTTTGGTCCATTTTATTTTATTTTATTTCTTGCCAGTGTTCTAGCATTTGTTGTTTATGCACCACACCAAATGCTCCAGGCAATACGTGGCCTCCATAATACCCACCACCAGGCTCACCCAACCCCCCACCCACCTCCCCTCTAAAACCCTCAGTTTGCTTCTCAGAGTCAACAGTCTCTCATGGTTTGTCTCCCCCTCCAATTTCCCTCAACTCACTTCTCTTCATCTCCCAATGTCCTCCATGTTATTCCTTATGATCCACAAGTAAGTGAAACCATATGATAGTTGACTCTCTCTGCTTGATTTATTTCACTCAGCATAATCTCTTCCAGTCCCATCCATGTTGATACAAAAGTTGGGTATTCATCCTTTCTGATGGAGGCATAATTCTCCATTGTATATATGGACCATATCTTCTTTACCCATTTGTCTGTTGAAGGGCATCTTGGTTCTTTTCACAGTTTGGCGACTGTGGCCATTGCTGCATTGGGGTACAGATGGTCCTTTCTTTCACTACATCAGTATCTTTGGGGTAAATACCCAGTAGTGCAATTGCAGGGTCATAGGGAAGCTCTATTTTTTATTTCTTAAGGAATCTCCACACTGTTTTCCAAAGTGGCTGCACCAACTTGCATTCCCATCAACAGTGTAAGAGAGTTCCCCTTTCTCCACGTCCTCTCCAACCCATGTTGTTTACTGTCTTGTCAATTTTGGCCATTCTACCTGGTGTAAGGTGGTATCTCAGTGTGGGTTTGATTTGAATCTCCCTGGTGGCTAATGATAACGAACATTTTTTCATTTGTCTGTTAGCCAATTGTATGTCTTTTTTGGAGAAGTGTCTGTTCATGTCTTCTACCCATTTTTTGACGTGATTATGTGTTTTGTGTGTGTTGAGTTTGAGGAGTTCTTTATAGATCTTGGATATCAGCCCTTTGTCTGTAGTGTCATTTGCAAATATTTCTCCCATTCCATGGGTTGCCTCTTTGGTTTGGTGACTGTTTCCTTTGCTGTACAGAAGCTTTTGATCTTGATGAAGTCCCAAAAGTTCATTTTCGCTTTTGTTTCCTTTGCCTTTGGAGACATGTCTTGAAAGAAGTTGCTGTGGCCCATGTCGAAGAGATTACTGCCTATGTTCTCCCCTAGGATATTGATAGAATCCTACCTCATGTTGAGGTCTTTTATCCATTTTGAGTTTATCTTTGTGTATGGTGTAAGAGAACAGTCGAGTTTCCTTCTTCTACATGTAGCTGTCCAATTTTCCCAGCACCATTTATTGAAGAGACTGTCTTTTTTCCACTCTATATTTTTTCCTGCTTTGTCGAAGATTATTTGACCATAGAGTTGAAGGTCCATATTCAGGCTCTCTACTCTGTTCCACTGGTCTATGTGTCTGTTTTTGTGCCAGTACCATGCTGTTTTGGTGATCATAGCTTTGTAGTAAAGCTTGAAATCAGGCAACATGATGCCCCAGTTTCGTTTTTCCTTTTCAACACTTCCTTAGCAATGCAGGGTCTCTTCTGGTTCCATACACATTTTAGGATTGTTTGTTCCAGATGGAATTTTGATAAGGATAGCATTGGAAGTATAGATTGCTCTAGGAAGTATAGACATTTTAGCAATGTTTATTCTTCTGATCCAAGAGCATGGAATGGTCTTCCATCTTTTTGTGTCCATCTATGAAAAACTCATAGCAAATATCATCCTCAGTGGGGAAAAGCTGAGCGCCTTCCCTTTGAGATCAGGAATACGACAAGGATGCCCACTCTCACCACTCTTGTTCAACACAGCACTAGATGTCCTAACAACAGCAATCAGACAACAAAAAGAAATAAAAGATATTCAAATTGGCAATGAAGAAGTCAAACTCTCTCTCTTTGCAGATGACATGATACTTTATGTGGAAAACCCAAAAGACTCCCCCCAAACTTATAGAACTCATACAATAATTCAGTAATGTGGCAGGATACAAAATCAATGTACAGAAATCAGTTGCTTTCTTACATACTAACAATGAAAATACAGAAAGGAAAATTAGAGAATCAATTCCATTCACTAGAGCACCAAGAACCATAAGATACCTGGGAATAAACCTAACTAAAGAGGTAAAGGATCTGTACTTGAGGAATTACAGAACACTTATGAAAGAAACTGACAAATATTGCCATTTTAAAATAAAGCAGTTATATCACTCCTTTAAACATTTCCGATGGAATCAAAATAATGATTTAATATCCACTATTATCCATTTTCAGGACTATATCAACATTGTTTTGTTTAACCAACATAAATTTTAATTTTTTTTCCTTGTAAAAGCAGTATCATCCAACTCACCACACTAAACTTTTATCATGAAGTGATATATTTTATGCTAGGAAGAGTTTTATTGATTTAATTTATTTTTGTGGCCATAAGCCTCTCTAAATATTGAAAAATTCATTCAGGAGTATTATTATTATTATAGCAATTATTACTGTCTGTAAATTATGATGATAATTATTAGTACATAATTGATATAGACAATATAAATGTATTCATATCTTCATAAATGACTTTTACACATTAAAGTGATTTTTACGTAAAACATCACTTTGTGAAATATATTGGAGTTTTTTATTATAGTACATATAATATCTATGAATGAATCACTTATTGTTAGAATGAGACAGAGTTTACCATAATTCTTTTCTCCTTATTTTTTGTTTCATTTTTATACGTGTAGGTATTGAAATACCTTTTGCACATAGATAAGTAGAGAGAAATAAGAGTACACTTATTATGATGAACACCAAGTAATATGGAATTGTTGAATGACTATATAGTACACCTGAAACTAATATAATACTGTATGTCAACTATACTAGAATTAAAATAGAAAAGAAAAAGAAAAAAGAAAGAAAGAAAGGGAAAATTGCTATAAGAAGAGTGTTCTTCTAACAATCTTGTTGAATTATTTGAACTGCTCTTAGAATGTATGCAAAAGTCTTGTTTTAATTCTTCAACATATGTCCTTTTTAAATGACCTATCAGCTTACAATTCATGTAACTAATCCTTCAATTTGTTTTAAAAGAGTTAATTGAAAACCAATGGCCTTCCAAATTTATTTATTTATTAATTTTAAAGATTTTATTTATTTATATGTCAGAGAGAGAGAGAGGCAGCACAGGCAAGGGGAACAGCAGGCAGAGGGACAAGCAGGTTCCCCACTGAGCAAGGAGCCCAAAGTGGGACTGGATCCCTGTACCCTGGGATCATGACCTGAGCTGAAGACAGATGCTTAATTGACCGAGCCACACAGGCATCTCAGCCAAATTTATTTTTATCTTGTCATAAGAATTCTTTATTTTCTCAAAATCCATAATAAATTCTAATATTGTGAACAATTATCACTATAAGTTTAGGGTTGGGAAGGAGGTAATTGATTTTTAAAGAGGGAGAATTTTAGTATACCGTGGTGGAAAATTGGACCTAAAGTTCCATCAAAGACTCTTAGGAGAGATTTAATACAAAAGATGTAATTCTTTAATTTGAAAATTAATTCCTTTAAACTATCTGTAACCACATACACTTGAATGACTCCAGATACTTCATAGGCACCCCATAGCCAAGTGGTAGACTACTGATGTGAAGAACAGCACCACACTGGTTAACCAAACAGCGTCACAAAGGATCTTTTTGGCTGCCTCTTTCAGATTTCCATTCCTAGGCTCCCTTCTAAGTAGAAATTCTGGAGACTCACAGGGAAACTTTAAAAAAAAAAAAAATAAAAGCAGCTGATGTACAACATTTTTTTTTTTTTAAATCTTACCTAAATTTGTTAGGGCTTTTTTTTTTTCCCCCCCTTCTTTTTTTAAATCAAGGCTGGATATTCTCTTGGGACATAGTCTCTTTTGTGTACAGAACAGTTTCTTATTTTAATTTCCTACATAATTTAAAACTTGATGAATTGATTTCATTAGCACATTAAATCTGCACAGCACTTACATTGCCCATTTCTCTTAACACAAACTAAAGTAAAAAAATAACCTCTGTTGTTGTTTGAGATTTCATTTGGGTAGATTGGGTTCTGACTGATTGCCTCATCACAAGTTGCATTGATTAAGATGAAAGTAGCTACACTTCTTACATCTTCTCAACATCTTATTTAAAGCTTATTTCAAACTTTTATTCATTTTAGAAATTGTGTGTTATACATACTTGGAAATAGTTTCCAAAAATTCTTTAAGACTTTAATGTATTCACAGGCTCTTGATTTTCACCTTGCCCACACTAACGCCTTTCATCCAGGGCAATTTTTAAACATCAGCTGCATTCTTTATCAAGTGAAAATTGCATACAGCTGATAAAAGCAAAGGTCCATGGTCCGTTTCTAAAAGATAGTTTCCCTGTCCTAAGACCTGTACTGTAATTGTGGACAGATTCGTTTTCATTCAATTGGATAGCCATCAAAAGGGGTAGGTATTAATTGAAATACCACAGTCCAAGATCTCCTCTAAAAATAAAACTTAAAGAGTACCTTACTGGTTTGAGAGGCTAGATTCTGATACATTCCACAACATTATGTTTTAAATGTCTAAGGATGTTGAAATTTTTGTTATTGTTACTGGCAAGGGAAAATTGTAAACAATTATATGTAGATTAAAATCCTGGTATATTTAGGGGCACCTGGGTAGCTCAGCTGGCTAATCCTCTGACTCTTGGGTCTCAGGGTCATGAGATCTACCCTCCAGGTTGGGCTCTGTACTCAGTCAGGAGTATTCCTAAGATTCCTTCTCCCAGGGGCACCTGGGTGGCTCAGTGGGTTAAAGCCTCTACCTTTGGCTCAGGTCATGATCCCAGGGTCCTGGGATCAAGCCCCGCATCAGGATCTCTGCTCAGCAGGGAGCCTGCTTCCTTCTCTCTCTGCCTGCCTCTCTGTCTACTTGTGATCTCTGTCTGTCAAATAAATAAATAAGATCTTTAAAAAAAAAAAAAAAAAGATTCCTTCTCCTGCTTATGTTCTCTCTTTCTCTCTCTCAAAATAAATAATATCTTAAAAATGTTTTTTTTCCCAAAGTCTTTCTATTAGAAGAAAATCCCTGATTATTTATCATGAAAAGATTCAAGTCATACTATCACATCATAAAGAAAATACCCATAACCATGGCAATTGAACTTTCACTTTCCATGTGTATTGTGGAATAATATTGAACAATAACTAAGATTAACCAAGCATTTATTATATACTGGGCTCTAGACTAAGAAGTTTAACTATGTTATACCATTTAATCATAACAACTCCATGAAGCATTCATTTTTAAGTTGGCACTTGACGAAAGTGTAAACAGGTTTACAAGATACAATAAATCTAGGATTTAGACCTTTAGCCTACATGACTCAGATCTGTGCTCAAAAGATTTTGCTACTTCTCTGAAAAGGAGATAAATTTTATTCTCTTTAGGTGGCCTAATATTCAAACAGAAGATAAATAGGATAAAATAGATATGGGGATTAAGACATACAAACTTCCAGTTATAAAATAAATTATGTCACAGAGATGAAAATTACAGCATAGGGAATATAGTCAATAATACTGTGGTAATGTTGTTTGGTGACAGATGGTGACTGCACGTATCATATTGAGCACTGAGTAATGTATAGAATTGTTTAATCAGTGTGGTGTATACCTGAATCTAAGACAACATTGTATGTTAAGTATACTTCAATTGAAAAAGGGAAAAAGGAATTTAAATAGAAAGGAGAAGAGATAAATAGTACAAATAATTAAAATGAGTATTCTTTTTTTTTTTTCCCCTCCGTGTTTTATGGGTGGGGACAACAGATTCTTCCTGAGATGCTAACTTGATTTCTAGTAGGAGGGCACAAGAAGTCTGGGTAGCATTTGCTCCATCACAAATTCAGTATTGTAGTGATTCAGTAAGATGTGACACTTTTGAATGTTTGTATCAAACCTGATGGAAGAGAAAGAAGAAAATACACTATTTTTGAAAGCAAAACAGAATACAGAGTAAATATTGACTATACCTTTTTCTTGAGAATCCCACCCCCCCATCATGATTTGTTGATTTACAGTTGTGACAATTCTTTTAGATATTTTTCTTGAAGGTCAGTCAAATTTATCCACTCAGTTGGGTTAGGATTTGGGGCAGTTTCTTTTCTATTCATGAAGCCATAATCTTACTTCGTTGGAATAAAGTTTATGGATCAGTAGATTCATGATGGGTGCAAGGGTTGGGACTCTATATTCATGTGAGGGAAGCTCTCCGCACAGAGAAAAATTTATAAGACTTTAACACAGGTATTGTTTCTGTAATGAGCAAGACTAACAGAGAGAGACACTGTGGAAATTCATTGGTACTGAAAACGCAATCAGTAAAGCAATATGCCAGAACCCATTCCTCATCAAAACCAGCTAACTCCATTTTAGTTCTTGACTTGGGACAGTCAATCCCACAATCAGCACTTGCTGAGTATCACGTAAGGCAAAACTATAACCAAAGCCTCTGCCCTTCTAAATACATAACCTACGTACTCTTTTCACAAAGAGAGCTTTTACACAGAGCTATGTTATTGTTCTTCAAAATACTTAAAACAACATTTTCTGAATAAAAACGTTTCATACAAATGGTGAGGTAAGTGTTTCTACTGAAAAGATATCCAATGTTCCTTTCCCCAAACACGTTACTTTTTGTTTGTTACCCCATTTCAGAGATGGTCTGGTAAGAAAATACTAATAAGCTGTTTCATTGTGAACTTTGGTGTCAAAGATCAAGTCAAGTTCATACACAGTAGGGAATGCTGTTATCTAAGATCAGACCATAATCATATGTAATTCAAAACCAGACTCAGTAAGATGCTGGGACTGGTTTTCGAATGAATTAGCCATGCGGCTTTAATGCTAACTGACAGTTGTTATTCAGCAAATGAGGGTTTAGCAGGAAAGAAATATAAATTATACTGAAAACCTACCCTGCTGTCCACAGTATAGGTAAATTATGATTTAATTCCACCCTAAACAGTTTAGTTCAAAGAGTCTTAAGAAGTTATATAAAATACTAGCATTGATGGATCCAGGGATCACATACAAGTTTGACTTCAGAATCTATTCTCTTCCACTGACCTAGAATTTACTGTCTTATTAATTTATCTCCTGCAGGGAAATATGGGATATTGGAAATATTGTTATGCAAGTATTCTCTCTGTGTACGGACAAACAGCAACGTACATTCATGTAGGTTTACTATTACCTGGTTGCTATGCCCAATAATTTTACCATGCAACCATTATATACAATCTGCATTCATTCATTTATCCCACCCTATAATTTTTTTAAAAATGACAAAAATGACCATGAGTATATAAAGATATTATTGAAAAGGAAAAGAAAGAAAAGTTATTTTAATTCAAATGCTGCATTAAGGATGCATGCCATTATGTACCCTATATTCCTTTTTTTGTATACACATATATCATTTCTGAACTTTGAGAATCTCTTGAAGTTAAAGGGTGTGTCGTGCAAGATGAGATAGATGGGTCTGTTGAAGAAGTTAAAAATTAGGATGATTATTAATTTTGGCCCAGATTCTCACACTATATTTCTAGGAGAAACCTAAGCCAATACCATAATTCTCATAAGGTTGAAGTTCAACCAGAGCAAGAAATTGATCATATACATGTTCAATCACTAAACCTACATCTTGACAGAATAATGATGTAGATTTCACATTTCAAAAACGGTATTGCATACCAAGTATAAATTCTAAATTTATTCCAGAAACCTTGAGCTCAATAATTTAATAGCAGTGTTACCTAGTAATTGGAACTAAAAAGATTTAACATGTTGTCTTTTAGTTTTACTTATGCAAGGGAAATTATTTACATCACTTGTCTCCAATTATGTAGGCTGACTTCTAAGGGCAGAGTAGTTTTTCAGAGCTGCCTCTAGAAAAAGAGAATAAACTAAAAGATAAATTTGGTCTGGAAATTCTATCTTGTAGAACCACACTGGCTAATACAAAAATTAAAAATCGATTTTAATAAATATTTTATGTTATTCAGAAAAACAAAGATTTTATACTATCAACACCTTTATTAAGACCTAACACCCTTATTTCATACTCCATTGTCATCTTGAACTTGTAGGAATCTGAAGATTAAGCATGTCTTACAGAGCTGTAAAACAAACAGAATCCTTCAGGGTTGTTCTTCTACTCTTGAAGTCAGAAGCTGATTTTTCAAACACTGGTGTGAAGAAATTAAACATAACCAGAAACAGGATAGAACAATACTGTAGAGATAAACAAAATCCCTTCTGCTGTACCAATTTTGCTATGAGTGATTCAAAGGAGAAAAGTTATAGAGCAGAACATGGTTGCTATGAAATTGCAGATCACTCCAGCAAGAGAGAATTGCTGTGGGTTTATAACCATATTTGAAAAGACTTAACTTGATTTTTTCCAGAATTTTTTAATTGATGTCATTAAAACTTTACATAATTTAGATTAATGATAGTGTGGTTTTTTTTAAAGATTTTATTTATTTATTTGACAGAGAGAGAGAGATCACAAGTAGGCAGAAAGGCAGGCAGAGAGAGAGGGGGGGAAGCAGGCTCCCTGCTGAGCAGAGAGCCTGATGTGGGGCTTGATCCCAGGACCCCGGGATCATGACCCTAGCCGAAGGCAGAGGCTTTAACCCACTGAGCCACCCAGGCGCCCCTGATTTTTTTTTTTTTTCCTTGAGAAAAACTCAAACACACTTGAGTTATTAAGCATTTACTAATTGCTTGAAAATTTAACTATTTAGTGATGATTTATTAAAGTATGGGCTTTTTGTAGTTTTTATATATTTAATACAATTACCACTTTTGCCCAATTAATGTAGCTACTGATATAGCAAGTGCAACTGGATTGAAAAAGAAATGAGAGGGAACAAAGATATTGACAAACTCAGAGAAGTGTTTTTTGGTTGAGGTAATAAAAATAAAATGTGAAAAAAAATTTGAAAATAAATAAAATGTGATTATATGGAATTTGTGAAAAGAAAATCCTTTTCAAGGAGTTAACAAGTAGCTCTAAAATATCAGCTTTCAGGGTGACTGAGTGGCTCAGTTGGTTAAGTGTCTGACTCTTGGTTTCCACTCAGGCCATGATCTCAGGGTCCTGGGATGGAGCCGGACATGCCACTACAGTCTGCTTGAGATTCTCTCCCTCTGCTCCTCCCTGCTCAAATGCATGTGCATGCTCAGGTATGTGGGCCCTCTCTCTAAATAAATTAAATCTTTAAAAAATATATCAGCTCTCTACAATACATTTTTTTCTACAATGCATTTTTTTGCTCTAGATGTCCAATAAAGCTGAAATTAAGATCTCACTAATAATTTTACTACCTATTGTTATGACCTTATAAAATATTTCATATAAGGTTTCTTCATATACTTCTTAAATAATTCCAAGACTTTCCTAAGGAATTTAGGATAAATTTGAAGCCACTACTCTATTCTATTTGCTATTTCCTGTGTATATGTGTCAGTTAAGGATTTCTGGTCTAACTAAAGCTTACTGGATGGTAGCAAAAATACATTATATAAGAAAGTGGAGGTTAGAATCCCAAGGCATTGACACCTAAGTAGAAATATTTTGACAGTGAATGTGTAGAATGAACAAGGATGGATAATGATGAAAGCAATGTTGAAATGATGAAAGACTGGTGTGGGAAATGAGGAGATTATAGAAGTCATGTAATGAATGCTCTGCTTTCATGCTCAGTTTCTTTTACTGGTTCTAGTGTATGTTTGTTTACACCCTTGTTTGGATTGGTTGTATGCAAATTCCCAAACCCCCTTTGTCAGTATTGGATATGCTAGACCTGCAGTTCCAATAATCTCTCTGGGTTCTTACTGATAGGAAAATTAGGTAAACAAAGATTATGGATGCTGGTAGATGTGATGGCTCCCTCCAGGTAGTGATAACCAGAGCTGGGATGTAGAGTCATAAGTCATATATTCACAGGACACACAGGCCAGGGGAGAAGGGGGAAAATTTTTAACAAAAAGGGGAGTTTATTATACTATTAATTATGCTGGTTTTTCCATTTGGGGATATGCTTAAATATTTCTAAAATGTAGAGATAATTTATAAAAGAGTATGGGAAGAATCTTAATTGAAAAAAAAAATACAAGACAAAAGACTAAGAATATTATTCACATTTGATGTCTCTAATTTCAATTTTATGGCCTTGTATCAAATAAATAAGCTAAAAAGATGAAAGGAAATTAATGTGTGGAGATAGTAAATTTATTTTACATGCATTTGTTTTTAAGATAATATTTCCAACTTGGCATAGTTGGAAATATGGAATTGGTTTTTGAGGAAAAGTGAAACAGATAAGGAGTTGGCTGTAGGTGGTCAAGAAGTCAGAGTTGAAGACAAAAAGTTTGTGTTCTCTCCTGCACTTGAGCATATAGAGAAATGAACAAAAGACCAAGAACTGAGCCTTAATTGGCTTCACCATGCATTTCTCCTACTTTATGCAAGGTTCCAAAGCCTATATTCTTCTTCACGTTTCACTAAATCAGTCTCACCTGGGCATCAAGTGATGGATTTCGACATTTGGTGAAGTAAGCCACTGAATGCAAAGAGAACCAGAACATTAAAGAAGTATACAGAAACACAAGTAGTGAGGGTTTGAAGTTAAATGTTCACTTGTTATAACAACTACAGCTTATTCTCTTGATATGAAGAGAAGCAGGCCTTGGATTTGATGCATTTGTGTTTTCAACATTAAGCACTCTATATTTTATATGTAAATATATATATTAACTACAAATACGCATTGAAAAAGACTTCTCCTTAGGAAATCTCTAATTCAGTTTGGAAGAGTAAGCGTAGATGATTCTAAAAATGTGAGATGTACAGGAACAAGTAACCTTTACTAAGAGTTTAATAAGAATTATAGGCATCCAGAGTACATGTATTTAAATAGGTACAAAACAATTGAGAGAGACTCTACAGAATAAAATGGACATTAAAGAATATGTTTCTTAAAAAATATGACCTAAATGAACAAAGAAAGCATCAGAAACAAAGTTTCAGTGTTCATGATAAGCTTGTGATTTGATCATGATGTCAAAGAGTCCCCTCCTAAAATAGTGAGAGAAGAAAATAAGTTCTATTCTACACTAACACCTCTGACCTCTCTGTTCCTTTCAGCCTTCTTATGCTTTTCTTTCAAGTTTTGCCATTATAACTTACCAAGGGTACAGGTTTCCAGAATCCCTACTTTGCTGTTTCCATGTTTAGAAATGATATCTATTTTGTGTTTCTAGAGTGTTAAGGGGGCAGCTCCCTGCTGGCTTGGTCTTTTGTGAATTTCCACTGCCATGACATTTCTACAGGCTCTTCCTCAGTCATTTTGTATCAGATAGTTCAGTCTGAGATTTCATGGAATATTTCTGGAATTAAAAAGTGCTTTGTAAGCAGTTTCTTAATAGCGAAACCAGCTAAGAAATACAAGGAAAGAGTCTATTTTAAATGACTTTCTTTTAAAACCTGTCCTGAAAGTGATTATTGTCTCCATGTAGTAACAAGTGAGAAATGCTATAAACTTTCATATGGAAGCAAGGGAAGAGGGGGAGTGAGATTAGCCACAGAGGTTCTTAACTGGTACAGCAGATTGGTTTATTCTTTAGTCTGTGATTACTGCACACTGGAAGGGGGGCCGCAGAAATACTAAACATCCACCTATCAACATAGCCCTTTACATTTGGTTTGATATTAGAACTCCGAAAAAGTGTCAATAAACAGTGGAGGACATGATGGAGTGCATTTAGATAAGATTCAACAGATAAGATAAAACAATCTTTGTATTCAGTGGTTTTCTTTTAAGATTTTATTTATTTATTTGAGAGAGAGAGAGAGAGAGAGAGAGCACGCGCAATCATGAACAGGGGGGAAGGATAGAGGGAGAAGCAGACTCCCCGCTGAGCGGGGAGATCTATGTGGGACTCCATACTAGGACCCCAGAATCATGACCTGAGCAGAAGGCAGACACTTAACCAACTGAGGCCCCCAGGCATCCGTATTCAGTGATTTTCAAGTTTGAGGAATGTTATCTGAGGTTCCTGAACAAGAATTGTCTTATCTTGTTTTGTTTTAATTCAATTCTGTTCAGAGTCCTCTCCCTGGAACTAACCGTGTGCCCTCTCTTGGAGGGTATGGTAGAAGCAAAAAGGAGCTGGACATACATGTTAGAGCTTTCCAGGTGGTTAGGATACAACCTCGTCTTTCACTAAATGTTACTGCACAGTATCAAATTGTGGACTCCTGGATGCAAATAAAGACATCAGCCATCTTTTTCATTTATTTCTTTTTATTTTGTTTATTTATTTATTTATTTGACAGAGAGAGAGAGAGACCAAGCGATAGAGGGAACACAAGCAGTAAGAGTGGGAGAGGGAGAAACAGAAGCAGGCTTCCCTCCAAGCAGGGAGACCAATGAGGGGCTCAATCCCAGAACACTGGGATCATGACCTGAGTCGAAGGCAGATGCTTAACAACTGAGCCCCCAGGCGCCCCTTTTCATTTATTCCTAAATCCTCAGATAGCTAAGTCAAGATATTACATTGGGAAAAAAAAAATGTATTCATCTCTTCTTAATGTTTGTTAAAATGACAGCAAAGGAATACATAAAATAGAGCTATGATGTCCTTCCGTGACATAGGAATTAGCACATGAGAGATTTTCAATAAATCAATGGAATTAAGAGAGGAGAGATGAATGCTGACTGAAAATGATAATGAAAGACCACATGAAAACATAGCTTGAAAAGACTCAGATATGGGAAGTCAGTTCAGAGAAGGGAGGGAGTCCTACCAATAAAATCCTGGGGAAGTTCTGGATGAAGGAGAAGTAAATACCATGTATGGAAATAGTGAAAAGTGAGGCCCAAATCATAGAAGTTAATGGGAAAAATGCAAATAGAGTATTTATCTCCTTTTACTTTATTTTCCACTTTAACCTTCAAAAGAAAAGAATAAATCTCCCTCAGCAGAATGACTGGCTCTCTATTCACTGATCTAACCTCACACCAAAACAGAACTTCTGTGATCTTCCCTTGAGATGTCAGCTGGCAAGCAAAAGTCATGATTATTTTAAAACATGAAAAAGAAACTCTAAAAAAGCGGGGAGTGGGGCTGTTTTTACTTCAGTGTTATTAGAAGGAATTGAGGGACAAAATATAACTAGGGAAAAAAAATAAAGCTTAAGTCTAATCTTGGAAAGACTGAAAGGAGATATTGCATCCATGAAACAAAGACCATTTTGAATTCACTAAAATTAACAAGAACAGTAGGGTTGGATGAGTAAGCCAAGAAAACACCCAGCAACAAAAAGAAATGAGAAATAGGCAAGAAAAGAGAAAACCTATAAGGAGATTCCATACCAGATTTAAGAAATTTCCCAAAACAGAGAATCCAAAAAGTAGAATCCAAAAGTAGAGCAAAATATCAAGTATTAGTATTTTTCCTATTGGTGAATAAGGACCTATGACTCTAACCAAAAAGGCCTCTTAATTGTTCAGAACAGTTCCTGAGACAACAACAAAAAGAGGCAATGCACAGACAATATATAACATTGTGGGATATCCAACTTCTTAGGACCAAAATATGGCATAGAGTATCCAAACAGAAAACCAAAGCCCTGGAAATAGTAACAATTGTCAAACTGGTAGTTGATATTTTATCAATAAGAAACTAGAAGACACTGGAACAATGATCTCTGAAAAAAAAAAAAAACAAAACTACATTTCCATATTCCTCCAAACAATATATCCAGTGAAGATAGAAAAAAAGTTAATAGGTGAGTAATGAACGTTTTATAAAGAAAACAGAAATAATGAATACAGGAAAAATAAGAACAACTACTACGGAAACAGTGCAGAAAACTCCCTGGTTGTTTTAGTTCTAAGGTTCTGGAGAGCAGTGTTTCTTGGTAAAAATGAGGCATTGATGGGAAGGATATAGGACTGGACACTAAAAATCTTGGGGATAGGGGCGCCTGGGTGACTCAGTGGGTTGAGCCTATGCCTTCAGCTCAGGTCATGATCTCAGGGTCCTGGGATCGAGCCCCGCATCAGGCTCTCTGCTCGACAGAGAGCCTGCTTACCCCTCTCTCTCTGCCTGCCTCTCTGCCTGCTTGTGATCTCTCTCTGTCAAATAAATAAATAAAGTCTTAAAAAAAAATTGGGGATAAATTAAAGGCATTGTGTGTGGTATGAAAAGCAGAGATATAACTTATACTTGGTGTCATCAACATTCTCCCTGAGTGGCATAGGAGTTGTGACATTAAACCTAAAGTGTAACAAGTAAAATCCTTGCTCACCCTCTGCTTGGTTTTGAAGAATATTCAGAATCTTAGGAAAAAGAAGTGTTTTCTGTTGATATGCGTTCTTCAGAATCATTTCATGGACACTGTCTAGTAGACTTACTATGGCTTTAGCACAGAGTATAAACGTTACCAAAGTTAATGAGTTAGGAATGAGATTACAGCCAGCTGAGTATGACAGATGTAATTAGGGGAAGGTTGTAAGGGGGACACAGGGAAACACAAATGTCTACTTTTTAGAAAAGAAGAATTCAAGAGGTACTGCCTGTGCTAGAGGGAACAAAATTGGGGCTGAAATCTTGAGGCAGTAGAAATGGGGCCGTTGGGTACAGTGGTATGTGCAGAGAGAAAGGTTATATACACATGAGCAGTTGGCCACAGGGAGTGAGGGAAGTGGCAAACACCTACAATTTTTTGAGAACTTTTTTCTGGGTCCAATCTTTTAGAAAGTTTTCCTGGTTAAGATGCAGAGCAATGATGTGCATAAAACATCAATCACTGTTTTACAGAAAAATAACCAAGGTTCAAGGAGATTAAGTAACCTGCCAAGCTCATGCAGCTGTAAAGAGATAGGACCTGGTTCTGAATGCATTTCTACTGCTTGCAAAGCTCCTACTCAATGCACTGTACCAAAACTTCTTTCTCCAGAGGTCACTTCTTTAGTAAAAAGTGCTGGGGCATAAATCTAGACCTTCCAGCACTGGTTGACTTGCTGCTTCAAAGTTCACGCCCTGAACCAAGTACTGTTGTGTTTTGTGAGAGTAAAGGAAGAAAAGAATGATCAAGGATTGAAAAAAAAAAAAAAAAAAAGTCCATGTTCCATGTGTTTTACCAAGACTTGAGTGTAGCCTGAAGTACCACTGCTGTTACAATGATAGGAAACCATAAAAGCTAAACCCAGCCATTAACTATAGTAAAACCTTGGCCGATGTTAATGAATTTCCCAAGCTTTAGGACAATGGAGATGCCAGATTAGTCCAGAGAAAGAAATGAGACAGCATTTCCTTTTAAAAATGTATTGGTATTAATGTAGCCTTATGAGATAAAAATTATGCCTTTGTGATTATTCAGAAAACTATGAAAAAACATGTATTTTGTATTGACCTCTGTGATTTAATCTATTTTCTCTTATTTGTGAAAACATATGGAAATGAATTTTGTGAGTAATTCCTGATCTTACTATTTTTAAGTGATCTTTTAGAAGTAAATATTTAAAAACACTGCCTGTTACTTCTGTATTACAACATTTAGAAATGACTTAAAAATATAATTTTTCATCCTGTGATACCTGGTATTAACATAAGTTGTGTCTAAATGCTATAGGAGAACTTTCTATTAACATTTAAATGTCAGAGTATCTATTTTATTTCAACAATGGAAATAAGGACATTCTTTTTTTTTTTTTTTTTTTTTAAGTACTATTCAAAGGAGTCCATATGTTGGTTTGACTGTAGCTGTTGTGCTTCAGGTTCTTTTAAATTTCTATATAAATCAGGTCCGGAATGCAGTTTGCTTTGCTAATCGTCCTCTGTCAGTATTTCACCTGCAGGTGACAGATACATAGTTTTGTAGAATTTTTTGTAGAATATCCCTATTTAGATCAAGAGTTTATGGGGGATAGGGAGAAAAAGCATGAGAGACTCTTAACTCTACAAAACAAACTGAAGGTTGCTGGGAGGAGGTGGGCAGGGGGTTGGGTAACTGGGTGAAGGGCATTAAGGAGAGCATGTGATGTGATGAGCACTGGGTGTTATATGAAACTGATAAATTATTGAACATTGCATCTGAAACTAATGACTTACTATATGTTGGTTAATTGAACTTAAATTAAAAAAAATTTAAAAAGTTTATGGGGAAAAAGTGCCAAAATACAGTTGGTTTTATCATGCTAAATCATTCAAAATAGTATCTATGATAGTAATTTTAAATTTGTCATCTACTTTGCTTTTGAATATATAATAAACATCAGTAAAATGAGTGACATTTTGATCACCTAATGTTTAACCTACAAAACTTCGATTTTAAAGATTTTTTTTTAAGATTTTATTTATTTGACAGAGAGAGAGAGATCACAAGTAGGCAGAGAGAGAGGAGGAAGCAGGCTCCCCACTGAGTAGAGAGCCCGATGGGGGGCTCGATCCCAGGACCCTGAGATCATGACTTGAGCCGAAGGTAGAGGCTTAACCCACTGAGCCACCCAGGCACCCCCAAAATTTCAATTTTATGTATACTTTCAATATTAAGAGACGTAGACTTTGTATTAAAGCTATGTGAAGATTTTCTTTCAAGCTGAAGTTTTATTTAAAAGGCAAAAAAAAAAAAAATCTTTAAAATGCTGATAAATAAAGCAAAAGGATACAGTGGCCTCTTCCTTCTGGTGGCCACCTACCCATGTACGGAGCAGTAGATAGTACTTAACGTGCGGGCAGAATTTCACAGTTGTTTCCTGTTAGATTATCTGTGCTTAGATGTTTGTCAGATTCTGTGTGTGATCTGAGTTTGTTGTAGGCCTGTGAGGCTGAACATTCTCTGGCTTGATGGCCAGCCTCTCACCCTGTCCCTGGCCATAACCATAGCCTTAGCACGCATATTTCTTTCCACGGCAGGATTTGCAGTAGATCTCTTCTTGATCATGCATTGCCACGGTTGTGGTATCTACATTTTTTCCTGCAAGCCATGCACCAAAAGCAGCCGCGATGGAAGCTTCTGCCATCACACTGCACGTCTTCAGCGTGGTATGCGGTCCTTCTACAGGTTGCGCACTTGTTTCCACCTCCCCAGACTGGCATTTCCAGTGGGAGGCAGGACCACACACGCCGGGGTGGAGACAGCAACGCCAGACTGGGGGGGAGCGTGCTGCATACTCCTGAACCTACGTGGAGATTTTTGGTGTTATGTAAATTAGACAGGATTTGGAGTGGACACTATGAATTTATTCTTATTACATGTTATCCAATTTTAAGCCTCAATTTGAATAGGAAGTTTTGAAAGAGAAACCATGACTATGTGAAAATCAAAATGCCATTGAAGAGATTCAAAATACCGTCTCCTGTTTAGCTTGTGGCTCAGAGGAGTGGACCGAGAACTATGGGAATGGCTCCTTGATGAAATATTTTTGAAAGGAGTGGAGGAATTTTGTGAGGACAGGGTTGATTAATCAAGGGTTCTGTTTGGGACATTTGAGTTTGAAATGGTTTATCAGATCACCTCGTGGTGGCTTAGTCTGTGTATTTCTGGCAAGGCGCTAAGGAGGACGTAAAGAACCAGCTTTCCCCTGCATCTCGGCGTGGTGGTAGAAACTGTGGAGGGCAGTTAAGCACAAATTAGGGGGAAAGCCCTCTTTTCAAGCAATTTAGGTAGAAGAAAAATTTCCAAGGTGAATATTCTGGATCCTATGTGTGTTCAGCTACCTGATAAGTTTCATTACCCACATCAAGCACACACACATCTAAAAAATGACGAAAAGTTTATTTCAACTAAATAATGCAAGAATAGATTAATCACTATCACTACGTCATACAAGTACAAGCGATTAGTCATTAACATAAAAAAAAGACAAACTAATTTCACCCGGAAACTACACTAAGCAACAGCAAAAGGCAGAAATTATAAAAGCAAAGTTAATAGTTTGACTATACATAAATATAAAACCTCCATATAATGAAATATACCACAAGAAGTGGTAAACAAGCAACAAATTCTTAAAAATAATTGCTGTATAGGGGCACCTGGGTGGTTCAGTCAGTTAACCTTCTTGCATTTGGCTCAGGTCATGATACCGGAAGATTCCAGGGTTCTGGGATAGAGCCCAGCATGGGGCTCCCTGCTTAGCGGGAAGCCTGGTTCTCCTTCTCCCTCTGCCTGCTGCTCCCCCTGCTTGTGTTCTCTCTGTCAAATAAATGAAATCTTAAAAAAATAATTACTGTACATATAAGATAAAAGAGTTAACAAACAAAACATTTAAAGATCTCTTAATAAATCAGTAAATAATAGACAAACTTTCCAGTGAAAAAAACTGAGATATGGTTAGGCCAGACAATACACAAAAGAAAAACCTCAGAAGAGTATATCCAATTTTTTAAAAATCTAATTGGTGGCCCAAGAACTACAAATAAAATAACAATAAAAAACCCCAACAAATTAAATGTTTCATGTGTTTAGAAAATATTCCCTTCAACTAGGGGTTCAGGTTTAAATTTGTATAAACTTTCTGCTGGGCAGTTAGTTGAAATAAGTTTATATTGCATTGAACCAGCACATTCGAGATGTTTTAGGAAGCCTTGGCCGACAGTTTAATAATCACAACATTGAATACAATGACAAAAATTAGAAAGCAGTTAATATCTAGCAGAAAGTGATTGATTAAATAATCTATTAAGTGGAATATTAATAAGTCATTAAAATAACATTATAGATGTTGTAGACATCTGTTGTAGCTCCTGGAATCACACCAATTTGACCTTTTTTTTCTGAGTACTCATACTAATTAGCCTTTGTGAACTACCACCCTCTTTCCCTGCCACATGCAGAATGGACGGAGTCCTGATGAGAAAGGTCCAGATGCCCTACACTCTCCTGGATGTGAGTGGAGTGACACAGGCACCCAACACTTAAAGCTGATTAATCCCGACAGAGGCACATAGGATTGACAGTCCTTTGGTCTCTGTTACTTATCTGTCTTAAAGACATGTTTTTTTTTTTTTTTAGCTTCTCTGTAAGTTCTACAAGCCAGTCCGTATACTTGAGATTGTTACGTGCTTAATATACCATACTTGGTTGCTGTTGCTTGCTACCAGAGAACTTGAAATAAGTTAGATATATTTATCGAGGAAATATGGTCTTCAAATATTGGTGATTATAGAACTTGAAATAAGTTAGATATATTTATCGAGGAAATATGGTCTTCAAATATTGGTGATTATAGAAAGAAACCTCAGCACAACATATTCACGTGATTATATTTTTTAATTTTTTTCCTTTTCTGTGTATTTTCTCTCCAAAGAAACAAATGTATTTTAATATTTAATTAATAAAATATAACTAATATATTTAATTAATAAAATATAAATCATAACAATATATGTTTAGTAAATTTGGTTTAAAACATAATACATATTGGACATTATGGGTCCAATAATTGTATTCGAATCTACAATTATCTCAATAAAAGTTTCTATTAAAATGCCTTATAAGTATGGGACCCCCAGGTGGTTGAGTTGTTTAACATCTGCCTTTGGCTCAGGTCATAATCTCAGGGTCCTGGGATCAAGCCCTGCATCTGGCTCCCTCATGCTCTCCCCCTGCTTGTGTTCCCTCTCTCACTGTGTTTTTCTCTGCCAAATAAATAAATAAATTCTTTTTAAAAATGCCTTATAAGTATATAAAAGATGTCCAAGTTCATTTATAAATAGGTAAATGCAAATTAAAACATGAAGGAACCATATTATGCATAATAGATTGTCAAAATAATAAAGTTTGAAACCTAGAGTTGGCAAGGGTGTGTTATTTCATAGTGTGCGTGTACCAGTTTAATAGACAGGTCCTCTGCTCAGGATTTCACAAGGCTAACATCAAGGTGTCAATAAGGCTGAGTTCCGTTCTGGAGCTTGGGATCCTTTTCCAAGGATCATGTGACTATTAGAAGAATTCTTCTCCTTGCTATTGCATGAGTACAGTATTGCTTTTCTTGCTGTCTGTCTATTGAGAGCTCCTCCTACCTCCCAAAGACTATCCAAAGTTTTCTGTCATGTGGTCTTTCTCATGTTCCTCTCATCATGGCAGTTTACTTCTTCAAGACTAGCAGACTCTGGCTTTACTCTTCTAAGATGGGGTCTTATATAATAAAACATAATCAGAGGAATGACTATCTTATCATTTTTGTTATATTCTATCGGCACAACAAAGTCAGAGTTTCCATCAAACTCCAGGTGAGTGGATTTTTCAAGGAGATCATATATAGGGGGTTATTTTGTGTATGTCCACCATGAGTTACTTTATAATTCCTTGTCTCAACATCTCACTAGCCCTGCTTTTAAAATAAACATATTGGGGGATGGGGTTAACAAAGTCCAATTTATTCATATTAGATTCAGTCTTGCAAATTGACCATGCTGATCACAATGAACAAATTAAATATTTTCAGGTCATTTGAACATATCATTGTGGAAACATGCATGAATCCAACTTAATATAAAGTACTAAATTCAAGGAGTGTTCAAAACTGTAAACTATCTTGATCTGAGGATATTAACTTTGCATGATCCTCAAAGGTGGGGGAAAAAATTCCTCTTGAATTGTTCAGAAAATCTTTGATTTGAGTGTATAATGAATAAATATCCTTCAAAAAAAGAAATTTTGAGTTATTTTTGGAAGTAGTTTGAAAAAAGACAAGATTCAATCAATCTTACTTGAGGCTAGAGAGAGATTTTGGTTAAAATAATGCAGGATATTCATATCCATTCTATATTTATATTTCCCTGAGCTAAAAATCAATTTAGCCAAAAGGATCATGTTTATTTATACATGAAGAAGGATATGACATAAAGACAAATATAATTCCTAACCTCATGTTTCACTTTTTCAGAGTAAGCATAAAATATATAAATGGAACATAAATTTGAAAAAAAGTTAATATTTAATAAGAAGTATAAAAAGTTTTGAAGCAGATAATTTTCTTTAAGGACTTGTGTAAAATACAAAACTTAATGATTATTGAGTTCTAGCTGGGAATGTGATAGAGCAAGGATAGGATAAGGTATACTCAAAGAAAGATGAAGGTTGATATATTAATTTTAGTGCCTATAATTCCTCTAATCAAAGTTTTATTTGGTTTATTTAACAAAAATAACTTGACTTCCTAATTTTCTTTATTTAACTATTGTCATTTTTAAATGGAAAAATTCTAAAAGTACATCCTTGTAGAGCTTAGTTTTATATTTTTATTTTATTTAGATTATATAACTTAAAGTCAGAAATTTGACATACTAATTATTTTAATTTATAACTTTTTCCCTGGATTTTATTTTGGTATGTAAACATGTAAACTTTTAAATCGATATATTTGTCATTTTTATGGTAAGGATGCATTTATTAAGTATTACTTGATAAGTAAGTATCAAGTTATTTTGCCTTAAAGTATGTGTGCATGTATTTTTTCTCCTGAAAAATCTGCAGTAAAGCTAAGTAAATTTTTTGTCTCTTTGAATATAGATTATCAAAAAATATATATATATAAAATGTGAAGAATGAGGGTCACCTGGGTAGCTCAGTCCTTAAGCATCTGCCGTGGGCTCAGCTCATGATCCCAGGGATCCGGGCCTCCCATAGGGCTCTTTGCTCAGCAGGAAGCCTGCTTCTTCCTCTCCCACTCCCCATGGTTGTGTTCCCTCTCTTGCTATCTCTATCTCTGTCAAATAAATAAATACAATCTTTAAAAAAATGTGAAGAATGATACTACTGAGAGGAGTACTTAGAGTATGCATAGCTAGAAATAGCTGCTTTTGTAATATTATGTTGTCCATTGTAGGAAATAATTTTTTGAGGACAAATTGTTTGAATACAAATGAAAAAGTATTTATATTTAAATTAACTACAATAAGAGTTTAGTCACCAGGAATTAAAAAAGATGATACATTTATGTGGTATTGTACAGATATTCTATACATATGTATACTAAGACTGAATATTGATTTTCTTTCAAATCATGTAGAAACGGTTCACAAATGTGTGAACCAGGATTCACTGTATGTGAAAGAATATTACCTCTTCACATAATTTTATGATTGAGATATTCTATGTGGAAATGTCCAGCATGGTATAATTATAACGTAGTTAAGTTTCTGTAACACTTTCAACCTATACTGGCTGATAAAAAGTGTGTGAATGACAATACTAAGCTCCCTGAAAGGACACCAAGTATATGTGGTGAAAGTTTTAGTTCAGCTCCCGGCAGCTATACAAAAATGGTGGAAGAAACAGAAGTTCAACATGCAGAGGACCATTTTCTAGGAAGACAGAGTAAGAATTCTTGAAGTGTGTTTTTGTTTTTGTTTTTATTTTGTTATTTTTTTTCCAGAGAGTCACAATGCTTTGCTTTATTTTTGTTTTGTTTTTGTTAATTTTTTTTTCAGTATTTGACTTCTTTTTCTTTAAATTTAATTTAATTTTTTTTCAGTGTTCCAAAATTCACTGTTTATACAGCACACCCAGTGCTCCATGGAATATGTGCCCTCCTTAATACCCACCACCAGGCTCACCCAACCTCCCATGTCCCTCCCCTCCAAAACGCTCAGAGTCCATAGTCTCTCATGATTCGTCTCCCTCTCTGATTTCTCCCAGAAAGAAACTATTTGCACAGGAATTTGCAAGGAGTTTAAGAGGTACAATTCCAAAAGCATCTCATATATACTCCATAGGGCTGCAGCTTCATTTAGGAAGACTTTTGGGTTGACCAAATGTCTCTGCTGTCCAACAATAAGGTCGATTTCAGGACAAAGTTGTGCTCAAACTAGGAACATCTATGGCCAGGGCAGAGCTAGGGAGGGTCATCCTAGTTTTGGTTCTGACTATACAAACTATCTTAGAATTTTTGCAAGAAAAATATATGCCCAAGCTCCTACAACAGATTCCGTTTAAATTGATCTGGGATGGGTCTCCAGTATTGTTTTGTTTATTTGTTACATTTCTACCGCTGCTCTAATAGATGGCCACAAATTAGTGATATAAAATAATACAAATCTATTACTTCCCAGTTCTGTAGTTCAGATGGGCAGGTACAGCATGACTTGGCTGATCCATTTCATTAGAATTTCTAAAGACCAAAAGCAAGGTGTCAGCAGACATGTGCTCTCATCTGGAAGCTTTGGGGATGAATTCCTCGCTCATTCAGATTGTTGGCAGAATTCAATTCCCTGCATAGGTAGGACTGAGTTCCTTGTGTCCTTGCTGGCTATAAACTGTGAACTACATTACCAGATTCCAGAGTCCTCTTTTTTTTTTTTTTTTTAATATTTTACTTATTTATTTATTTGACAGACAGAGATCACAAGTAGGCAGAGAGGCAGGCAGAGAGAGAGGAGGAAACAGGCTCACCGCTGAGCAAAGAGCCTGATGTAGGGCTCGATCCCAGGACCCTGGGATCATGACCTGAGCTGAAGGCAGAGGCTTTAACCCACTGAGCCACCCAGGTGCCCCCCAGAGTCCTCTTATGTTCCCTGGATCATGACTACTGAACTCCATCCCTGGCCTGAGTCCTTTCCATAAATCAAATCCCTCTGAGCAGCCCTCTGCCTCATCTCTCCTGTCTGTTCTTCCACGACCATCTGACTCTTGTCCTCCCTCTTCTGATCAGAAGTGCTGTGCAATTACATTGAACCCACATGGATAATTCAAGATCACCTTCTTATTTTAAGGTAAGGTAATAACCTTTCCCCTGCCATATCCTTTCATAGCAGTACCTAGATTAGTGTTTGAATAACCAGGGGATGGAAATTTTGTGGGAATATCTTTAGAATTCTGCCTCCTCTATTTTGTTTTAGGTTCCCTGAGTAATTCTACAGTGCAGTCAGAGTTGAAAAATATTTGTAGTGATGCATCCCTCCTACCCTCTTATCTGATCTCAAACACTTCAATTCCTCTACAAGAGCCGAGTATACCCACCATGGAGAGAAATTTGAAAATCTCTCTGGGACTTCTGGTTTCAGCCCTGACATATAAAGAGCTTAGGACCTGTATTTCAATCCTATTGCTGCTATAACAAGTTTTTACAAATATAGTGGATTCCAATAGCACAAATTTATTATCTTACATTTCTGGAGGTCAGATGTCCAAAATAAGTCTCACTGAGCTAAAGGCAAGGTGCATGACCTATCTATTTTGTCCACAATTTTTTTCCCAGATAAATAAGGCTGTAAATCAATAAACAATTTTACTTTTATTCAGGAAATTTTTACAAGCTATTTTTTTAAAAGATTTTATTTAGTTATTTGACAGAGACAGAGATCATAAGTAGGCAGAGAGGCAGGCACAGAGAGAGGGGGAAGCAGGCTCCCTGCTGAGCAGAGAGCCCGATGCGGGGCTCGATCTCAGGACCCTGAGACCATGACCTGAGCTGAAGGCAGAGGCTTTAACCCACTGAGCCACCCAGGTGCCCCACAAGCTATTTTTTTTTGTTTTTTCAAGCAAAGTGTGAGCTCACTTGGGCAAAGAAGTCTCCCCTCGGACAACAGGTTGTAACCTGGCCACACACCTTGCTTGTTAAACACCAGTTTGCTTTCAAGACCCTCGACTCACTGTTTCCATTAATCTTAGATTATTATGTCACAGTCTTTGCCCAAACCCAATTAATTTTTCTCTTTGAAGAAGGGAAATAATTTAAAGTAATCTGAAACACTTGCTTTATCTCAGACCCCAACCACCTGTAAATGTCTTCCTCTGACAATTCCCTTCTGAGACACTGCAGAGACTCTTAAGTTTCTCTTACTATAGCAGGACTGCTAAACTTTACCTAATGAACAGATTATTCTGTTGGTTTTTTGATGGCATCAGCAGTCAACACTTGTCTTATGATTTGACAACCTGCACCCATTTTATACACTGTCAATGTAGAAATGTTTTATTTTGCCACTTAATGAAGAAATGGAGTCTCTGAGAAGGTAAGTGATTTGTACCATAGCACAGCAATCAGAGACATAGAGTCAGGTTCTAGTCCCTGGTTTGACTCAAAGTTACCCAATGTGTGTGGTCACTTCAATGCTCTACTACTTTTTTCTCTATACAGTTAAGTGTCTTGAGAAACCCACCCACTTCTATGCAATAGAATAATTCATCTTTATCTCTCATTTTCACCATACTCTGAGCCTCTGTCCTACATTTTCAACCGCCGGCGGGACTTTTCCACTTGAATGCATTTCCATCATCCGACACCATTTAACTGACACCATTTAAACTAAACTCTTCTACACCAAAAATGTAATTCTCCAGACTTCATTATTATATGGAAATTTGACAGTGGTTTTAAAAATCTTAAGTGTACATTTCTTGTCTCCCCATTAACATTGTAAATGTCCTGAGGAAAAGGATCGAGGATGATACTTCTCAACACTGTCCTCTCTGCTAAGCACAGTGCGGTGTGTGAGGCATTCAGGGAAAGGGAGCGCAAAGGAGGGTATCTAAATTGAACAGTGAAAAATGATTGAGCTATAAGTCATTTTGATTACCACATTAAATTAAGTTCAGTGTGACATTTAAAATTACAATTCAATTGGCTTCAATGGTCATGAGCTGGCATCACCAGGGGTGCTCAGAAAAAACAAAACAAAACAGGGGTGCACATAAAGGATAATTAATATACCTTCACCCCTAGGCACGCTGCTCTCAGGTTTCTGGCCCCACACGATGAATGAGTTCTTGAGGTGATTCAAAGGAGGAGCAGAAAAAAGGAAACAGAAAGGTAGAAGCTTCTCTTTATTATTTGTGCTTTCTCTCAGCTGAAATTGTCTGCAGAAGAGGGACATTTCGATTTTCAAGGATATTTGGAAAGGAAGCACAGTTTAAATAGGAAAGAGAATGTGGAATACTAGAACAGGCCGGGAGGATTAAGACCAGCAGTGTGATCACAGGAAGAAGAAGCCTTTAAAGTTTCTGAGAATCACCTCGGTTGACTCCCACGCAGATGATGTAAGCCAAGGCAGTTCTCCATTATTCTAAGCTTGCAAATCCTCTCTAAGGATGATCAGCAACAAATACGACAAAAATCATGTACAAAGGAGTGCAACACTGTCAGACTCCAGGGTTCTAAGTCCCAGCATTGGTAGGGAAGGGAAATCGGGAAATCAAACGTAAAGAATTTTTCTCTGTGCAAGAGTCTGAGAGAAGATTGAGACATCATCTGGTCAGTCAGGGGTAAGTCTCATGATGCAGCATTCATTTGCATTCAGTTTTATTCCACAAAATCTTAGTAAAAGTCATGTGCTAGATACTCTATTCATATTATGGGCATACAAAGGAAGTGAATACATAACATATGTCCTCAGGGAAATGCATTCGTTTATAGATATAAGCCTCTAGTGCTATATGGGAATTCTACATTTCTCCATGTTCTGTTCTCTGATCCATGTTCCTGGATGATTTTCTACTTTGTCCCACTTCTCAAACTTTCCAAAGCTCCTCCACCATCCTTACTTGCAGATGATCTTTCTTCCTTTTTCACTGAGAGAATATGAGAAAACTGAAGAGAACTTCCACATGTTCTGACACCAAATTCACCCACCTGCTCACAGGGTTAGTACACCAGTTTTAAATACCACCTGTTCATTGAGCACTTCCAAATACTTAACCCTGGCCCTAAACTTTCCCCTGAACTCTGGACTAATATACCTGGGAGCTTACTTACCATACCCACTTGGATGTCGAAAGAGGCATCCAAATTTTAGTGTGTCCTAAAAAAGGGAGGGGATAGTTTTATTCTTCCAATTCCTTATGGTCTCTCTTTTCATTCGATGTCACCAATCTTATTATTTATTTATTTATTTATTATCGATTTATTTGGCATAGAGAGAGAGAGAGAGAGAGGGAGAGCACAGGCGGGGGGAGTGGGAGAAGGAGAAGAATGCTCCCCACTGAGCCCCTAGGAGCCAGACAAGGCGCTCAATCCCAAGACCCTGGGATCACACCCTGAGCCTGAGGCAGACGCTTAACCGACTGAGCTACGTAGGCTCCCCTGCTGTCACCTATCTTTCCCATCAGTAAATCCTATCTAATCTACCTTTGAAACACACCTGGAATCTTATCAGGTCTTACTGTTCATCGGCACAACCCAGGCCTGCCACAGCGTTGTCCTATGTGGACTATTGCCATAGATCCTAACTGGTCTCCTTTCCCGGCTCTCTCTGTGTCACTGTACTTTTTGAGAGAACACTAAGGAGTCCAAGAATTGTCCAAGAAATGCAAATAGACTTCTCATTTGTTTGGAAATCAAATTTGTCCATTAAGAAGCTTCTCTGTATTTTCTTTGGAGTTGGCTGCCCTGGTTTATTCATCTTACATATTGGGCATGATATTCTTGGGCCCCACTTGTATTCTTACTCTGGAACCCTCCCCCACACCCCCATGTCAGGTGGAAGTCTGGCCCTTCCCCTCTGACTCTCCCTTCCCTGCTCTGCTCTGCCTTGCTGGTCTCTCTGCTTTTTTTCTCAAATATGTCAACTTTGTTCCTACTGAAGGATCTTTTTTCTTGTGTTTCTCTCTGTCTTGGACCAACTTGTGTACATGCTGTATTGAGACCTCCTCCAGGCTCAGTTTTTACCTGATTCAAAAGGCTTTCTCTCACACCCATATGCATTTCCATTCCCGTATTCCCTTTCTTCCTATGGTATTTTATTTTTGTTCTCTACAAAAATACCACCAGCTAACTTTTAGAGATGTAGTATGTGTTTGTTGTCTGTTTCATCCCACTTGAATGTGAGCTCTGTGAAGAGTAGAAACTTGACCTAACTGATAATATTCAGCACTTGGTATTTGCGCCTGCCTTGGAGTGGAGCTGTGGTTAACTATATTTTGAATAAATGAAGACTATTTCCCAGTTGGGTGTTTCCTCTATGTCGAAAATTTCTATCTTCTCCTTAATGCAAGTATGGTTCCTCTGCAGACCGCCAAATATGGCTGATGTTTCTGGAGTTAAGAAGATGACTAATAAAGGTTTGTGAGTAATAAGTGAAATTTTATGGTAGGACTAGGCCCTCTAAAGTTTTACATTGAAGACCTCTGATTTGATACTGTGTGGCTTTTTGTCAGAGAACCATGTGCAAATAAAACAAACACACCCAAACTCCAGAATATCATAAATTCATCTTAATCTCATGAATCTCAAATTCATTTATGTGACTTTTAAGTATGAGTGACCTATGTTTGCCACCTCACAGGTTTCATTTTAATAGCACATAATCTAGGGACCCATACTCTTTTATTTATTTATTTTTTCTATTTTATTGAGACTTTATTTAAGTTCAAGTTAGTTAACATATAGTATATTATTAGTTTTAGAGGTAGAATTTAATGATTCATCAATTGCATATAATACTTAGTGCTTATTACTTCAAATGCCCTCCTTAATGCCCATCACCAAATTACCCCATCACCCCCCAACCTCCCCTCCAACAACCCTCAGTTTGTTCCCTATAGTTAAGAGTCTGTTATGGTTTGCCTTCCTCTCTGTTTTTATCTTACATTACTTTTCCTTCCATTCCTTATGTTCATCTGTTTTGTTTATTAAACTCCACATATAAGTAAATTCATATAGTATTTGTCTTTCTCTCACTGACTTATTTTGCTTAGCATAATACACCCAGTTCCATCCACATTATTGCAAATGGCAAGATTTCATTCTTTTTGATGGTTAAGTAATATTCCATTTTACCTATATACCACATCTTCTTTATCCATTCATCAGTCAATGACCCAGACTCTTTTAGCTCAAGCATGTGAACATGAGCACCCTGTAAAGAACCCTACATCACAGTCCTATGAGTGTCTGTGCTAATGTGACACTCATTCTGTCTCCTTCTCTTCTCCCTTGTATAACAGCATGTGACTTTAAAAAAAAATTATATTTAATGGATATTCTATAGATTTTCAGCCATTTTAAATGTACACTATTATCTTTTGGTTTATGTCACTGGTGGAATGAAATCTATTTTAAAGTATGATTTATAAGTGCAAATCACTTCTCAAAAGACAGCATGCATGATGAGATAGTATTTGCAGGAATTAACTAGTATCGTGCTACATGTATTGTCCCTTTTCCCCCAATCCTCATTTATTCAACAACATTGTTAGTTTCCTTATGAATCTAAAATAGAGAATTTATCCTCATATATGCTACACAGGTTTGAAAATTAAGGTTCCACTTTATAATAGGGAGCAAATGTTTCTATAATATTATAATAGTATTACCACTTGCAGCTTTGCAAATTTGATTAACTTTTGGAATTTCTATATAGAAATGTTTATAGAAAACTACTTTATTCTTAGGAATAAATTCTTAGGAATGTAACAAATTAAGATTAATTTTAATTTCCCCAATGAATGTCTGATGTTCATTCCTCAGTGATGCGAATAGTGAACATATTTTCCAAGGTCCCGGGGGGTTGCAATGTTATTGACATACATACAGATTTTCATATAATTATCTTGTTTCATTTATGTTGGCAGTTTCTTCAAATGGCAAAATATATACTTTTTAAGATACCTGATTTTTCTTCCTATTCTTACACTTAATAAAGACTAAATCAGGTAATCTAGACTGTGACTTAATTGCACTACTGCTCTAAAGATCAATTTGGTCATCCATCTAATCCTGCAGAATTATGAATTACTTCCAGTGAGGTTTAATAAACAAACTCTGTGTGTGTGTGTGTGTGTGTGTGTGTGTGTGTTCATCCAAGCTCAATATATTTAATATAATTTTTAGATTAAAAAGGTCATTTTGATAAAACCACTTTGTTATAATAAATATTTTCTTGCTCTGAACTGCCATGTGGAATACAAATTAAGCTTCTTTTTAAATATGCTATCTGTAGTATCTGTAGGTTAGTATTTCTAGCATGGTGTTACATATGAAACATAATATAATACCCCATGTTAGTAGAGCACAGACTTTGAATTCTGCCCCTGGAAGTTGACGGTTGTCATGGAATCATTCATATTATCTTGGCCTAGATGAAGCAACAAACACCTATTCTTGTTTTTTTTTTTTTTTTTTTTCTTAAAGATTTTATTTATTTATTTGACAGACAGAGATCACAAGTATGCAGAGAGAGAGAGAGGAGGAAGCAGGCTCCCTGCCAAGCAGAGAGCCTGATGCGAGGCTCGATCCCAGGACCCTGAGATGATGACCTGAGCTGAAGGCAGAGGCTTTAACCCACTGAGCCACCCAGATGCCCCCAAACACTTATCCTTAAAATGTGTGGTTGACATTAGTGTTGGAGTCGGAGGACAGGTTAGAGTGATGCTATTTGACCCATATGAGAACTGGCCTCAAGAACTTAGTTGCAGTAAATGCCAAGTGTCACTTACTTTATTAGCTAGCTATTTATTAGCTAGCTATTCTCTTGATATTATTCAAAATCTGCGTGCATTGCACATCACAACTCAAATGCTGCCTTATTCACCTTTGGTGTTCAGCAGAAACATGTCCTCAAAAGGTATTTTAGGCAGGTTTTTTTTTTTTTTTTTTTTTTTTAGATTTTATTTATTTATTTGAGAGAGAGACAGTGAGAGAGAGCATGAGTGAGGAGAAGGTCAGAGGGAGAAGCAGACTCCCTTTGGAGCTGGGAGCCAGATGTGGAACTCGATCCTCGGACTCTGGGATCAAGACCTGAGCTGAAAGGATTTGCCTAATCAACTGAGCCACCCAGGCACCCTAGGATGTTTTATAATATGTATGATACAAATAAATGTAAAATTATAAATGTCTGTATATAAAATACTTTAATAGCCCTAAATATATTTTCTAAGGATGACTTATATGATGAGAGTCCCAGAAGCAGCTCAGTTTGTAGAATCTGTGATTTCACACATGTCTGCATAGGTTTTGGTCCATTAAAATCATCTATGTGCTTGAGAGAATGAACTCATGGGAAACATGGCCAGATTTGTTGAGACTGTCACCTCTTAAGGCCTAGACTCTCAGAAAGACATGAACAGGGCACCTGGGTGGCTCAGTGGGTTGGGCCGCTGCCTTCGGCTCGGGTCATGATCTCGGGGTCCTGGGATCGAGTCCCACATCGGGCTCTCTGCTCAGCAGGGAGCCTGCTTCCCCCCCCACCCCGCCTGCCTCTCTGTCTACTTGTGATCTCTCTTTCTGTCAAATAAATAAATAAAATCTTAAAAAAAAAAAAAAAAAAGAAAGACATGAACACTAAGAACCTTCTTTAATACCCTGGGCAGTATATTAATGGAAGGGAAGGGAAGGGAAGGGGAAGGGGAAGGGAAGGGAAGAAATCCCTTCTCTTCTTCCATCCCAACCCCAGGAGAAAGTATTAGAATGAGTATTAGGATAGAGGCAGCTTATGAAGGCCGATGGAAGGATTTTGAGTGCAACACTGAGGAATATTGCTTGAATTATCTTTCAATCCAGCCCTACTAAGATAATTTTTCACAAGGTCTTCAGGAGGAAGAATATGTAATGAACTGAACATGTAAATGAAATAAAATAATTGCAATCTTAGTGGGTAATGTAAAAAATGACAAGGACAGAGTACTCTAGATTTTATATAATTATTTTCATAAATAACTATTATCTTCATTGTTGACTCATTTTTTACAGAAATATTGCCATATTTCTAGTTGCTCTTTCACATTAACCATTGCAGAATGTAGGCAAATGAAAAACCCTTTTTAATTATAAATGTGAATTTAAGAATGTAATGCATTTAATGTAACACTCTTTAATAACATTGATTATAAGATATTCTTTAGTGTTGATCATGCATAATTATATAATGGTTACACACATATAGAGGTATTATATATAGCAGACATTTATTTTTTTAATTTTTTAAAGAGTTTATTTATTTATTTGACAGAGAGAGAGATATCACAAGTATGCAGAGACAGGCAGAGAGAGAGAGGGGGAAGCAGGTTTCCTGTGGAGCAGAGAGCCTGATGCAGGGCTTGATTCCAGGAATCTGAGATCATGGCCTGAGCTGAAGGCAGAGACTTAACACACTGAACCACCCGGGTGCCCCTATAACAGACATTTAATAAATATAAATGCACATGGATTATAAGCAAATAAATGTTATTGAAATGCATTATTAATGAAATTGATAAAGAATCCTCAGTCTAGGTAACGGTCTAGGTAAAACTGATTAAAATCAATATACTTACAGACAATCTGGTTAATTAGTGCTATAATTAACTTTTGTCTGTGAAAGCCCAACTATAGACATTATAGCTAAAGATTCTTTTGTAAAAGCTGTCATACTGAATAAAATCAATCACATTTCTTTTTTTTGATTTATGGATTAATTTAATGGTTATTTAAAAAATTAATGTGTCTTAATAAATAGGAACAACTTAAATTATCCCATAAATATGTTTATTGATATGAGTGTAAGTTGCATTTATAGAATCACAAAATATTTTCTAAAATGAAAGTTATGATTTGTTTACCAATTAATCAGCTTTATTGGAATTACAGTAATTCTTATCTTCCTTCTCTCTTTTTACTTTAAATAACAGGAGATTATTGTAGCTATATTGTAATACCTATGATATCAGTTTAAGTTTTGCCTGGCTCCTCTTACTGCATGGTGTACAGTTGTATCTGTTGGATGCACTGGTGCAGCCAATTCGTCCCTGACAAGATAGCTGACCTAGAAAGTACTTCTTTCTAGGTCAGTTACGGGGCCCATGTTAAGTGGAGTGGTTTAAGAAGGAATCTGCCAATGCTGTAGATGTTTTTCCTTGATGGATTACCAGTATCTATTTTTCTTTTCATGATGAAATAGTCAATGATAATCCAAAACTTTGAATTGTTCATGTAAATGCATCTTGATTAAAGAACAGATAGGTTATAATCAATAGTTCACTCAGGGTTAGAGGCAGCTATTAAGTGCTCAAATTATTTAGTGAGGTATAACAAACCACCTAGAACTTAATGGCTTAAATAACCTCCATCTCCTCATGACTGCTCATTTTCCATATCTTGAATTAGAACCAGACACAGAGAGGATGGCTTGTTTCTAATGGAAAGACTCCAATGACTGGAGAAAATTGAGTATCTGGAGGCTCCATTACTCACACGTCTAATGCCTGAGTGGGAAGGGCTCCAAGGCTGGGGTCAGCAAGGAAGATAGACAAAAGTACCTACAGATGCCTGTCCTTGAGGCTTGAACTTCTCCCAGAATGGAATTTGGATTATGAGATGATACATCTCAAGAGGGACCATCCAGAGAGCAAGTGAAACAGGATAATCAGGTGGTAGTTGCATGACCTGTTATAAATGAGCCTCAGAAGTGCTATAGCACCATATCCTCCATATTTTCTCAGCTGAAGCTACTCTTAATAGACTGAATATCAAGGAGTTTGGAGCCATGTTTGAAAACTGCCATTGACTCTGGTGAGAGTAGTGAAAGAATAAGCCAGATGCAGTAGTTCCTTAAATAGAGTAGGAAAGAGTCTAAAGTCCTGTTTGAGCTAGAATATTTAATCTAAATAGACAACATCTAGGAAAAAAGTTATCTTATAGGGTTGAGATATAAGTAAAAGGGTGTATAAGAAAGAGATAATAAAGGTAAATTCTACATTTTTTTGTTTCATTTTAATCCACATAGCATATTAGAAAAACACTAGAATAATTTATTTTACTATTTATGATAGCATCAGGGTGATCCTTTTTCATTCAAATATACATTCTTCTAGCAATTTGTTTAATGATTTTTCTTTTATTCTGAAGCTTCCCAGGCAAATGCTAAATGAAAGGGGAATTGAAATGTATTACCTATACATTTAATGTAAAAATATAATAACAAATGGATGAATACATACATACATACATACATGCATACATAAGTAGGTCTTTTTTTTTTTATAAGGTAGGTCTTTTAAACCTTATTTTATACTTTTGGAAAATATTTTTATTCTGAGTTAATTCAGGAGGAATTTTAGTTCCTTATTTCACTGAGAATAATTCATAATCATTATGAAAACATTCAAAATCAGTCATCATAGAAATACTATGAGACTACTACTCCTATCTATATACTGGGAAAAGTAAAACTCTATATTATAGGTATTAATCAGTTAATATTGTAGAAAAAACAGATTCAAACATGCTGATAAATACTAAGCTTTTAAAAGGAATAGGTTAATGTGCTGGTAAGTGTCACTTACAAATGGGTAGGAAATGAAAGTTATGGGCAATAAAAGTCAAAGCTGATTTTTTAATCTAGTAATATGAAACACTTTTATCATTACACTTAAAGTCTGTAAGTGATAAGTTTACTGCATATGGAATACTTACTGGTACAAAGAATTTCAGGAAGATTTTGAAGATGATATAGCTCATCATACAAATTGATTATGCTCAATTATTTTCTACAAATACAAAATTCAGGTTCATAAGCATAAGAGAAGATTAGTCCGAGTGTATACAAGGGAGTGTTGTGCTTACTTGGGGTGATTAAATTTTGTGAATAAAATATACTCAGCATGTAGTAGATGCTCAACAAACTTAATTTATTCATTAGATGTCATTATTTAGGCTTTATGTAATTTATACGTTTCCTTAAACTTACATTTTTCTCATTTTAAAAATTTTTCTGTCAAAGCTTTGGAGGTTATAATTGACCTTAACTATCATTAATTCTGTCTTCAAGGATTTTTGACTTACATTTTATGAAATTCAAATCAGCATTATAATTCTTTGAAAATTTTGATTTTTCTTGCTACCTTCCCTTTATGTTTACCCATAATTGATCTTTCTTTCTTGACAGCATTTTGGGGACACTGAGTGGCATCTGAAGGGAGTCATGACAGCATCTGCAGGAGATTTACAGTACTTAACCTGTCAGGGGCTCGTCCTTAGAATTAAAGAACAGGATATCTTTAGAGCTCAGGTCTCATGCTTAGTTACATTCAAAATATCTTGTAAAATTAGTTTCAATGTCAGCATACTAATGCCTATGTCAGCTTTTTAAAAAAGAGTGGCAATGATATACAGCCACCTAACTGACTGGAGACTATAAAATAGATGGAGTGGTCAGATTTAATCCTACGTAACCTTTTATCCAATGACAGTAATTACTGATTTGAACCTTTAATTCATTTAAATTTGCTTGAACTTTCAAGTGACTACCCACATATTTTCCCTTTTGACAGATAAAATTAAATGACTAATATGTAGAACAACCTACCTAATGTTATGGTGTGATTGACAGTTAAAAAAATCATAAAGCACCTCTTTTCCAACTTTGAAAAGTCAAATCTTTAATAAGATCAATTTATATTTGTTACCTTATTACATTGATTTACACAGAAACATCTTCTAAACTAAAAGTTCAGGACTAGGAAGGAGATTCCAAGAGATTCTGGAACACATGGAAATTCCCTGTATATATGCTCTTTGCTTGCTAGAAGTTCAAAGTCTTCGTCATATTTTCAAGTGTGTCTGTGACTTTGGTGAAGTTATAGTCACTACTTAAATGGTATTTAGAGCATTTGTGGAACAAATAACAAAGTGACCCTACCAAAAACACATTATAAATGTATTGCTCCAATGAAAGAATTCAATATAAATGTTCTTCTCCTTTTCCTCTCAAATATTCCATTCTCTGACTCACTTGTATCTCTTAAAATTGTTGGCTATGTTTACTGACATGAAATCCTTTGAAACAGTTTGCTTTAAGTGGGCTGCTGAACAAAAGTAATACAAAAGGTTTTGTCTTACATTTGTACTCATGTCACTTCTGCTTGGAATAATAAGTCATCCCTTAATTGGGCTCACTGTGGAGAGGTTGGGAATATTCACTTTTGTCCTTAACATCCTCCCTTTAAATGTGGTGGGGCAACAATATTTCCCTTCACAGTCAATGCTAAGAGAGTTAGTGTACTTGCACTGTGTTTGGGAACATCGTATTAGTTGATATGGGAGTGACTGTAACTTGGGAAACTTCTTTTTGGTTCCACCGTACTGCCTGAATACACTGTATGACACCGATGGTCTACCATTGCCTAAAATCTGCTTCTATATTATACCAGAAATTTCTCATTAACTTCACTCCAGCGATATTACTGCTATATTCTTTCTAAGATTACCAATTCAGATTCCTATAATTTAGAGGCAGTGGTTGAGGCAATGGGCAGCAATCAATCTCTGTATGGACAGATGAAAGATGACTCCAAACTTCATGTGAAGGAGAGAAGGCAAGGGGTTCGATGAATGCTCAGATGAACGCTTTGCTTTTCTTTGCTCCCGCTTTTATCCGTCTTCAGGATAATCACAAATCCTTATCAGTGTTTCTCAAGCACAAAATGTGTAACGAGGGTGTTTATGGGAAAGATACAATATGCTAATCTGCGTGTTCTAGGAGGGCTTCTAAACATAGCCTAAGGGATAGTGCATACATCTCTTAGGTCAAAGGGCAGCTCTTCCTTGTGAGAAAGCTAAAGGGAGGGGAACCGCCTTCAGCATTCCAAACACAAAGTGGTCAGGAAAGCCTTGGCATTCCAAAGGCCCTTGACTTTCTTTGAAACCTTCCCTTGCCTCAGGGGCCTCTGTGTTAACATTTTAGCAAGCCAGGTATTACGGATGATTTCTTTTTCTACATTAACCCCAACCAGTGGTCATCTAGATACAGAATACAGGATTCAGGATAGGTTCATTAAAAAACAAATTAAATCACATATGATGAAGTCTACAATTAGTCTGTTACTTTTACTTTGTAGTTATTACTGGCTACCTTTTTTTTCCCTAATTCTAATTCAAGGTGGTTCTTTGATGTCATGAGCTATAAGAATAACCAGAGTAACCTGTCATAAATGACAGTTATTAGGATCCACCTCAAGTTTTTAATTCAGTAGCTCTTGGGTGCAGCCCAGGAATTAGTATATTTAATAAGCTCCCCCTAATTGCTCTGCTTCTGGTTTTCCAAAAACCTTGGTTTGAGAAAAATTGTTCGATAAATTCAGCTGGGTTTTGTACATGAAAGTTTATCTCTTTTCCCTATCCTCTATGTGAATTGCAATCAGTAGACATATTTGATAAACCTTACACTATTATGAAGAAAAATCAAAGCATGCTTTTAAATCTGAAGAGTCTTGCTTTTATGTGTAAACTTTTGTGAGTGTAATGTTATTAGTTTATTTTGTATTTCCCCTACTCTTTGTATTTTTCTTTCATGGGTATTCTGATTTGATTATTATTTATAATCAGAGGATATTAGACATTTATATTGGACATTATATGACTTTATACTGAAGTAAATAATTGCCTCGCTTTACAGATGAAGAGCCTGTTTGCAAAATAATATGACTTTTACTTTAAAAGTAATGACATATTTAAGATCATTTAAATAAAAAATTAGTTATATGTGATACTTGTTCTAGTATTAGAGCTAGTATTGAAACTAATTTTAGTGTTATTTGTGGAGGCCGAGAAAAATTAAGGCCATCCCACCTCAGGTTTAGCCTTAGCATAAGTACAGCCATCTTAGCTCCAGCAGCCATCTCAGACCCTGTGCCCAAGGGCTGAACTTTCCCCTACTTTACTTTAGTTCTAAGGCCCCCCCACCCTGCTTTAGTAACAAGAACCCCCACACTACTTTGGTTCCAGAGACCCCCACCCTGCTTTAGTAACAGGAATCCCCACCCTGCTTTAGTAACAGGAACCCATAAATACCCCTGCGTTAACTAAGCTCAGGGTCCAAGTCCCTACTCCGCTGTGTCGGGTATACTTGGGCCCAAGCTTAAGCTTGTCGAATAAACCCTAATGTGATTGCATCGGTGTTGGCTCCTTGGTGGTCTCTCAGACGAGAAAACTCAGGTGTAACATTATTTCTGAAATCTTCCTAAAAGAAAGTTCTTCCTAAATAAGAACTTTGCTCAATAATAATATTTAACTCTGCTTTTCATTTGAATACTATATACTTGAAAAAGTAAAAATAGTACAAATATTCTCAATTAAGAACAAATAGTAAGCTAAATAATTTCTCCCATTTTTCAAATGCTAGTGCTATGAGGTAAAAGATATTTTCCCAGCTTATTAATAGAATACAGATTATCCATTTATGTATTCATTTTTATGCACATACATAAAATTCATAACTGTATTTATTTTATATATAAAATCATATATATGTGTGTGAGTGTGTGTGCACGTATATATGTGTATATATATATGTATGTGTATATATATATACACATATATATATATGATTGTCCTCCAACTTTTGTTTTATGTAACAACATATCATTGATATTAAGCCAATATAAGCATCCTAAAATTAAACTGTTTTTTTTAACAGCATCTGACACATAAAATCGTTAATGAATATTTTGTTAAACATATTGAATAAATAAATAGACAAATGTATTACATCTCTCGGTTCCTACACCCCTATAATATTTCATTTTTGCTTATGGCCATAAAATTTTTCAACCAATGTATCTAAGCAGTAATATTTAAATAAAATTGGATAGGGCACTTGGGTGGCTCAGTCTGCCTTCAGCTCAGGTCATGATCCCAGGGTTCTGGGATCAAGTCCCACATCAGGCTTCCTGCTCACCCAGCTGCCTGCTTCTCCCTTTCCCTCTGCTGCTCCCTCTGCATTGCTCTCTCACTCTCTTTCTCTCTCAATTAAATAAATAAAATCTTTTAAAAATAAAATTGGATAAAGAATAAAAAACACATGTTCAGGGTACATTTTTCCTTAAGAAATAAATTCTTGTATATTTCCTTATTAGGAAAACGAATAGGAAACAATTTTATATTATCATAATATATATATCCAATATCACATTGCCTTCTAAGTATCACAAGATATAAGCTGCCATATATTTATTTACCTTTTCTGCATATGTATGCACATTTACATAATAAATGGGTACAACTGAAATAGTGAAAAATCATCAATGTACAAAGCTGAAGACATCATAGCATATTTATTTACTCACCAGGCATCTATTAGATATATACATCAAGCATCTGTTATGTGTGTATGTGTGATATAACAATCTATATGATCCCTACTTGAAGACATACACTTTTAAGAAGGCAATCTTGAATGCTCATATAGATTTTGCCTCTTTTTAATTTTTTTTTAAAGATTTTAATTATTTACATGAGAGAGATTACAAGAGTGGGGGAAGAGAGAGAGGGAGAACCTGACTCCCCTCTGAGCAGGGAGCCTGATGCAGGACTCAGTTCCAGGACTCTGGGATCATGATCTGAGCCAAAGGCAGACGCTTAACCCACTGAGTCACCCAGGTGCCCAGATTTTGCCATTCTCTATTTGGATAACTTTGTATTTGTATAACTATCAAATAGTTAAGACGTTTTCTACAAAGCTCATATTGCCAAAGTTTACAGTCATGGGGACATACCACCCATTTTATTGAAAACCTAATCTTCGGAATGTACTTACCCTTAATTTATTTATCTTTCATGTGTTTCTCAGAACTGGCTGTTGTTCATTCATTTTTGCCTTATTACCCATTCCCCAACAACTCAAATTCTTGCTTTTTTATCCCTTTTCACATGAACAACCTAAATGTGTGTAATATATAAAAAATGTCTACTCATGGTTAGAAACGCAAAGCATTATTACTTTCAGAATAATCTTCCTGTTAGCAGTAATTAAAACTTACTTTTTTTTTTTCTTCCTCTTTTTTCCTTTGGTCTTATTCTAGAATACTTGATAGAAACTTACCAAACCCTCCTAAAAGCTTAATTTTCCCTGTTTAAAAGTGTGTGGAATAACAATACTGAGAACTAATACTGCCTGCAGACACAGCATGTCTATTAGGACCAAGAATTAAAGCTGCCTACATTTTGTTATTCGTTCCAGGAAACTCTTTCCCTAGAAGACAAGTCTGTAAATCAGTAAATAATTTCATTGTTTGTTTCTGGAACTTCTCAGAAATTAGTTTATCTGAAGACTAACCTGGTCAAATGATTCCCTTTTCAGGGCAGCAATATGCTCATCTGGGCCAAAAACCCCCTTTACAGGAAAATAAGTTGATCAAACCGGCAAACCATTCAGCTTTGGAACAAACCATTGTTTGTTCACACTTATTTTCAAGACTCTCACCGAGTCCATTAATCTCAAAAAAATTACTTCATAAAACTGGCTCATTTCAATCAGATGTCCACATTGAAATGTCTACCTTAAACTCTCCAGTCCCAGACACTGAACACCTATTGATATTTCCCCCATGGCTTCACCACTAAGATGCATCAGATTGATGCCTCGTAGTTGCAGACAAAAACTTAACTTTGCATGATCAACTCTGGTCATCTTCTGGAGAGCTAGAGCCAACGGTCATAGAAGTCCTGGCAAGATAGAATTGAGTGCTTTTGCCACTGTTGTTCAATTTTCTATCATCTATTTCCTCTCCCAGGATTAAGAAATGCTTTTCAACAATTCTTTAATTATTTAATACGATTTGCACATTTTTATCCTTTATAAAAATATGTCCTATTAGTGATCACACTACTAATTGTCCTATTTTTCCCCTTTCCCTGTCAAATTGATACTTTCCCTAAATACAGCAGGTTATAAACTCAGCTTCGGTTGATAAACAGGCTATTCTGATGATCGTTTGGGGAGTCAAAAGTCTAAGCTGCCTGTGTCATAGTAAATGTGAAAAAAAATGTGTAAATGTGAAAAAAAAAAACAAAAAAACAACAACAAAGAAACCCTTTGTCAGTCAAATAATAAGTAGTCTTATTAAAATTAAAATTTTCCCTAGTTGTGACCAAATCCTTCACCAGGCTATAGTGTTTTTCTTTTTATTGCAATGCAATGTATTTTTAGCTAAATATTATTCACAATAGTTCACAATTGAATAGGAATGTCTTTATCTGTTTTTAAACAGTAATTAAAGAGAGTTTGTTTGTGAATGTCTTTTGGGTTTCCGAATCTTATTTTATACATTATCTTTTTCCCTCTATACAACATAGATTTTTTAAATATCATGTTATAGCTCTTAGGTTATTAATTTCTAAATGTACAATCTACACAAATGGTTGAAGTTCAGTTCTTTCCCCAAATGAATGCTATGTTAATGTCTTGACAAATGCAATTACCTTATCTGTCTGCCTTCCATGGCTTTTAACATAAAAACTTACTTATTTTTTAAGCTTCAAAGACTTATTTATTTGTCAGAGAGAGAGAGAGCACAAGCAGAAGAAGCAGCAAGTAAGAGGGAGAAGCAGGCTGTCAAGGAGCAGGGAATCCAACATGGAACTCGATCTCAGGACCCGGGGATCATGACCAAAGCTGAAGGCAGACACTTAACCAACTGAGCCACTCAGGCATCCCCATAAAAACTTATTTTTAAGCTATGTTTTGACTAAGCATAAGCAGGATCATCTGTAGGTGGATTTAAGTCTAATTGTGTTTAGGTAGACTTCAAGAGAGCCAAGATTCATCCCTGTTCCTGATATTCAGTGTAGAGCTATATCCTGCCCTTTAGTCATTTGCTTCTGACCAAGAGTACACAGTAAAGTTGAGGAGACGTCACTTCCCAGATTTTTTTTTTTTTTTTTAACAAAAGACTAACTTCTGTATTGTTAGCACACTCTTCCAGTTACCTTCTCAGTTTGTTCTTTGATGAGGCAAACTGCCACGTGAGAGAGGCCCCGTAAGAAATTTTGAACCACCTGGGGCAAACAGCCCGCAAGAAACTGAGGTCCTCAATTCACCATCCCACAAATAACTGAACAAGAAACACTAAGTGAACTTGTAAATGGTTTCTTCTCAAACTGAGAATTCAGGTGAGACCGGGTACCCCGGTCTTGGACCATGTGTATAGCCTCCTGGGAAAAACAGAGGGCTCAGCTGACCCACAGAAACTGTTTATAAGTATGTGTTGTGTTAATTACAAAATTTGGGGTAACGTGTTATTCAGCTATTGAAAACTAATGTACTAAGGTATCAGTTAGAACTTCCTTATTTTGTGGTTACTTTTTTTTTTTTTTTAAGATTTTATTAATTTATTTGACAGTGAGAAAGGGAACACAAGCAGGGGGAGTGGGAGAGGGAGAAGCAGGCTTCCTGCCAAGCCAGGAACCAGATGGCGGGCCTGGATCCCAGGACTCTGGGATCATGACCTGAGCGGAAGGCAGCGGCTTAATGACTGCGCCACCCAGGCACCCTAGTTTTTGTGGTTACTTTTTGATGTCTTTCAATTTTATTCTGTAAGTGCAAGGATAATTTTAAAAATAGGCCTGTATATCACAAAGTTTTTGTGATTTAACCATTCAGAAGCCATAAAAATTTTTTTGTTTTGTTTTGTTTTTTTGTTTGTTTTTGTAGCAGATATAACTCTTACTGATTAAACAGTAAGTACAGAGAGGTTTTTATTTTTGTTTGGATAGTCTGTGGAAGAGCTCAAGGAGGAGTCCTGAGAGCCAGGTTTGAACAAAGAATTCTTAAACATACACCAGGCTGTGAGGAAACCACTCAAGCTCCTGCTGCCCCACTAAGCTCTAGAGGAAAGTTCCACAGACACTGTGTCTGTGCCACAGACACAAACAGATACAGGAAAGGACTCAAAATTAAAATCACTACCACTTCTGAGAGTTGGATGTGTGCTTCTTTTTTCCAGCTACAGTTGACCCTGGTACCATGTAAATTTTAGGGCACTGACCCCTATGCAATTGAAAATCCATTTATACTACTTTTGACTGGCCACAAATTTAATTACCAACATCCTACTATTGACTGAAAGCCAATAAAAGTGAATTAACACTTATTTTGTATCGTATGTGTATTATAAACTGTATTCTTATAATAAAGTAACTTAGAGAAAGGGAAATGTTATTAAGGAAATCCCAAGGAAGAGAAAATACATTTACAGTACTATATTGTATCTATTGGAAAATGTCACATGTAAGTAGAACCACAGAGTTCAAATCCGTGCTGTTCAAGGCTCAACTGTAGTCCCTTCCAAACTGAAGTCTCTCTTGAGTGTATCTGATTGGTAAACCAATGGTATATTCTGAATCTTGACTCCAATAGAGGCTGATACTTTCAGGCTTTTTGAGATCAATCTTGAGTTGATGGGACTTAGGAACCTGAAAATTCCCCCAGTATAGCCAGTGTTTGAAGAAATAAAAACACAGGCTTTAAAGAAATGAAAGTGCATGTCCTGAAGCATGTATTTTTTTGTTTAATGAGAATCTTCTGTGGGAAACATTAAGAGGGATTGAGCACCATCCAAAAGCAGGAGATATCACACTAGTTACAACACTTTAATATTATGAGTGCAATTCAAAATTTCCCCACATTTCCAATTGTTAATTTTGAGATTAGAAAGGAAAAAAGTCATTGCACTCAAAATCAAAGGAAATTACAATGATTAATAATATATATTTGGAAAGTGATTTAACGATACATTTTGGAAAGGGAGAGGACTGAAGCAGCATGGTAAATTTACATCTGAAAAAATATTTACATGTTCATATTCTTAAAAGGAAAATTTCTGGAAAATAAAGTATACGTATGAGAGATTTAAATACATATATGAAAACAAAGTGAGTCATGGTCATTCTCAAAATATGAGTAAAAAAGAATAAAAAAAGAAATACGACACTAAAGAAGTAAAAATTGTTAAAGTCGTATTTTGATGGTTTAAGTTAAAGATATCATAAGATTCTGTTGATTATGAATGAGCAGTTTTCCCTCATTGCTAGGCAGTCAAAAACATAGTTGTCAAATACACAATCCGGCATGTGATACAAAATATTCAAATCACATCTAGTTTTCTGGTAGTTTTTAGTGAGGATTCTACCCTACATCTTCAAGACTTGGATGGGTGCTCCTCACATAGTTCCAAATATTCATTTTAATTTTTATACTTAGCAAATTATAGTTTCCCATGTACTTTTCTGGAATTTCATTTGAGTATAAATTACTTTAGGGCACAGAATGAGTCTCATTCATCCTTCCAACCATATTGGTTTCCCAAACCTGAAGCTAAAAATCATGGATGCTACAGAGCTTTCTGTGGGCAAAAGAGAGACTTGACATTTCACATACATTTATTTGACAGACTAAACCATGTCAATCTATGAGATAGGAATACTAAAACTTTTTTTAAATTAGGAAGTCTCCCGGAGGAAAAATTAGTATTGAAGAAGTGATATTTTGAATGCTTTACATTTTAAGATGTTGATTAACATGATATTAAAATGGAAAGATGATCTTTAGTAATCAATTCTTAAAATAGCATCAAAGAAGAGAGATCAGTATTTGAAATTATTTGGTATGCATAATAAAGGGCCTATTTTTTTTCTTATTATGCAATAAAGAATTTTAAATAAACTTTACACATTTTGTCTAAACTGTTTTCTGCCATTTGGCAGTAAATATTTTAGAGTCCTATTTGCTTTAAAACAATATTATTTTTACATATAGGTTATGGAACTAGAATGCATGTAGGACACTTCTCTCTTATAAATGCTGTCCTTAAAATGCAAAGACCCTTAATTAGCTCATTCACGGAAGTTATTCTCTAATAAATATTGTAAAATATAGTTTAAAATATACAATTGTTACATTTATTAAAATTGTCTTATTTCAGAGAGGATGACTACGTCCTGATCTATTCATTCACATATTTATTTAAAAACTTCAACAGTAACTATATGTCAATAGTCAACTTCCAAAAGACAACACTAAAATCAAATTTGGGGCTCCCAAGTGGTTCAGTCGGTTAAGTGTTTGACTTGGTTTGGGGTGAAGTCATTACCTCAGGGTTGTGAGATTAATTCCCACAGAGAGCTCCATGCTAAGTGTGGAGTCTGCTTGGGTTTCTCTCCATCTCCTGTGCACACTCGCTCTCAATAAATAAATAAACATTTTTAAAAATATCACTCCAAATTTATTGCTTACCACAGTAGGAAACATTATTACTATTATAATCTTGAGAGTTTACAGTGAGGAGGGGTCAAAGTCACAATATTCATAAAAAATTTGGATTAATTTAAATTGGATTTTTAAAATTAGACTCCCAATCAGGATTTGTGATGTAATAGTTTAAGTACAGTGCTCAGAATGAATCAAGAATTTTCAAATATTTTTTTAAAAATACAACAATCAATTGCTCTGAGAAGAGGACTATTATGTTGACTAGTGTTTGCATAAAAAGATATACAGGAAGCTACTTAAATAAATAATAATGTTATTTGCAGCCTCATCTTTCTGGCTGATGCCCTGGAATAGTAAAATTAATATGGCATAGGTTTTTTGTTGTTGTTGTTTAGATTTTACTTTTTTTATTTGAGAGAGAGTGAGCTTGAGAGGGGGAATGGGCAGAGGGAGAGGGAGAAGCAGACTCCCCACTGAACAGGGATCCAGATGCAGGGCTTGACCCCAGGACCCTGGTTTGTGACCTGAGGCAAGGTAGCTGCTTAACCAACTGAGTCACTCAGGTGCCCCTGACATAGGTTTTTAATTAGTAAATTCAACTTAATGTAAACAGTGAATTTTGTGGCTATAGATGTTTTCCTCTTGAACCTGCTATCTTAATATGTATACTTTAGGGAACCAACTGGCTATAAGAGTAGAAGACCAGACCTGTGGCTAGGTCAAGTCACGTAGAAGATACACAGGACCAGGCACATATTTCCTGGGCCTTATCTATATATGGTCAATGTGAACTATAGTAACTCATCAATGAAGTTTTAAATAATGAGTAGAGAAGAGGCACTGACTTATTTGTTTCTTATTCAGTAACTGCCTGTGAAGATTTTTCCAGTATTCAGGCATATCTCATCCTATGTTGGTATAAGGATACTTAAATATGTGTATTGTGTGTGTGTGTGTGTGTGTGTGTTACCATCAAATGTAAAGTCATTGGATAATATCTTGTCATCAAGATTGAAAAAATGCCATGGCTTTTCAGAATCTGTTTGCATTAAAACTATATAAAGCTTAAAAAAAAACAACTATATAAATCTTTCCTCACAGTTTCTTGACATAACTTATTTAATGTTGGTGACATCACTGCTCATGGTGCTGCATCATCCATTGTGTCACTTTGTTGGTACTGGCTTCTCCTGACTCGCTCAGTGGTTATTACCATGCTTCCTTGATGATAATGAGCAATGCAGATCTTATTAAGGATATGAAAGAGGGTGCACAAGGTCATTTGTTATCTACTCCCGTTTTCCTGGGACTAAGTGTGGTACTGAACCCAGTCATTTAATACTACTGTTATAGACCTTTGGAAGCTCAGTTTGAGTAAGGAATTTCTTTATCTTTGTTGTCCTTGAAGCACTTTCTTTTTATTCTCGTCCACAGATTCTGTACATCGTCCACTTGAAAATCAGATCAAATCAAATATCTTTTTTTTTTTTTTTTTTCATTTCTTATATACTTACAGGTTCCTTTAAACTGGGTATAAGGCTTGGGTAGAAATTGGAATCACCATCACCTTCCTGTTTAGGGTGGGAAGAAATATCTCTTGAAAGTACTAGTTTTGTTTTTTAATAGCTTTACACTGTTAGAGATTATGAGCTTTCTCCCTTTCTTCTCTTCCTATCTTCCTTTCTTTCTCCTTATGTGACTAATGCTATAGTAAAGCATGTCTACAAAATAAAAGACACTGATTAAAGATGGCAGAACAATATCATTTGTCAAAAGAATATAGTTTTGAGAAAAATTACCTAAAATTTGGAAATAAGGCAAAGTTGAATATTCACTATAATGTTTTTTTAGTGTTAAAATTGGGCATTTTAGGGGTTTTTTAGATTTATTTATTTATTTTAGAGGGAGGAGGGGCAGAGGGAGAGAGAGAATCTCTAGCAGACTCCCCAGTGAGTTGGGAGCCTGACAACATGGGGCTTGATCTCAGGACCCTGAGATCATGACCTGAGCCTAAATCAAGAAGAGTCAGATGTTCAATCCACTGTGAGACACCCAGGAGCCTCTAATTGGGAATGTTTTAACAGGTACTTCGAAGAATCATTTGATTCTCAAAGTATGGTCTAGGGGTCCTGAGGAATCCCTCAAATCCTTTTAAACATCTATGAGAACTTAATTTTTCTCACTACATAGTGTGTGAAGCTAAATTTTCTTCATATACTTCAAATTAAATAATGTATTGTATCCTATTTAATGCAGAAGCAGAAATAAAAATCCTGTAGTTTTTTTTCTAATATTAAAAGATTTGCAAATAACTATAAAATAATGTCACATTTTCCACTTTTTGTTATGGAAATATATTTATTTTTCAGAATAATACATGTTATTTATAATAATCTCAATGGATTTATCATTTTTGAGTGAAATAATAAACATTTTTAAAGATTTGTTAGGTTTAATTTCTAAAATGGTAAATTTCAGTGTATAGAAACTACAAAAACAAAATTCATTAGTCCTGATTTTTTTTTGTATTTTTCAATAATTTTTAATATAAAAGATTACTGAGAAAAACATCTTAAGGACTCCAGCTGTAGGAGACTATAGCTGCTTTAACCTGTTTGGATAGAGGTTATGGGACTACACACTAAGTTATATACTTCTGTCTGTAAGAAAAAGTAATTCAAAATATATGGTTTAATTACCCACTAACACATATTAACCAATTTAACCAATTTAGCATCTAAATTAGCATTATTAGCTTTTTTTTTTTTTCTATACATAATCAGTTCCTGCTCTTAGAAGCAGCTTTACCATCTTACCGGCTCCTTCATTTATAAGTTTATAAATCTCTGATATGGTTAAATCTATACCTGGATAAGAGTCACATTTTTAACTTTTTGAAAATTTACTTTGACAGCAGATTAACTGAATTTTATATTTTATGTGAGTGGGAAAGATCTTATAATACACACTCACAACCTTAGTTTTGACCCATAAAGGAAATTAAAACATGACATTTAACAAGAATGCCTGAGTCTCTGATAACATACCAGGAAAATATAGTTTCTTCTGAAATTCAGGTTTATTAGAAGGTGGAGTTTTTCAGGAAATGAAATAAATGCCATCTTCACAAAATTCAACTCCAGAAGTCCTGATTTCTACTTGAATTTACTAAATAATATTTTTGAGACAGGATTGGTTAAAAGTAGTAAAATGTATTCAAAGCTAAATCTATTTTCAAAAATTAGTAGTAGAATATGCAAATATATGAACATAGAATGAGGAAATCTAAAGATTTATTTTGTCTCTCAGTAACACACAGACAGTTTAAATTTACACATTTTACAACAAAGGCTTTGAACATTTGAGAAATGCACAAACATATAAAACCCAGATGGATAAATGTGATCATCTCCAGAAATTACTATTATAAAAGAAATCTTTAAAATTCTGATATTCTGGTAATTACGATATCTGGTCAAATATTTTTGCCAGGTTGGACAAAGTTTATTTATATTGCTTATGCAAGTACCACATATTTTGGAAAACCAATAAAATAAAGAAAATCTGTATAATAGCAAAATATCATATTTTCTTTAAATATATAATTACTTAATTATGTAATGAGCATAGGCCATGAGTTAGGTACTAGAAGTACTGAATAAGTATGTTATCAAAAATATTTCTGGGGGCGCCTGGGTGGCTCAGTGGGTTAAAGCCTCTGCCTTCGGCTCAGGTCATGCTCCCAGGGTCCTGGGATCGAGCCCCACATCGGGCTCTCTGCTCCGTGGAGAGCCTCCTTTCTCCTCTTTCTCTGCCTGCCTCTCTGCCTACTTGTGATCTGTCTGTCAAATAAATAAATAAAATCTTAAAAAAAAAATTTCTGTAATTATCTAGAGACTATATTATTTCCAGTACTTTTATATTCATAATTGGTCCAAGCTTTAGTCTGCTTAAGTGAGATTGAATCTTATGATAAGTCTTTCTGAATTTGTGGACGCGGAGAAAATCAAGGCCATCCCACCTCAGGTTTAGCTTTAGCATAAGTACAGCCATCTTAGCTCCGGCAGCCATCTCAGACCCCTGTGCCCAAGGGCTGAACTTTCCCCCACCCTGCTTTAGTAACCCCCCACCTTGTTTTGGTTCCAGGAAGCTCCACCCTGCTTTAGTTCCAGAGACCCCCACCCTGCTTTGGTTCCAGAGACCCCCACCCTGCTTTGGTTCCAGAAACCCCCACCCTGCTTTAGTAATAGGAACCCATAAATACCCCTGCCTTAACTAATCTCGGGGTCCAAGTTCCTACTCCACTGTGTCGGGTATCCTTGGGCCCAAGCTTAAGCATGTCACCTCAGGGTCCAAGTCCCTACTCCACTGTGCCAGTTATACTTGAGCCCAAGCTTAAGCTTGTCGAATAAACCCTCGTGTGATTGCATCGGTACTTGGCTCCTTGGTGGTCTCTTGGACACGAAAACTCGGGCACAACAAACTTATTCAGGTTTTGAAAATAATTAAAGAGCTAAATAAATTTTAACAAATAGCAAGAAATATTTTCCTCCATTTTTGAATTATTGAATAATGAGCATGGGAGGTTTTATCTTACCTCATGAACAAGGGAACAAGGGAAAGAAGAAGGGAATTTGTTTCTATTTTGAGAGATTTACTCTAGACCTGTCATAATATGATACATGAAAATATTTTAATATGTTTTAAAACTGGAAGAAGAATTAAATATCAGTAATTCTACTTCATTATTTCATAAGTTAGAAAACTAACGCCAAAGCGTTTCTATAACTTCACCTAAAAGTAGACACAAATTTATTCAGCGGCAGGACTGAGAGTAACACAATTTTTATGACTCCAAGACCAACTGGTTTACTACTAATTTGGTTTATTACCAATTGGTTTACTACCAACATTGTCCTACAGAAAAATAAAGCAATAGAAAACAGAAAATGTGTGCTCAATATCAATGTCTTAGCAAAATGGATTATTGGTAATAACAATTAGGAGAAATAATCTCCTCAATGAGGTTTCTGTGTGACCTTCCATTATAAGTGATAGATTTATAAAGGAGGTTAACAATCTTCTTAGCCTTTACTGGAAGGAGCTGCTATTCACTTGCCAATCCTGGAAGCAAGAGGAGATGGCTAAGAGAATTAACATATGAGGAAGAAGAAAAGACAACTTGAAAGCAGATCAAGAAAATAATAATGACTTAAGTAAAATAGAAGATTACATACAGCATGAACCTGAGGACATACTCTGCCTGAGATAAGACTACTCGGGAAATTAGAAACCACTCAGAGATAGAGCAGAGAGCAGGATGGAAGGATCAATGGGCGTGGTAACCAATGCAGATTTTGAAAGACTGACTGTATAAACTGGAAGATGGCTGTGATGGTGGTAAGTAATGATTATAATTAAAGTGAAAAGTCTACAAAATGAGAGATGAAAATCATGAGGTTACCAGAAATGCAATAGGTTGCTAAAACTCCTTTTTCCTCCCTGGTTTTTGTTTAAAAGAAGTAGCTGCTTACAAACAAACTGGAGTTCAAGTTGCTTCTGAAGGTGAACTATATGTGACTGAGCTATCTGAGTGAAGAATCAGGAAGATCTAGAGATAATATCTTAGAGACCTCTTAATAAGCTCAATTCCTTCAGCAATATGTTCAGCTGAACAGTCATAGTTTTTTTTTTTTTAATTTTATAGCACAAGACAATATTTTGCTTGACATTTTTTGGTGTAGATTTTGCAAGGAAATATTGAAGTTATTTTTTAAAGTTACTTTTAACGTGTATGTTTTTATCACTCCGTAGAAAATGTCTCTAGGTCATATTTCATTTTCCCCCAAGATTTAGCATAGGACGGCAGTGGTGAGAAGATAAATAATGCCTTTAACCCAAGAAACTAGCATATTGCGGGGATTGAGGGTAAAGGATAATCACAAAGGTTTAATGGCAATGTGAAACTACTGGGCATTGCAAAGAAATTAGGAAGAGCAAAAACTGAGAATTTACTCTTAAGACGTCGTTAGTGGGACATCTATAAAGAGATATCTGAGAGAGTTGGAAAGATTAAAACAAAACAAACAAAAAACAAAAAAACAAGTGAGAAGACTGGATTGAGGTACTGATACCTTTATTCCATGAGATTAAAGGCCATTGTTGCTATCATGGAGGGGGAAGGAGGGAAATGCCTGGGGAATGAATATAAATAGGCATGGAGGAAACAGACTGACTAAAGTTAATCCTGAAATGCTCAACGCTAGGACGTAAAAAGGGAGTAAGAAATTAAGTATTTGTATATCTTTCAAGGCATTCATTTTTTTTTTTTTTAAGATTTTTGTTTATTTATTTGAGAGAGAGAGAGATCACAAATAGGCAGAGAGGCAAGCAGAGAGAAAGGGGGAAACAGCGTCCCTGATGAGCAGAGAGCCTGATGTGGGGCTCCATCCCAGGACCCTGAGATCATGACCTGAGCCAAGGGCAGAGGCTAAACCCACTGAGCCACCCAGGCACCCCAAAGCATTCACTATTTATTAAGCCTGGTTCACACATGTACAAGGAGATTGTGGTACAAGGGACTCTGGCTTTGGAGCTAAAGATTGCAGGTTAAATCTTTTCTTCACTCTTTCCAGCTGTTTCTTATTGAGGATGATTTATAACTTTTCTTGGACTTTAGTTTCCTTATTTGTGAAATGTAAATAATAATACCCACACTTCTGTACTAGCAGTAATTTGAAAATTAGGGCTGCAGTTTATGTAAGTTCTTAATTCAGGGTTATACAAATACAGATTTTATGGAATGATTTGACTACAAACTACATTTTCCACTGATCTTGGAACTTTTAAGCCAGTATTGATAAGGGGCGTTGGGTCACCAATGAACTCCATGTATTTCCTTGATACTTACGTAGACAAGACTAGAAGCTGAAAGAGTGAAGACAATAGTCAATGCTCCTGTGTTCCTTGGGTGAGGCATAGTAAAGTTAATATAAATAGGAATTTGGCTACCTACCACACATCTAGAAATAATGGCTAAGATAGAAGGAGATGACTCACTTAAAGAGGAGGAATGGAACATTCTGTTGACTGATAAATAATTTTCAGCCTTAAAATAACAAGTCAGTTAAAAAAAAATCTCCATATCTAAAAAGTAAATTGACATTTTTTGAAAGGATCTCTAAACATCCTAAGTTTGGAAAAAAAATAATCTATCATTCTCCATTTATATGTAGGGCTTCCAGATAATGGAATTCAATACCCTTAAAAGGGAAATTCAGATTAAAGTTTCATCTCTTATAAACTAAATCTTTTATCCCAAAATGAAAGTGGTGAGTTTTTCATTGAAATGTGGTTTCTTCGATATTTAGAATTCGATTATCTGGGACAGCTGAATGAAAAGGAGCTTAATTGCCAGAGGACAATGTGTAACAGGGAATGGAAGGGAATAAGATATTTGACTCGTGCATTTTTCCCTCAATTTCAGTGGATCTCTGTTGTTATGATTATCTTTAAGCCTCAAGGTACTTTTTTCCTTGTATATCATAAAATCTTTAATTAATCATTTGTTGGTGCATATAAAAATGAAATGAATTAGATTCAGCTCTGAATTATCCATCATAATGGAAGAGTCACATATAATTTAAAAATTATAATATGGAGGGAATTGGTAAATATTTTTTTTTTTTGCAATACAGTTAGATAGAGACTCTGTTCAACATTCACTTGCTTACCCCATGGATACATTTTCAGCTAATTGTTGCTCTGCTTTTGTATCTAACAACTTAAACTTCATTCCTTTAGTTGGGTCCCCAAAATCAAGAAGTTAGGAAAAGCAGCTTATCTCAAAAGAAATATAAGCTCATGGGGTTTTGCAAAACATGATTCATCACCATCATCTATGCCATCTTTGGTCCCTGTCTCAATACACTAATGCTTTGTGAGAATGGCTTACTAAATGAATTGCATATCTCTGTAACTAGAGGATAAAATACTCAATAGAAGCCAATATTATCTGTCAATATTCTCTGCCTTTAAAGAATAGTTGCAGTACCATGCTGTCTTGGTGATTACTGCTTTGTAGTAAAGCTTGAAATCAGGCAACGTGATGCCTCCAGTTTTTTTTTTTTTTTTTTTTTTTTTTTTCTTTTTCAACATTTCCTTAGAAATTTAGGGTGTCTTCTGGTTCCATACAAATTTTAGGATTGTTTGCTCCAGCTCTTTGAAAAATCCTGGTGGAATTTTGATCAGGATGGCATTGAAAGTATAGATGGCTCTAGGCAGTACGGACATTTTAACAATGTTTATTCTTCTGATCCATGAGCATGGAATGCTCTTCCATCTTTTTGTGTCTTCTTTAATTTCTTTCATGAGCATTCTGTAATTCTTTGAGTGCAGATCCTTTGCCTCTTTGGTTAGGTTTATTCCCAGGTATCTTATGGTTTGGTGCTATAGTAAATGGAATTCATTCTCTCATTTCCCTTTATATTTTCATTGTTAGTATGTAAGAAAGCAACTGATTTCTGTACATTGATTTTGTATCCTGCCACATTACTGAATTGCTGTATGAGTTCTAGTAGTTTGGGGGTGGAGCCTTTTGGGTTTGCCATATAAAGTATCATTTCATCTGTGAAGAGAGAGAGTTTGACTTCTTCATTGCCAAGTGAGATGGGGGAAATTGGAGAAGAAGACAAACCATGAGAGACTGTGGACTCTGAGAAACAAACTGAGGGTTTGAAAGGCAGGGGGTGGGGAGGATGGGTGAGCCTGGTGGTGGGTATTATGGAGGGCACGTATTGCATGGAACACTAGTTGTGGTGCATAAACAATGCATTTTGGAACACTGAAAAGAAATAAAATAGAAGAAAATGGGAAAAAAATAAAAATTAAAAATTAAAAGAGTGGTTGTATTTCTTATGCCTTCAGACTCTCTATTAAACATTTTACTCTCTCACACTACAGTGACCTTTGCTTACACATGCTCTTATCACACCTGAGCAACACTCTAATCTATTGATGGGAGTTTTCCTTTATTTTTAACTGATACGTCCTTGTTCATATTCTTGAGCACTAGAATATAAATAAAATAATATTCAGTTGAGAGATAACTGATTTCCTAGGTCTTTACTTTTAAAATATGTAGTCTAATTGACAGGGTATTTGATTTTTAAACTCATATATATTATATATATGCAAAGGATCAGTCTATTTCTGACCTTCTCATAATGAGTTATTATAGGAATTCTAGTTCTCTCTTAGTGTGTGTAATTTCATCTTGGGTTAAAGCAGACACATTTAAAATTTCCAGATATGGAATGTGACAATCATGATTTCTAGTAGGTTTGTTTCCAGGCATTTTGGACATGTAAATTTTCTTTGGAGAAGGTAAGTATAAACACCTGACAAAATTCTCTGATTGGAGCAAATGACACTTTACCTCAGCCATCAACATCTTTTCTCTTTTGTAAATTTAAGGAGGAGATGAATGGAAAAAAATTTAAAACTAGTTCTTTGGTAATTAGCCATGACTGGTGCAATTCAAATTCACAACTTAATGGCAATTCTGAATTGGTTTACATTACTTAAAGCAAAATGTTCTCACTTGGATCTATCATCCATTAAATGAGACATATTAATAAATGCTATTTTAAAAAGCAAAGCTTAATTGAATACAAGATACTTATAGAAGATAGGTTCATCGTGCTGAGAGCAATTTTTATTGCCTGCTGGAAACGGTGTATTCTCAAACTCAAAGGAAATGAGAGGTTTTTAGAAACCACACTCCAATTTCTAAGATGAAACAGATACAATGGCCATTTTTTTTTTCCTATCTCTAAGTGACAAGCAATTCTAACACATCTTTGTCTGCTTCTTTGAAAGATTGCCCTGGGTTCAAATATATATCCCAATAAAAAGTCTATAATATATAAAAAAACATGTAACCTTCCCTTCATAAGGAGACAATAAAGTTTTTATCTTTTTGGATATATGTGAAGTTCTTACTTCAGAAAGTATACAATAGACAATACAAAATATGGAAAATAGTTTCATACTCTTTCATTCTATGCAAAAAGGTTTTTGGTTAAAATATTTCTGAATTTTAAAAAACTCCAAACATTTTATGTTTATATATTATGAAGTGATTTATCATATTGTTCAATTCACCTAAGAAAGATAAAGTATACAAAAATACCTGCTTATAAGGTGCCTAGGTGGCTCAGCCATTAAGCAGCTGCCTTTGGCTCAGGTCATGATCCCAGGGTCCTGGGATGGGGTTCCCTACTCAGCAGGAAGCCTGCTTCTCCCTCTCCCACTCCCCCTGCTTCTGTTACCTCTCTCATTGTGTCTCTCTTTGTCAAATAAATAAAATCTTAAAAAAAAAAAACCTGCTTTTAATAAGCAAAAGCATGAAAAAATGTACAGTAAAATTAGAAATAGGTGTTACCTATAATGAAAGAAATAAAATACAGGGAATTCTGTAAAAATTAGGCTTCTTTAAATAGTCTTTGTTTTGTAAATTTTACTTTGGAACTATGCAAATATTTCATGTAATTATTTAACAAAATTAAATTAAAAATTCAAAATAATACAAACAAAAGTAAAATTTAACAAATGCATATAAACATGCACAAAGTTGGTCAAATCCACACAGGTGGGCATTATGCTACAGAAACTTGACTAAAATTTGTAGTAGAGCCCAAATAACTATTGTGAAAGTATTAGTATTTTTCAAAATTTATATTGCTTAATGTGACGTTGATATTTCCATTCTGAGATAGTTGTATGTATCACAAATTATATAAATTGAACAATTATATAATTTTTAAAATTCTGTCACTCCTGACGTCCTAGAAAAATGACCTCCCCATCAAAAGTAAAGGAGATACAAATATAAAGTAAAGCAGATTAAGTAAAATTCCTATAATTTGACAATTTATTTTTTTATTTATAATTAGAATCCACGCAAGCATGGACCCCAGTGTAGGGCTTGAACACAAAGACACTAAGATTGAGACCTGAGCTGAGATCTAAAGTTGGCCACTTAACTGACTGAGTCACCCAGGAGCCCCAAATGGGAAATATTATCATGATTTTGTTATGTACTTTATCTTGAAAATAGCAAGCAACAACAAAACTTTTCTAGCACTTTCTATTGAAAAGACCTAGAAACAATGGGCTATACTCTAATAGCATCTCTAACTAGTGTCCAGATAGGTCTTCCATAAAAATTAAGCCAGGATATAGAGGAGAAAGGTCTTACTCTAACTAAGGCTAATATCTATGGATAATATCTTTTTTTGTAAAGGTATTATTTATTAATTTGACAGAGAGAGCATGAGCAGGGAGACTAATGGGCTGAGGGAGAGGGAGAAGCAGACTCCCTGCTGAGCAGGGAGCCCTATATGGAACTCCATCTTAGGACTCTGGGATCATAACCTGAGCAGAAGGCAGATGCTTAACTGACTGAGTCACCCACTCCCCTAACATGGATAATATAATACACAAGATGAGTCTTTAATGTCCTACTATCAGATAGCAAGGAAGCTCTGGAAGAATGCTAGGATAATGTAAAAAAAAAAAAAAATGCAGGAATCTAAAGGAAGCTTCCACTGGCCAAAGGTGGCACATGTTTAACATCTCCCAAAATAAATCCATCAAATGTGTTTACACCCATAAGTTAATTAAGTTTTTTAAAAAGTCATTTTTGAAGCTTGAGGAAAGACTGTGTTGAAAGCTCCTAAAACAAAGCTGGGGCCATCACCTTGCCTGATTTCAAGCTATATTACAAAGCTCTGATTACCAAGACAGCATGGTAATGGTACCAAAACAGACTCATAGATCAGTGGAACAGAATAAAGAGCCCAGATATGGACCCTCAAGTCTGTGGTCAACAAATCTTTCACAAAGAAAGAAAAAATATCCAATGGAAAAAAGACAGTCTCTTTAATAAATGGTTCTGAGAAAATTGGACAGCTATCTACAGAAGAATGAAACTTGACTATTCTCTTACACCATTCACAAAGATAAACTCTAAATGGATGAAAGACCTCAATGTGAAACAGGAATCCATCAAAATCCTAGAGGAAAACATAGGCAGTAACCCCTTAGGTGTGGGCACCAGCCACTTCTTTCAAGACAGGTCTCCAAAGAGAAGGGAAACAAAAGCGAAAATGAACTACTGGGACTTCATCAAGAACAAAAGCTTCTGCACAACAAAGGAAACAGTCAACAAAACAAAGCAACAACCCACAGAATGGAAGAAGATATTTGCAAATGACACTACAGATAAAGGCTGTTATCCAAGATCTATAAAGAACTTCTCAAACTCAACATCAAAAAAAAACAAATAATCAAGTCAGAAATGGGCAAAAGAAATGAACAGACTCTTCTCCAAAGAAGACATACAAATGGCTAACACACACATAAAAAAATGTTCAACATCATTAGGCATCAGGGAAATACAAATCAAAACCACATTGAAATATCACCTTACACCAGTTAGAACGGCAAAAGTTGACAAGAAACAACAAACTTTGGAGAGGTTGTGGACAAAGGGGAACCTCTTACTCTGTTGGCGGGAATGCAAGTTGGTACAGCTACTTTAGAAAACGGTGAAGAGTTTCTTCAAAAATTTAAAAATAGAGCAACCCTATGACCCAGCAATTTCACTACTGGGTATTTACCCCAGAGATGCAGATGTAGTGAAAATAAAGGTCACATGCACCCAAATGTTCCCAACAGCAATATCCATAATGGCCAAACTTTCAAAGGAGCTGAGATGCCCTTCGACAGAACAATGGATAAAGAAGATGTGGTCCATATATACAATGGAATATTACTTAGCCATAAGAAAAGATGAATACCTACCATTTGCATTGACATGGATGGAACTGGAGGAGATTATGCTAAGTGTAATAAGTCTAGCAAAGAAATACAATTATAATATGGTTTCACTTATTTGGGGAACATAAGAAACAGCACAGAGGAAATTAGGAGATGGAAAGGAAAAATGAAGGGAGGAATTCAGAGGGGGAGGTGAACCATGAAAGACTATGGACCTTGGGAAACAAGCTGAAGGTTTTAGAGGGGAGAAGGGTGGAGGAATGTGTTAGCCCAGTGATGGCACCATATGCATGGAGCAATGGGTATCATACACAAACAATGAATCATGGAACACTACATCAAAAACTAATGATGTACTGTATGGTAACTAACAAAACATAACAAATTAATTAATTAATTAATTAAAAAATCAAAAGGAAGAAGTTCTTAGGTTTTTCTCTTAAAAATTGTATGAGCTACATACTGAGTAATCAAGTAGAAAATGATGGGAAACTACTTTTTATAGACATTTTCCAGATAATACATAAAGAATGAATAATTGGAATAGAATTTTTTTTTTGGAATCATCAGTGAAATGGTGGATCTATGTGTTAATCACCAATAGCTGTTAACATCACACACACACAAAAGACAACCAGAATATATGTGTTGCCTGATGTAAACTATGTGTCTCCTGTTAAAAAACAACAACATAGGTATATTATCTTATATAAACTTATATAAACTTAATCTTGTTTAAAAAATCCAACCTGAATCTAGGATCACCTACCAATGTATACCCAGGAGCAGAGAAAGCAGTTTTATTACTTCTTAGTAATACAGTCTACAAAATCCAGAATGTGGAAACTGCTATAGGAAGGAAATGTTTAAAAACACAACAAAATGGAAATAACACAGACACCAAAAACAGTTTAATCAACAAATGAATGAAAAAAGAGAGAAAAGGGGGAAGGGGGATAAAGAAAGAGAAAGAGAATGAAACTCTATAAAGAAAAAGGAACTTTAAAAAAATAATAGAAATTTTTATATATAATATATAATATAATATAATTTTTATATTTTAAGGCACTGTTAAAAAATTGTGACACTGATTTGATTAGAGTTTGAACACTGACACTAAATACTAAAGTATTTGCACATATTTTAGGTGTATTAAAGCTACTGTAGTTATATTTTTTAAAAGGCTTACTTTTTACAGATACATACTTAACTCTGTGAATGAAATGTTGTGATGTATCTAATTTGCTTTATAATAAAAATAGAGGTGGGAGTGGGTGGAGATATAGATGACACATGAATTGAGAAGAAATACCACCATAAGTGGATAACTCTGGCAGCTGAGTGATGCACACAAGGGATCTATTACATTATTGAAACTCCTTTTCTTTCTTGCTTTCTTGCTTGCTTTCTCTCTCTCTCTTTTTTAATCTTTTTAATTAGCTGAAGTTTTTGATTACTAGAGTTAAAAATAAGGTTAGCATTTAGAGAAAGTGAGAATGAGCACTTAGTTTAAGCAATTTTTTAGTGCATTTATTTGGAGTAATTTAAGACACATTCTAGGGCACTGAGTCGGTTGAGTGGCAAACTCTGGATTTCAGCTCAGGTCATTATCTCAGGGTGCTACGATTGAACTCCATGAGGCTCTGCACTCAGAGGGAGTCTGCTTGAGATTCCCCTCCTATGCCACTCCTTCTGCTCATGCACTCAAATAAATTAATTAATTAATTTAATTTAATTAAATTAAAAATAAAAATAATTTAAAAATAATTTTTAAAAAAGGTACTTTATGCTTCTGAGAACTGCACTGTCCAGTAGTATCCATTAATCACATGCAAATATTGAGCACTTGAAATGTGACTCATATAAATTGAGATGTAAATATGTAATAAATTTCATATATAGTATAAAATGTATAATATATCATTTATAATTTTTATATTGATTGGATTTTGAAATGACATTTCAAATATATTGGTTCATGAAAATATCTTACTGCGTAAATTTTCCTTGTTCTTTTAACTTTCTTAATGTGGTTATAAGAAAATTTAAAATTACATATGTCACTTGTAGTATGTTCCTATTGTACAGTGCTATTCTAGATAATACAGTAAGGCAAACTAAATAATGCTACTAAGGGTTCTTGAAAAAATTAGCTTTAATGTAGAAATATACTTGATTTAAATATGCAGAAAATTATAACTGGCTAAGGCATTTAAGCCATCAAGAAAAACAATAACAAACAACAAATTACTTATTCAGCTAGCAAATGTACTACAGAGAAATGAAAAAAATGAATAAATTCAAAGTCTGAAATAAAATACTCCCTGAGCATAATTTTCTGAATGTTTTCATTTAATTGATTAAGTGTAGAACAATAAAAGATACTTTTGTTAAATGTTATTTATAGAATGATTGATCATTATTGTGCATAATCACAATTTTAACTGGGAAAGTTTTATTGCATCTTAGAGAAATACTAATAACTATAATATCCAATTGCTCCAGAATTATGTTTAAATATTTAGTGTTGAATTATTAAAAATGTCCCTCTATGTTTAGTATTTTCTTACAAGTTCCACCTGACAGATGAAACTGCAACATTTAAGATGATTTTGTTAATCAGTAATTTTATTTTATTTTTATTTTTTATAGATTTTTTAAAGATTTTATTCATTTATTCGAGAGAGAGAGAAAGAATGAGAGCAAGAATGAGAGGGAGTAGGTCAGAGGGAGAAGCAGACGCCCTGCTGAGCAAGGAGCCTGATGTGGGACTCAATCCTGGGACTCCAGGATCATAAGCTGAGCTGAAGGCAGTTGCTCAACCAACTGAGCCACCCAGAAGCCCCAGCAAATTTTATTCTCATAAAAAATTCAAAGTTTATTTGGAAGAAGAATAAAGTAATACATACATGTTTATACAGAATAATACCTTGACTATATCCATTGACTATATTTTTCAAAGAAAATAACTTTTAGAAACTATTATTATAGATAGTTATATAAATTTCTTAAATTGACTAAAACTGATACATAAATACTAAATACTAAAACTAAAACTGATACATAATGAATCATGTATCATTACATGTGTTAGGTCCCCCAATTATGGGTCCATGATTAAAGGAGCAAGACTGATACAAAGCGAAGGTCAAGCAAAGCTTTATTTTCCTCCAAGCATCAAGAATTAAACTGGCCGGCCAGGGCCACGTCTCTTACAGAGACAAGGACCTCTCTCTGCTTCACAGACTAGCTTTTAAGGGCAAAGGCCATGCGGTTGGGCCTGGCCACACACAGATGGCCAGTGAAATTTTAACACACAGAGAAAGCTGCACAGTCATATTAGGTCATACATAACTGACCAATTGAATTACAATTTACCCTAGTAGATATTTGAATTAGCCTATCACCTTGGTCAGAATTGGCACCCAAAAGGCTCCCAAAGGGCGGGGCCCATACTCCTTGGTAACTAAGGAGACAGTATGCCCCCCCCCCCCATCGGATGTCTCCACCTGGCTGACCCACCCTTGTATTTGGACTTTGTTACCTGGGACTGGTTTCTGGGACTTGTTTTTGAACAAGTCCCCTGGGGGAAGGGGGGCAGGGACAGTTTAAGGGTTAAACAACAAGGTTATTGTTTAACCAGGATGGAAGTGTTCTCGCTAAAATAGGTCCTTACAACATGTATCTACCTAAATTAAAAAAAAAAAAAAAAAAAAAAGGTCTAACTCCTTTCTCTCAAAAAGAATAAAATTCATATTGCTTTTTACTACTCTCTTTCTCCCTGTCTACTTCTTTGTGCATGGAAGTCATATTGGATTTGGTCTTAACTAAGTCCGAATCTTAATTCTATTATTATTTATCTGTTTCTTGCAAGTTCTCTGACACTCTTACTTCTGAGTAGCTGTAAAATATTGAGATTACATTATCTATTGTAGCTTGTTGGGAATATGTGAATCTGAGAGATGGAATGTTTTACCAATGTGACATCCAATTCCATACAAAATTGAGATAAAAGATATTGTAATAAAAGTTATGAGAACGTGGTTTTGCTCTCTCAAAATATCTTATTGTACTGTACTCACCTTTCTCTTGTAATGATGTGAAATGATTCAAGGCCTACAGAATGAGATGAAGTGAAGTTAATGGTATGGACATTGTGATATAGTAGCCCTGGGCTACTACTGACCTACTGACCATAAATCAGAAGAAGGATCATTTGCTTCAGGACTATGGTCTATTGGCAGTAACTGAAACCTCATAAGGGGGGTTACTATAGTCAATATCAATTTGTTTGTCTAAAATTTTTCAAAGATAATTTACTAATGGGGGGCACCTGGGTGGCTCAGTGGGTTAAAGCCTCTGCCTTTGGCTCGGGTCATGATCCCCGAGTCCTGGGATCTAGCCCCGCACCAGGCTCTCTGCTCAGCGGGGAGCCTGCTTCCTCCTCTCTCTCTCTCTGCCTCTCTGCTTACTTGTGATCTCTGTCTGTCAAATAAATAAATAAAATCTTTAAAAACAAAAGATAATTTACTAATGGGAAGGAATGGTATGCCAGGAACCTCTGGTTTTACTACAAAACAGATAGTACAATTCTTATGTTTTCTGTGTATGGATGAAAGTCTTTACAAGTTAGAGGATGGATAGTAGTATTGAAATCACATAGTAATGACGTATGAGGTCCTTGCCTTATGGAAGAATATCAGACAATAATAGATGACTGAATAGGGCATATGTAAATAGAAAGAGAATATAAATGTGGACTTGTCTAATCCCCAATTATGTAAATAAAAGTAAAAATGAATATCTATCAGGATTGTGTTATAAAATGGAGGGGGATAAATTCTACAGTTTAAACTACCTCAAAAGACAAATTGCCTCCTTTATATTTTATTCTTTTTTGGACATGACTGTACTACTTAATAGAGTGGCTGAACTAGGGAATTTTGTGTAGGCTGCATGACTAAATAGAAAAAGTAGGGTCACTTTTTTTTAATCCACTGAGTACCAGCCTATTATTCTATATAGTTTTTTGAATGGCTCTTTTAAAATTTTTCCATCAAGTGTTTATCCCTGTGCATTGCTAAAGGACACAGGGACTATATTTATGGTAAATTTAATTTTTAATTCATTTTAAAAACTTAATTCAAAATGATTACCGTTATGTGATTCCTGTATTTTCTTAGGAAAATTCTCTTCCTAAGAAGTAATAAAACTAGAAAGAACATTTCAACTTCATTTATACCAGCTTCTCACATCATTCCCCTTTGGCACAATCAGTGTAAACGAATCTCAATCTATTTTGGTTTCCATTGGCATAAAAAAAAGGACTAGCAATTCCTCTCTGACAGCCAGCAAAAAAGAAAACACAGAAAACCAGTTCTTAAAATTTAAAGTGCTCTTTTTTCTTGGCAGTTGTAACTGTGACTCACAGTTCAGGAGTGTGGTGAAAATGTACGTGTGAGATATCATTGTAAAGTTGCTTGTTTAAGAACATCAACAATTTCATGTACTGAAGATTGCCTTAAAAAAAAAAAAGATAAGCAAATCTAGAGAAAGTTCATTTCTTGTTCTAGGTAGTTTCTCTAATTTCTGCAGGTATAATCCTAAGTAACAACACAGGATGTTTTTCTGAAAGAAAGAAAGGAAGGAAGGAAGGAAGGAAGGAAGGAAGGAAGGAAAGAGGGAAGGAAGGAAGGAAGGAGGGAGGAAGGGAAGAAGGGAGGGAAGGAGGAGGGAGGAAAGAATGAAAGAAAGAAAAGAGAAAAAAAGAAAAAAGAGAAAGAAAGAAAGGAAGGAAGGAAGGAAGACAGACTACATTAACTATATTAAAGAAAAGAACTGTATTTTAGGGGGAAATGTTGCTCAGAAGTGCCTGCCTGCTATTTCAAGATTCAATACAATCTTCTGGATTTTAAATTACAAAGCATCAACTTGAGGAGGAACAAAAAGAAACTTCAGTGCCAAATCAAACCATTGAAAAGAACATATCCTCCCAAGAATGATGGTCTGTAATTAATGCCAATCATCTGAGGAAGATTAGAAACTATAACCAGCCCAAAAGAAAAGTATAGTGATTTTCACCCACTCTTTTTATAGAGAGAAACTGTCATTAGATTCAGTGGAAAAGCATCTTGTGGGGTAGAAAGGATGATGATGGTGGTGGTTGTGGTGATAGCAGGGGTGAGGATGATGGAGACTTAGAGCACTCCAGGACAGGTTAAGTAAAAATGGTAAAAATAATTAAAGACAATATTCATTTTAGGTTAATAATTCATTTCAGATTAAAAAATAGTTTAGATAATTATTATTTTATGATCTTTTATTCTCTTCAATGACTTTAATTTTCTTGTACCTGTCCTGGCTAAACATTCCTTAGATTATGAACAAGTATTTTTCTTTGTGTTCAGTGCTTCTACTTAGCTCATGATTAGATTATATCTGGCTGAATTTACTCAACTGCACATAGAGTCTGCAAAATAAGTTTAGTTTCACACCTTATTTAGGCATTAAAAACACTGCTTCATAGCTCCTACTGTATTTTTCTGATTAGCTCAGTCCAGAACCCACAATAACATATTCCACAATAACATATTCTCCACAATAACATATTCTTCATTCTTTTTCAATTAACTATTCCCATGTTAACAATCCCAAAACTTAGCATTTTAAGTTAATAATTTCTTATTAATGTGTCTCATAGTTCTGCAGGTTGCCTCTGATCAACTGAGTAATCAATTCTTATAGTTGCAGATAGATAATGTCTAAGGATAGATCAGTCTGAATTTTCTTTTTAAAGATTTTATTTATTTATTTGACAGGGAGAGAGAGTACACAAGCAGGGGGAGTGGTAGAGGGAGAAGTAGGTTTCCCACTGGGCAGAGAGCCCGATGCTGGGTTTGATCCCAGGACCCTGGGATCATGACCTGAGCTGAAGGCAGAGGCTTAATGACTGGGCTACACAGGCGCCCTGATCAGTCTGAATTCTTAAGTGTGCTGGACATTTAAAGTGGGTACCTAACTCAGATGTTTGGTGCTTTGGTGTTTCTTTTCCGATCTCTCTGTCTATGGTATCTCATTTCCTCCTCATGGCTTTGCCTTCTTAGAGCCTGTTGGATTCAGGTTATCGGTACTTCTTACAAGAAGCTGGCTTCCAAGAACAGGAATCAGAAGCTGAATGCCCAGTTAAAGTCTACATCAAGAACTGGCACAGAAACTTTTTGCCTTTATTTTATTGATGAAAGCAGTCAGTAGGTCTTCTCAGATTCAGAAAAGTTAAGAAATAAATTTCAATTATTTGTGGGAAAGTGGTAATGCAACAGTGCTGAAGAGTATATAGGATGGGAAATACTGTTGTGTCTCCCTTTACATCACTGTCGGCCATCTATTTACTATTTCTTCAAATATATGATCTTCATTCCTGCTTCCTTCCTCATCTGTACACCAAAACTTGATAAATGCTCTCACTTTTACTTTACAGAGAACATTTTTTTAAAAAGATTTATTTATTTATTTGACAGAGAGAGAGATCACAAGTAGGCAGAAAGGCAGGTAGAGAGAGAGGGGGAAGCAGGCTCCCTGCTGAGCCCCAATGTGGGGCTCCATCCCAGGACCCTGAGATCATGATCTGAGCTGAAGGCAGAGGCTTAACCCACTGAGCCACCTACGTACCCCTTTACAGAGAATATTGAAGACATAAGGTGGGTGAAACCTCAAATTTCAGCTCCCAGTTCTGTAAGGATTTTTGTATATGCCCTCATCTTTCTTTTTTTCTCCTATTACAATGGGTAAGGATCTGCTCGCAAAAAAAGTAAACTCTTCAACATGTAGGCTATGGATTTTATCCTTACATTCTTTCTTGGCACCTCATGATGCCACTTCGTCTCTTCTCTTCAAGATCTTTGGTTTCACTCTTTCTACTCTTTAACTCTCTGTTCATATTACATGACTAAATATCCCCCATTGTTAAAACCAACAGGCAAGCATTGAGCAAAACATAACAGAAGTTTGCCTGTGTTCAATGTACTCATTCAATATCTATGAGGATATCATCCTGCTTATCTTTCAGTTTCACCACAAAAATTTTTGAAAGAGTCGTCATCATTCGCTTCCTTTGTATATTCACTCTGTTCTAAAGGAGCTTGTCAAGTGTCAAAACAAATTTTCTAGTCCTAAGTCTAAAGGGTACTTTTTCAGAGTAGACCATTTAGTCTAGCAGAAGCATATTGAAGTATTGCTGTTTCTACCTCAATGTCTCACAACAATTTTAGCGACATAGTTCTTTCTGAATTGAGTTAAATTTGCTCTAGGGGCTCAAGAAGAACCTGAGGACAGAAGCAATGACCATTTCCTCCAATGGCTTAGGTCAGGTTTCCTGTGTCCAGCTTCCTTATCCTTTGAGATGACTTTGTCCCAGAAGTTTCTTCACCATATTAATAAAATTCTAATTGTCTATCCCTACTAGCTCATTGGACAATTTTGAATCACAGTTTAAGCTAAGCTTGTACCAGTAATGTACTGGAGGAATAAAAAAATATTTTTTCATAAAACATATTGGATAATAGTAGCTCTACTATCTCTAATAGGTATTAGTTATCTCTAATAAAATTTCAGTTTCTTAAGAGAGACAATTGTCCCTTTGTAACTAATGTATTTGGTCCCAGGACAACACAAAATTTAACATCCAATACTGAATAGGAAAATAAAACTTAAAAATCCATCAGTAACGATCTTTTTTTCATGAGTTGTTTAATATTTAGCCATGGGAATAAATCCATGAGCCTTTAAAAAATGCTAGAATTACGTTTATAAAGGGTTGATATCTGAAAGGTGGATTAAATCATTCTTTTCTTGTATAGTTAAACAAAAATTTAACTGTGGTAGGGTGAATCACTCTGACCTCTATCAACTCTGATTTAATGCTTTGCTATAATTTCAGTAGATGGAAATAAAAATGGAAAATGAAATTTAGTACATTCTCTTCTCTGAAATAGAATGTGGTTATAAAGTTTTTTTTTTAATAGAATTTGAAATATAAGGGGAAAAAATGAGATCAGTTGGCAGACTATTCAGAAATATCAGAAAGACCAAATATTTAGAGTCCTGAATAAGGTTCAGAATTCTGAATAAATTAAGATCTTCACTGAATGATCTTGGGCTGATAAAACATGTTTATGGGAACTCTGATGGTTAATTTTATGTGTCATCTTGACTGGAGTGCAGGATGCCCAGATATCTGGTAAACAGTATTCCTGGGTACCTCTATTAGGGTGTTTCTGGAAACACTAGCATTTGAATAGTGAATTGACTAACACAGAAATTACTCTCCCCAGTGCGAGTGGCCATCATCCAATCCCTTGAGGACATGAATACAACAAAAAGGCAGAGGAAGGTTGAATTCACTTTCTGCCTGAGCTGGGACATTGCTGCCCTCCATTCTTCTGGGTCTCAGGCCTTCAGATATGTACTAAAATCGTATCATTAGCTCTCTAGATCACAAGCCTTCAAATTACACCACCAGCTTTCTTGGGTCTCTAGCCTGCAGATGGTGATTGTGGGGCTTCTCAGGCTATATGAGTCATTATCTTATAATAAACCTCATTTTATATTTATATAAAATATGATCCCATCAGTTCCATTTCTCTGGAGAATACTAATACTGGACTTCAATGGCAGAGGATGTTAATATTTTGCTAATTGTTACTTACATTCAAGGATCAGTGGCAATATTATAACATATAAATAACACTTCTAAAATACTTAGTTTTTTTTTAATTATTACTGTGCCTCTAAGATGCTGTGCATATGAATCTTTAACAGGAATGAATCAACAATTCTAAAATCCATTAAATTCTAGATCATTATTTGTGTGAACAATGCCATATCACTTATACTCTGATATACTGACAGAGTCCACAAGTGCTTGTGAACACAGGTGTAAAGATAATCAAGAAATGAACAGCATAAAAACCTCATAAATGACAACAAAACTGTGACATATTTTTATGAAAAGGAAATTTGGAATATGAAGAAGACAATGATGCAAAATATGAAAAATAATTTATATACAATGTTTTGTGTTTTCACATTGCTTAAAGCTACCTCCTTTAGGAATATAATGACACCTATAAAATGTATAGCATATACTTATAATATATTCCTAAATACTACACATATATACTTAAAGGTCTTAAACATCTTCAAAAAGTATGAAGACTGTGAAGGTTTTTTTCTAATATAAATTCCTTACTATAATTCCTTGCAAGGAATGTGTGTGTGTGTGTGTGTGTGTATGTATAATCCTAGATATAATATACATATTAATACATATAATATATAATATAAATCAAACTAAAGTTATTTTGTTTTTATGAATATCTAAATTTGTTCTATGGCTAGCCTCAGGTCACATTTCTGTAAGACACAATTTTAAAAATCGATCATACGGTGAAGAGTGAGTTGTTTGACCCTCTGGTAACTTCTCTTAAGTTATACAATAAAACATATAGAGAACACAAAAGTTATATGGGAAGTAATTGATTGGATAGGAGAAGAAAGATACAAGGCAAAATGAAGCTTTACCTACCTAATTTATATTTAAATTTTATATGGATCAGTTATGTAGCAAGTAGGAAAGCTTAGGCTATTGGTAAGGGAAGTGACCTTCAGTTTCACCGAAGCCAATTCTTTCGTTTGTGTCCTAAGTTCATTCCATGCCATCTTTGGTGATTTTGTTCTGTTTTCCTTATTCTGTCCTGCTTGTCAAAACTTTCTCCATGAAATCCTTTAACTACAAAAACCTCAAGATTTTCTAGACTTCAAAATACTTTTCCCTTGTTACCACTACAATGTAATGTCTTCTCTTTTTCATTGTTATTGACATCAAATTTCCCTGCCAGTCCTTGAACTCATGGCTGCATTTTGATCTCACACCCTCTTAACACTACAGCAATGACTCCAAGATAGCAATTTTCACAGAATTTTCAGAAACCTTTTCCTCCTCAACTACTCAGCAGCCTTTTGTAAAAGGATACACTTTTCTACATCAATAGTCTCTTCTATAGTGTGGATGCAAACTCTAGAGTCGAGATGTGCTCACTCTAGAATTCAGACATGGATGGAGATACTTGGCGTTCCAAAGAGTCTAGGTTAGGACATTTGGGGAATTGCTACTGGGAGCCACTTTTCATAAGTTGCTTCCTGGAAAATAACTAACCTAGGGAAAGAGAAGATTGAAACCCACTGATTGAAAAAAAGGATGAAGATTCAGAGTTTAAACTGAGGATTATTCAAAGATACTACATCTCCTACCCAAGTCATTTGGCTCTAGGTCATGGTCCCATAGAAATCATCAAGAGATGACCAGGGCTTGAGAACAGAAAAGCAAAAAGAAAGCATTTCACTGATATATTCATGAAAAACTCTGCTTGGCCTTGCAATAACAAAGGAACAATGACTGACAGGAGATCTTTCCATTTCACAAACATTTAGAACATTTGTTCTGTATAGAATTCATATAATTTATATAAATTATAGAATTTGGAATTTATATAATTCTAAATTTATATCTTTATATATTATAAATCATATATTTTATTATTTATATAATGTAAAGAATTTATATAATTAATGTATGAGAGTCCTTCATGTTGTGGTTTACAGTACAAGACTATCCACATACATTTTTGGTATTTCTTCAGGGAACAGTTACTCAAATAAGAAAATATATGTATCATTAAACTCAGCAATCGGACTCCTGAAATATATACAACAGAAATAAAAGTGACAGTATATAAAGATATATGTATAAGAATATTTATCCCAGAATTATTTCTAAATAGCCAAAATTAGAAATAGATTTCTTATAATCAATAAAAAAGTAGGTAGACAAAAATGTTGTAAGTGTGCCATGGTAATATACATCATGGAAAATTATACAACCTTTAAGGAGAAGAGATCTTCTTTGTTTCATTTTGAGAGAGAGTTTTTGAAGTTGTTTTTGGATAGGAAATCAAAGTGTAGAAAAAATTGTATCTCATTTCAGTATTTCAAAAAAGAGGATGAATACTAAGTGTGATGGTAAATTTTATGTGTCAGCTTAACTAAGTCATGGATATCCAGACATTTGGCCAATCATTATTACGGATGTGTCTGTGAGAGCATTTCTGGAAGAGATTAACATTTGAATTGGTAGACTAAGTAAAGTAGATTGCTCCCTACTCCCACCTATGTCAGTAGGCCTCATCTAGTCAGCTGAAGGCCTGAATAAAATAAAAAGATTGAGCTTCCCATGAATGAGAGGGAACTCCTCTTTCCTGATTACACTGAGCTGGGGCATTGGTTCTTTCTTGCCTTCAGACTGAAATGGAAACATTGGTCCTGTCTGGGCTCTTGCATTCTTCCTGGAACTGCACCTTCAGGTCTCCTGGGTCGCTAGCTTGCCTGACTACAGATCTTGAGACATTTTAGCTTCCATAATCATGTGAGCCAATTGCTAATAATAATATATACCCCGTTAGTTCAGTTTCTCTGGAGAACCCTGAATAATACACAGTTGATGCCATAGCACAAACCATCAGACTACAAAATCTGGTACACACAAATCAGAGCCCAGAATTAGAATTTTACTAAGAGAATCTAACCAGAATTAGATTTTACTAATAGTTACAAGGATATAAGCAACCACAAGGCACAGACAATGCAGGAAGATGTCAGGCACAGCAACAGAGCTCACCAGGTGCTTTCTTACTACATCAAATTATGTTGTGGCCCAGATTAATATGTGAGGTTTCTAAGAAATGATACCGGTCACATAAATTATACCCAAAAAAATCTATCTCAGTCATAAACCATGTCCATCATCCTCAGATGGTCACAATCTTACATGACATTTCCAGGGGAGCACGTTTAGTAGATGCCATTAACTTGTTTGCCAGGAAGCCTGTCATGACCAGGTTTACAAGAAGCATAGATCATATCACCTGACTTTTATTTCTTGGGAATACCAATGATTTTCCATAATTGAGAACAGATGACAGATCTGCTGCTTTCACCATTTACTTTCTGGATTTTGCTATGGGTTATGTAGCAGTTGAAGCAGAGGCATGTAAAAGTAAACAAATAAAGTTTTATAAAAAAGGAAGACAATCTATATGAAAAGTCTTTATTTGTATAAAATAGTTATGCATTGGTTACATGTTTCAAAAAGTTTCTTCCCTCATAACACTTGTTTATAATGTCTTGCATACTGTAGATACTCGATAAATATATATATATATATATATATAGGTATATGTATGTACCTATATATATATATATATAGGTACATACATATACCTATATATATATATATATACACACACACACATATATTTTAAGTTTTTATTTATTTATTTGACAGACAGAGATCACAAGTAGGCAGAGAGGCAGGCAGAGAGAGAGAGGGGGAGGCAGGCTCACTGCTGGGCAGGGAGCCTGATGCAGGGCTTGATCTCAGGACCCTGGGATCATGACCTGAGCCGAAGGCAGGGGCTTTAACCCACTGAGCCACCCAGGCACCCCTGATAAATATGTCTTAAAAGAATGCAGAAGTCTACTGTTCAAATAACTTACATAATGAAAAAATTTCCTACATAATATACAATAATATAGTGTTATTTTAAAATTAAATGTTGCCTCACTCCCCACATAAGTAATTCTATTGAAAAATTTCATTGGAATATAGAAGAATAAATTTCATTAAAAGATTTTAGGCATCTGATTTGCCAGTGAAAATTGATGTGAGACTAAAACAGACAAAAATTCTCAAATCTTATTTCATCAATTGCCTAGAACATTTGCTATGAAAATTGAAATCATGAGCACTATTGTTTTTCTCATTCTCTTAATGCACTTGCAAATCCCATCTTTGATTCACATTGTGGATAGTCATTGTTTTTAACATAGTCATTGTTTTCAACCTGATTGTCTCAAAAGGTAAAAGTTTAAATAAAAGTCGATGTTTATTGACTAAAATTTGATAAAATTAAAATACTTCTTATATTGATGTGGGAAACAAAGGAAACAAAATATTAAATTTCCTTAGTACTTATAGCCCATAGACAAGTCCTTGAAATAGGCAGTGTGACCTTCCTCTAAGAACTCAGCTGTCTCAGGGTGCCTGGGTAGCTCAGTCAGTTAAGCATCTGTTTTCAGTTCAGGTCATGATCCCAGGGTCCTGGAATTGAGCCCCACATTGGGTTCCCTGCTTGGTAAGGAGCCTTGTTCTCCCTCTCCCCTGCTTATACTCTCTCTTTCTCATTATCTCTATCTCTCAATTAAATAAATAAAATCTTTAAAAGAAAAGAACTCAGCTGCCTCAATGTTGATACCTCGTAAGGGTAAAAGGCAATCTTAGCTTAACATTATCCTGACCTCCAAAATCCTGTAAGTCTTCTTTAACATATAAAAATTCCTTTAGAAACTTCCTTTATCTCTAACTCCCAAGATGTATATTGGCAATCATCCCCCAAGTATATGGCCCACTGATTTATATCTGAAGGGTCTCATGACTAAGGTTTTATTAGATAATAATAAATGACCATTTCCTAAGAATAACTAGCCCCTCAAGGTCCTGAAAACCTTGCTTCCAAAATTCCTTAGAGACTTATGCTATCTCTAACCATCTCCCAACTTGACAGTATATAATTCGCTACCCCTCACAACCCCAGGGCAGCTCTTTGTGTCCGTGGCTCCTGTCTCTGTGCTTTAATAAAATCACCTTTTTGCAACAAAGACCACCCAAGAATTCTTTCTTGATCATTTGCTCTGTGTGATTTCCACATCAATATTACCTGATATAAAATAAGAGAAATGTATGCAAATGTTAAGTTACATAGAGCAATGTTACACAAAGCAATGCATCTCCTAAAAAATAGAGTGTAGAAAGGGAGAGATATTTTTCAAAATTAGTAGTAAAACAGTGCAATGATATTCAAAAAGCTCATTTCCTCCTTTACCTCTTTCTCCACTTGCCCCTCCTCCTTCCTTTTTTTTTTCTCCTCTTCCTATCATTTCCCTCCTGTTTGTCAAAGTGCTCTTCTCTGTGTTCTAGCCTTCAGAATTTTCTGTGATTGGGTGAAATCAATCCTGAGATTTGATGAAAAAATAAGATAAAAACTTAAAGAAATATTTCGTATCAGTTTGAAAAAAAAGAAATACCAAATTAGGTAATTCAAAAGAGGTATTTTAATGTAGGGGAAATTGTTTTAAGGGTGGTGGCAGGTTGGGAAGCTAAAAGGGGACCATTCAGATGCAGACAGACCAGGCTAGGGGAAGCAGTACTCATGGCAACCTGGAGAATTGGAGATGGGTCCCCTTGAAGTTGAAGCTGAGACGTCTCCAGAGAAACCATTGCCTGGCTGTTGCTGGGACCTCTGGGAGGGAGGGTGCCTGACGCTGGTCCTGGAGGACTGAAGGATCTGGAACTGGAACCAACAGCTGCCTGGCCAGATGCTCACTGTGGGGAAAGGCTGGTAGGAAGGGCATGCAGATAAAACAGAATAGTTCCTTTCTCTGCACTTCTTTCCTTCTGATCTCCATCTTGTTCCCCTAGTGAAATGAAATAGAAAGCCAGAAAGAAAGGCAAGGGCTTGCTGAAGTGAAGTCCTCATATCACAAACCAAAGCAAAAAAAAAATGGTCTATGTTTGGAGTTAAAAGACAGCAGATGAAAGAATGACACCATCTTTTGGTGGTTCAATAATTGAACACTAAAACTCCATTACCCAGGTTAAGGGTAAACATATTTCTTCCAAGGTTAAGGATACTTAAAGTCCCAGGAGACAGTAAAGGGTGCATTGTATTTTTCAAAGCATATTTCACTTGTCTCATAAGCTATGTATGAACTTAGATTTTTTTTTTCCTCTTCACAACTATAAAGAAAAGATATTGGAAATATTTTTAAAGTGTGCTTTATCATTTGTGTCTTTTCCAATTCTTTAAAGTTATGATGCATGGTTGTTCATCCTGAGTAAATGTATGTATTTCAATAGAGGCCACATTGATGGACCAGTTCAGATGTTCACATTTTAAGTATTCCCCATATTACTTCTATATAAATCATGGTTCATAAGCATTGAGAAAATAAATATGAAGTTTAAAGTGATATTCTTAGCTTTAAGATGTATGTAATCTATTGCAAAGTAAAACTTATCTTGTAGCTTATGTCCAAGTTAACAAATTTCCACCAGTATAGACCATGATTGGACCAGTTTTTTTTTTTTTTTTTCTTTTCAAGGATTACTCACAGAAATAGAGAACTTCTGGAGAACACTTTAGTTATGAAACTTCTGAGGACATTTCAAATGTAAAAAAAAATTATGTTTACTTGATGAAGCAACTGAGGCATAACAAATTACTCACCTGCGGAGACCACATCTGGAGTGACAGAACCCCTCTGCATCCCAGATTTTATAATGTCTAACTACTGTACTAAGTTCTTTGCAAAAAATTATTTCTGGGCAACAGTATACTCAGGCTCTTATATAGGGAATCTGATTTATATCATGTCAGACTAAGGAATTAAGCTTTACAGATCATTATTTAACCTCACTATTAAATTTTTTTTCTGCTCTCATAGCCTCTTCCAAAGTTCTCAATTTATAAATTCTCCTTGCCTACGTGTTTGTTGAACAAGTATCTTTCAGTTGGTGATGCCATTATTGCTATCACCAGAACAATCGATATTCAAATTAATTCAAGGAGCCTGCATCCATTTGTCTTCAAACTATTGGCATGGGATGTGTTATATTTAAACACTTAATTTGATATACTGCATGAAATAGATAAAGTTAAATGGGGTTGCAACCTATCAAATATATTTTCATGACCTACTCACTTACTGTACTTTATCAGTGAATACAGAATATTTAACATGAAATATATTAACTTTTACTTGGAAAAACAGGTTTTCACATGGCCTTGAATATTCACTAGGTTATACCTTTGGCATAATGTAAGACCGGGAACCTGATTCTCCATCAAAAAACAACCCAAAACAACAACAACAACAACAAAAAAAACAAAATAAAACAACAAATCTCTCAGAAGGCAGTTTCTTATATGTCCTGTTTCTCAGTGTTTCCTCTTTGCCTGAAAAGTGCCCAACGATAGTTATCTCTCATTACCTTTATGTTGAATGAATGAAGAAATTAATGAGTAATGCACAATTATTTTGTATGAAAACTGCTCTGTATGAAGGAATATAGGCACGCACTTGATAGTTGATCATTTATAGAAATGTATATTGACACTTTATATTATTGAGCATTGAAATTACTGAGATCATGTTTAACATGATTTATAAAATTAAAAAAAAACATAATATTAAGCTACCCTGATGCAAGATATGCTTTTAGAGCCCTGGATCCCATCACTGCTGCACACCTTCGATTTCAACACAGCTTCAATGGCAATATCTGGTAGGCTGACTGTCCCGCCTGAAAAGTCATGTTTCTCTGCCTTACTACAAGAGACCTTTTTCTAAACCTGAACAGGGTCACTCAGCCTTCCTGAAGGTGCTGCACAGAAGTTCATGGACATTAAGACTACTGGGAACAAGCTTGTCTCCTGGGGGTGGGAGTCAATGGAGAAATGTCCCAGCCTCCTGTCTCATGCAGGACAGTTCTAACATCTGCTCTATACAGTTCTTTAAGGATCTCTAAGGGATTCAACCCCAGATGCTCATATAATAACAACATCTCACCCACAATGGTGGAGGAAGGATGTGGTCAGCTCTACATGGGTCCTTTAGGTTGCTGTGTATGACAGCATATGACAGACACCCCATGCCTGTTTCACTTTTATTTTATACTCAGGTTGCCTATGTCTGCTTCTGAATCTCATCCTTTGCTGGACTTTCTGAACCTCTAAAACCCAGACATTTTTGCCTCCACATATTGTTCTAGTCTCTACCATTTATATCCTTTTGATATGATAAACACTTAGAATTGTAGATTATGGTTTTGGCTTTGCTCAAATTTTGTTTCAAATTTCCACTGCATTTTTATTTCTTCAGGCTATCTTGGATTTTTCCTCCATCTTGATTTGACAAATTTCACAGGACCTTCTTCATTTGTTTCTGTCTGTCCTATGTGCTGCAAATTATGTTCCTTCCTGATTTACTGTGGGTGTTTAGAAGATACTCAGATATAATCTATCACTCATTTGAGATGAAAAAAATACTTTCAAATTTCTTTCTAATTTTTCTCACTGAGATGTATTGCTCATATGTGAATAGATTTAATACATTTAAGTGCATATATCTCTAATGATTATTTTGTCTATAACATAATTATTAATAGCACAAAACCACTGATTCTTAGTCAAGATATTTCTGATTATAAACTTTGACAAGTCCAATTTTTTTTTTAATTATGTAACAGTATGACTAAAGTAACCTTTGCCTAACTTTTCAGGGGTGTTATGAGTTGTTGACATGTGGAATTCACTTATTTTTCAAATTGATAGTGAAAAACAAATTAATCTACTACATCATCATCTATTTTGAAGACAGAGACTGCAACATTTTCAATAATACAGTACATGGACTAATTGTTGGCAACATTTCTTCTTACTCTCATCTGAACAAGACTGTGAAAGCTTAGGTCATCCTTTATTTCCTAGAGGCCATTATCCATTTTCAACTACAGATCCATTTTTAAGACTAACAAGACTAAGAAGGAATTACCTAGGCATGGCACATTTCCATAAGTATCCTTTCTATAGTCCCACAAGGGTCATTTCTCATTGCACTTAGTGGAATGTGACCCGCCAATGGCTTTTATATTGTTGGTGCCCCTTTTTCAATGCTTATACCATGGAAGAGTTGGCAGTGCCTCTCCAATTTCTAGTTCCAGAACTACTTTCCAAAGCATACTCATAAACTTATCATTTGAGTATTTAAAATGATGCAATCAAAATTTTTCATCCATCCATGTGTTTATTTACCTAACAGCTATTTATTCAATCCGTACTACATGTCATAATTTGGAAATATTTGTAAACTGACTGTTGGGCATTATTCCTATATTTTTTATGGAAAACTATAGAACACTCATAGAAAAAAAAAGGTGGAAAATGAGAAGAAAATAAAATTAAAAATTAACTCATTCAATTACATTTTTTCCTTATGGTTGCAATAGATTATATCACCAAATCAAATATTAAATAACTTGTCCAAACTTAGCAAAATCAATTACAAACCAAACAATAAATAAATTTAAAAAAAAACCCACAAAGATCTCTTAACTGTTCATCCAGTGTTTTTTTTCTAATTATCCAGCACTTGCTGAATTCAGGCTGAATTAAATTGATACAGATCCCATTATTATAGTCATTCATTCATATAACAAATATTTAGTGGGTGCCTATTGTATGACAAAAAACTATCATACAATCTTATCAGTACAGACAAAAATTCCTATTATTGTGACTATTAAATAAATAAATAATACAGTATGTCAAAAGATTATATGTGCTATGGAAAAAGACATGCCACAGATTAAAAGGCATTTAGAGTGCAGAGAATGAGTATACAGACAGCTGAAACTTGAGAAGTTAATAATCTTCATTTTAGAGGTGACATTTTCTTTCTTCTTTTCCATTCTTTTCTTTCCTTTATTTTATTTTTTTCTTTTTTTTAAGAATGGAAGGTTGTTACCTGTTCCTCCTCATTTGATTGTGTCTGGACTCTTGGAAGCTTGACTAGCCTACCTTCTACAAATGGACCTTGAGAGCTTGTTTGCAGTTTGCAGCAGGGGAGCACAGCTACTCTTATATCCTTGACTTAAGAATGGTCCTCCTCTATGGGGGAAGATTGTCCTCTTCGATGGAGTGTGCACCTTTGGGAGGGACACACAAGGGGTGAGGGAGGAAGGGGACACCTGCCTAGCCAGCTAGATCAACCTAATCCACACCGACGATCAAAGGGGTGATAGATGTCACAGTCAAATTGTCCTCACATCCTAAGAGGTGATATTTCAGCAAAAAATTGAAGGGTGTGAGAAAGTTAACCAGGTGGACATTTGAGAAACACCATATTTAGCAGAAGAAGTAGCCAGTGCAAAATTCTTAGGCTGTGTGAGAAGAACAGCTATGCAGAGGTCAATGTAGCTGGAGAGAATAAGAGAGTGTATCATAGAAAAGGAGGTCAGAGAGGCAGTGGGTGAGCCTGGACAGAAAGGGGCCTCTGGGTCATCAGAGGGAGTTGGTATCTTACTCTGATAGAAATGAGAACCATGGCAAGGTTTTATAAAAGAAATGATATGACTTATGCCAATAGCTTTATTGAAAGAATCTGCATTTGTTGAGCTTTAAGTTTAAAAGACTTTAAAAGCACAACTGTGGACAAAGGTTCAACAGTGTGGGGGCTCCTGAAGTAACCCCAGCTCAGGCTAGAGTGGTCAGATTTGAAAGCTGCATTTTATGGGGAGTTCTGAGGGGGAAACAAAGAAACATTTTCTTCCAACAAAATTATTGCACAGGAGTTCATTTCTACCCTATAGAAGAGAGGGCTCTGGTGATACCCCAGGTTCCAAATATGGGTGATGAGACTGCCCAAAAAGTGAAATAGTGAGTATAATGTCATCCAGATAGATGTGACTTCTAGGGACCATAGTAGGAGATGTAGTTCCAAGGTAAGAGAGGTTTTCATAGCTATGAGCTTGCTACAGTGAGCTCAGATTGGAGAAATATGAGGAAAATTTAAGACTCTTTTCTACCTACTTACTCTAGTATGTTATCCTTCCATCTTTTTTTTTTCTTTTGGAGGTACGATCAACAATTAACAATTGTGTATATTTAAGTTAGACTTCTTGATTATTTGATATGCACATACATTGTGAAATAATCATCTCACTCAAGTTAACATATTATCATCTTAAGGATTTAACATGTCCTCTTTTTTTAAACTTTTAAATTTTAATTTTTTAAGTAATCTTAAAAAGATCACTTAAACACGGGCCTCAAACTTACAACCTTGAGATCAAGAGTCATATACTCCACTGACTGAGCCGGCCAGGTACTCCCATTCTCTTTCTTTTTGGAGAGTCTTATTTATTTATTTATTTATTTATTTGAAAGACAGAGATCACAAGGAGGCAGAGAGGCAGGCAGAGAGAGAGGACGGGAAGCAGGCTCCCTGCCAAGCAGAGAGCCCGATGTGGGGCTCGATCCTAGGACGCTGGGATCACGACCTGAGCCAAAGGCAGAGGCTTTAACCCACTGAGCCACCCAGGCACCCCCTCTTTCTTTTTGAATGTATATGGGAAGACACTAAAGATCTACCCTGAGCTAATTTTAAGTATACAATACAGTATTATTAACTATAGTTACAGTGTCGATCTCTGAAACTTAATTCACCTTGCAAAGCTGAAATTTTGTACCCCTTGACCAACATCCCCCCATTCCCTTTGCCCCCATCTCGAGTAACTAACATTTTACCTTCTGCTTCTCCGCCTTTGACAATTTTAAATGCCACATATAAGTGAGATTATGCAATATTTGTCTTTCTGTGTCTGGCTTATCACTTAGCATAATGTCCTTCAGGTTATTCATATTGTTACAAACGGCAGAATGTCCTTAAGGACTGAATAATATTCCTGTGTGTGTGTATGTGTGTGTACCACTTATTCTGAATCAAAATGAAATGCAAAGCTTGAACAGACCAATAACAAGTAAAGAGGTTGAATTGGTAATCAAAAACCTGCCATTGAAACAAAGTCCAGGACCAGATGGCTCCATAGGTATATTCTACCAAACATCAAAAACAAAACAAAACAGAAAAACAACAAAAAAGCAAATACTTTTTAAACTTCTCCAAAATAAGAGAAAACACCTTTAAATTCATTTTATGAGGCCAGCATAACCCTGATAACAAAACCCAAGACATTGCAAGAAAAGAAAAGATTAGGTCAGTTTCCTTGGAACACAGGAGCAATGATCCTTAAAAAAACACTAGCAGACTGAATCCAGCAGCATATTAAAAGGACCATACGTCATGACCAATTGTAATTTATCCCTGAGGTACAAGGATAGTTCAACATCTGCAGATCAACCAATGTCCTTAAATCTTTATACATAACATAGTGTCTTTTCTGAAATTTATGAAACCAGTTATACGTTAAATACACATATACTATGTATTTAACAGTCCTGGTGGGAATCTATCATCAAACATAGTGTTATGTTCACAGAAAATCATACGAATATTCACACTAAGTGGGAAAGACAAACTCTAAATAACGTCAAGTCTTTTCACTTACAAAGTGAATGCATAGCAGGTCATATATTATTGCCTATTGAGTTATGAGAATACTTTCAGTTTTCAGAGATTTTTGGGTTTTATAATCACAGATAAGTGATTATGCACCTGTATTTTATCATATGTTTTATCTCAGTTGCTGCAAATATATAGTCACTTAATCTAAAAACAGCTTAATAAAAGACTTCAAATATACTTTGTGGTGTAGGGCCTTAAATTAATGCCCAATATTATGTACTGTCTTGCCATCTGATAAAACAGGCTGCCACGATGAATTAAAAAACAATTTAAAGATTTTTAGAACAGAAATACTTTCAGGAGCCTGGAGATTTATTTGTCAAGTCTAAAATGAGACTATATATAAAAGCTTAAGTTGTTAGATTTTTATCTTATCTAAATTTTAATATTGATAGTTGGGAAGAATATACTGACTATCCCTAATGTGCATCTGAACACTGGTTGAAAAATGAAATGTACATAGAAGATATGCTTAATTGAAATTTGTTCACATTTTTGTAGTTTATGAGAAGATGTGTTTCTGGCAGGATAAAAAACATAAAACACACACAGACATTTTGATATATTTTTCATTGATGTCCAGAGGATGACTTCACAATGTATTTTATGTTGCCATAATTTTATGGCATGGGAGACACTTGTTTTCCATCACTTTTCTGATGTATTATTCCGAAGCCTCTGAAACAGAGAAAGTTCAGTTGCTTCCACAAAAACATAATTCACTTGCTATTAGATTTATTGAGGGAAAGAAGCTGCCTATTATATGTGTTCAATTTTTTACATTCTGGACCATATAGCTATTAAATTTAAATATTGGAAGGTAGAGTTAAAACATGGTGTGATAAAATATTTATTCTATTAATGTTTCCACCCATTTAATTCAATAAATATTAAGAGCTATTTCAATTATTCTTACTTTTCAAATACAATATTTTTATTAATATTGTGAGCAGTGAAAACAGTCAACAAAAATTTCCTTCCCTTAATACATTTTTATAAAAAATACAAAAAATAGCATTTTCTTATACAATAGGAACTAATAATAGATTTATTTTCTTCCTGTTACATAAATTTATTTCCAAGAGCCCTCTAGCAAGAAAAAGTCTCAGCAAGAAAAAGTCTCAATTTAGTCATGTTTAAAAGTCTTCCTAATACTCCTTAAGTTTCCGGGAAGAAAAAGCAATACAAAACTTTATCAAAGATAGGTATTAGCACATATTTTAAGTCTATCTCTGCCTATATCTCTCTCAAGGTCATTATATTATGCTAAATTTTCTTTATCCTTGACAATTGTGCTCAATATTGTTCCCCACCCATTTTGGCTGCAAATACATTTACCAAGTGTTACTTATTTTTCCTCAGATTTTTCAATGTTTTCTTCCTTTTTTATGTAATCTTTTGCCTTCGCCATTGATACTAGTCTTAGAAAGATCCATGTGAGAGTATCATATTTTATATGAATTCTGCCAATTTCATTTTGTAGTCCAGGAATTATACATCTCATATTTCCAAGTCCTTGGAAAGAGCTGATGCATCTTTCCCCCCCCTTCCAAGTTGATGCTAAAAGTCCCAGCTAATTTAATGGACAGAACAGTTCTTTACAAGTTATGTTGTAAAAATATTCATTAACATTGGTGGAAAGTGCTACTCAAACAGCAAAATATGTGTCTGTAAATCTTATTAAGATTCAGAGGCTCAAGTAATGCAACTTAAGAGTTGAAAAACCAGTGAAATTCAGCAACAAGGATTCTATCACATGCACATTTTAAAAATGGAATTTGCTACAAATATGATAAGTTTCTGTAAAACAATTCAGTTGTGGTTTTTAAGAAGTAAAAAAAAAAGAAGTTTTCATTTTGAAAATGTTATTCACAAAATGGCACTTGATTTGCCTGGGTTACATAGCTGACAAGAACTTAAATTGGTCTTGCTTTGCCCATGAGTGTAGCATAACATGTTATTTAAGATTCTTTTACACTAAGATATTTTACTTACATAGAAATGAGATTCAGCTTTTATATTTTTCTAATGTATTTGCAATATGGAGTCTATATAATTTCTCCTTTTAAAGTGATATTTTGAAATATCTTTATTCTAGACCATAATAAGCATTTTTTAATGAATTAATTTTTGATTATGTTTCAATCTTTGTCTGCATGCCACTACTTACTTACAGAGCATATGTAAATATTTTAGAAACCAGATTAGTTGAAAAATAATTAACACTGTATACGAGACTAAATGTCACTTATTTTAATATTTTTGGAGCAAACTTTTAAATATTTTGTTGCTACAAGTTAAAAACTTTGTAATGAATTAAAATGCGTTGTTGTTTTTTTTTTTTAAGCAGTATTTTTATATCTTTGGAAGCAAAGCGGTACTATTCGTGTCAATTTTGCCTGCCATACTGAGGCAATTTTTCTTTTCAAAATATACACAAGGAAAACAGTTTCAGGGAAGCTCAATGCTTAAAGACAGAAAACCATAAAAATCCCTCATCTGGCTAAATAATTAAAAATTAAACTAAATTATATATTGTTAAGGGTTTACATTTCTTAAAAAGTCAGTCAAATATTCTTTCTTATAGTTGTAATTTAACAATTACATTGATGATCAAAAAGCCTTTTCTTTCAAAATTTCTGTGGGAAATAATAAAGAACATCTTTAAAAAATATTGGATCAGATATCACATCATAAGAGAAAGTCTTTCTCCTCAGAAAATAAATTATGCATGAAAGAAGCAGAAGGTCAAATAATGAGTTTAGAATATAAAACCAAAACCCTATCAACAACTTTATATTTTGTAAGGAGTTAAACTCTTTCTCTACATATTACATTAGCCATTTTTACCTCTAATCACTTATATCACTTCAATCGCATTTTTCAAAGAAATTCAATATGGTTCATTTATTTATTTTTCTCATGTAAACCTTTTGCAACTGGAAGTAAGTAACTCAAAAGGTTAGTCAAGGAAATGACGTTATGATAATTTTGTGTTTTCCATTGTAGAATTTTAAGGAGAGACAAACAAACTAACATTTAAAAATATATATATTTATTTATTTTAGAGAGAGAGGGGGTGAGAGTTCCCTCCAGCAGGGAGGGAATGGAGTGAAAGGGAAAAGGAGAAGGAGAGAATCTCAACCACACCCCCTGCTGAGCGCAGAGCCCAATGCTAGGCTTGATCCCATGACCCTGAGATCCATGACCTAAGCCAAAATCAAGAGTTGGTTGTTCAACTACCTTAACCACCAGAGCAGTGCCCTACATTTAAAAAAATCTGTATTAATCAAATTCCAACTTGAGCATTGAATTAAAGGAAACCTCAGATGTCAGGATAGTTCTCTTAAAGCTAAGACTAATTTCTCTCCACCAAGATCACAGACTGTACAGTGATATTAAGAAAGAAAAGAAAGATAATTTGAAGGAAAATGACAATGAAGAGGATGTCTTCGTGTTCCCACCCCAACAGATAGTCTGTGGTCCTGCGTTTCTGTTATTTTTTTCCTGAAAATGTGCAATTACTGTGAATATTACATGAACATTGGAAAATTATATATGTTTAACATCAGCAGGAGACAATATATCAAAAATAAAAACACAGAGGGAATTTAAGAGCATTGTTCCTATCCTGGATTTAAATAACAGAACCATGACGATATGACAGCAAATCTTCCTGTCTATTCCTTTTCCACATGCAGAACATGGAAATAGAAATATTAAGCTGTCAGAAACCGGTGGTGTTCATAAGAGGAGGAAGCTGTTGCCACAGAGATGAAATAAACCAGTTCAGCTAACTTTTTGCACTAGGTATCTGGACTTCTTTACAAAAGCCACTCCAACTCTCTCCTACAACAACACTCAGTAAGTCTGCATATGTTGTAGAGTATAAAATTGCTAGTATGGGACATAGAAAATACTATTTGGATCCCTGGGTTTTGTTGTTGTTGTTCTTGTTATTGTTTGTTCGTTTTGTTGCTTGTTTGTGTTTTTTTTTTTTTTTTGAGACTAATAGTTTTGTATTATCTATGCTTAAAAACATGTATTTTTGTGTCCAACAAACATTGATTTGGATATACACTCCAGGTACATGAATATGGACAAGTGGCTTAGTTTAGTTAACTCTGTTTCTCCATTGTAAAATTGAGAAAGCTGATAGTATTTATCCACAGAATCATCATCAGAAGTCAATTGACTAAGCACTGAATGTAATCAGCCCGTTTCCCAGAAGAGAACCCACCAAATCACTGGTAACACCCATCATCGCCTTTTCTAGGGTCACTGTGAGGCTGGCATTCACTCCACTGTCATGTTTGCCTAAGTTTTAGCCACTCTCTACATCTACAACACTATTGTTGTTTTCACTGTATAAATATCTATACTGGAAAATATTGTTTGTTTTTTTTTAAATCAGTCAGTCAGATCAATTTTAAGAATGGTAATATCCAAATGTTTATGATGGATAAAGGTGATTCAAAAATGTATTTATTTTATCATTTTCTATTCAATAAGATTTTACTTAAATTATTCCAAGAAAATTATAAACAGTTCTAGTTTTCATCTTTGTGGCATCTCATGCTGGTATTAAAACAAACAAACAAACACCACATATTAGGGAATCATCCTCACAATCTAGTCCATTGTCTTACTGTTTGCTCTCACAGACTTCTAAACTGTAAAGCTTGGGGGAACTGGCCTATTGCTTATAGAGCATAACTCTCAGTCACCATCAGTGTGGTCACTCTTACTTCCTTTTCCTTTTCTGAACTATCCTTTATTAACTAACCACTTAACAGATTATATGTCCCTTCTCCGAATCTGCCCTATATTTTCCACAAAACTCCTAGATGCAGAATGTAAAAACAACCAAACAACCAAATAAACAAGAAACAGCCAAAGCACTGAGAATATAATTGGGGAATCACTGCATCATATCTGATGCACTGTTTTCTCCTTAGGATTCAGCACTATATTTGCTTTCCCTGGAGCTGCATCACTGATCAGGGCTAGTTTGTTATCTACTATGACACTCAGCTATGTATCTGCCACACTCGTGCATCTGACATTTTTGCATTTTGAAATTTATTTTCCTCTCCAGTTATATTTCTCTCATCTTATCTTTAAACATTTTGTTCTGTGTGTCTGTACACTCCTAGAGGTCACGTTAAATTGTTATCATATTCTCTTAGTTTCAAGCTCTTTCCTCTTCCCCTCTTGCTGTTTAATGTTTTCTGAAGAGTTAATGAGCATAGTTGATATTCTATCATCTTGATTTCAGAGTTCCTTCTGTTAAATGATTCACAACTAAACACTGACCACATGCATCTAGTAAGATTTCATTTATCAGTTATCATTCTGGTTATCTTAAATTGATTAGAGCTTGGGCTTAAAGATTTCTTCCATATTGTCCAAATAATCAAGTCCAAACTACCTTTCCTCATATTTGTTATTGTCAGTTATTTGATCCAAATATATTTTTCAGGTTTATTTTTTCACTACTTTTATAACCTGTCAAGACTGAACTGGAGGGGCGCCTGGGTGGCTCAGTGGGTTAAAGCCTCTGCCTTCGGCTCAGGTCATGATCTCAGGGTCCTGGGATAGAACTCCGCGTCGGGCTCTCTGCTCAGCAGGGAACCTGCTTCCCCCTCTCTCTGCCTGCCTCTCTGCCTATTTGTGATCTCTCTCTCTGTCAAATAAATAAATAAAATCTTAAAAAAAAAAAAAAAAAAAGACCGTACTGGAAAGGGGAGAGAACTGGAATAGATGGAAACAGGGGTTTCTTTCATTCATGCATATACTCATTTATCTGATCAATATCAGGATAGACTTACTATGGGCCAGACATTTTGTAGGTTCTAGAAACACAATAATGTAATGAGATTATGATGCTTTGTTTTGGAGATAAATAATACAAATGTAATTTTGTTACAGTGTAGAAATAGTGAACAGAAAAATCTAACTCGGGATATTAAATGTGAATAGGAGTAAATTGGAGAGGTGTGTAGGAGAATACAAAAAGAGAGAACGATGTGGACAAAAGATTAGAGAAAAAGAGAAAAGAGTCTCTTTGTGTAACTGATGAGAATTTTGAATGTATGATGAGGAATTTCATGGGATGATATAGGAAAGGTCAGCTCATGAATTGCTCTCTGAATGAGATAAGAATTTGGATTGTGAAATTAAAGTATCTACATGGATTTTTGTGCCATATACTGAGATTGGTAGTACAAAAAGAAAATCTTTTGCTTAGTGGGGTGTGTTTACTTTAGTTTGATCATGTTGAAATAAAGATGTACTCATGTTTCAACTGGAAAGGGCAAGTATTTTATTTATGATCAATTGTGGTACTTGATCTAGATTAGAGAGAAAGTTTGGGGGTTCATTGTCATAAAGATGGCTAGTAAAAGCGACACCAGCAGACATGTCACTGAGAGTGCATTTGATTTTTTTTCTGTCATGCTGAAGTCCAGAGGTTGGCAGTTCAAGATTGGAAAGTTCTGTCAGGAATCCAGGACTCATGATACTTCTCTGTTTTATTACCCATTGAACATAACACCATTGCTTTGGACGTTGTGATGCACTGTCAGACCTCCACCACTGAAGGATTTGTTTTCCCAGTTATTGATGGGCTGTCAGCACATTGTTGTCAACCAGTTAAGGGGTAGTTTCAGGAGCAAAGAGCTGCCTCTCCCCAGGTCTCAAGCTTCCCAGGGTTACCAACAACCAGTGACTGATCACTATAGGAGTATAAAACCCTCATCACTTCAAACCCACTTTGAGACTATTTCTGAAGGACAACTCTAGCTCCATAGATCTCCTGAGATTGCTGGATGCTATTATGGGAACCCCATCTTAGTTCAATTTCTCCCTCTGTCCAATCCTGTTCCCTTGCCCTACATTCTACTATAGATGATCTAAAAGACACTATTAATACATATCTTGCATATCAAACTCCATTTCAGTATCGACAACTCAACCTGTGAAAGACTCTATTCACAAGAATTTCTCATAGTCCATGATAGCCTCTCTAGCTTCAACCATTATGTACAAATTCCAAGCAACTTAAAGGAATAAAGAGAGAGAGAAGTTTGACTCTTATTCATTTCAGTCATTGCAAAAGTTATGCATTTTTTTATCCCAGTGTCCAAAACTTAGTTTCAAAACTATACCTATCCAAAACTACACTTGGAAATGTCATTTTTATTTTGGTTGGCTATGTGCCCAGATAGAAGATAGAATAGTCTCTGTAACATTTTCCCTCGTTCCTTCATTATGAGAAGCTATCTTAAGCCCTGGTTAGAAATCTGAGTGATGTCTATGAATTCAGGTCATGAATCTAAAGGGTAGATGAAAAATGAGGAGGATACAGTCTTCAAACTATGGCCGAGTGCTATTAATTTTCCAAGGCAAAACATGACAACATCTTATTTGTCTAAGAATTTCCTGATGTTGAGCATTATTTTTTTTTGCTTGTTTTGAAAATAAATTATTTAACTAGGTGCAGATTATTTTCTACAAGTTGCATCCATGAGTTTTATTCAATATACTTTAACTGATTACATTCTGTGTATCAAGTGCTGTGCTAGGCATTTCAATAGATGGAAAAGATTTGCTTGAGTGACTTTAGAACACAACTCACTTTGAACTCTTGGATTTGCTATTGTCAAAAGGGAAAAAATATTTTTCTCAGAATATTTATTGCTATGCATGTTTATGTCTTATACCTTAACTATGCTCTATTCATGAGGACAAAACATCTAGATGAAGACACATTATATAAACACATAAAGCACTACCTGTGAAAGATAACAGTACATAATAGCCAAATTAGTGGCACATAGACACTGAAACTCATGGCTTGACTAGGAACTCGTGAAAAACTGAATTTACATTTTTGTCATGCCATAAGAAGCCTATACCAAAATATATCCAGGTTTCTGTTTGCCAAAACATGATTGTCCATTCTTATTTGAAATTAAAGTTTATGCCAGCTGCCCTTACTGATTTGTGATTTTAACAAAATATTTTAACATACATTTACATCTTCTGATATTAGTGTCTGACAAATAACATTAGATCAACACCATTAATCCAGACTGTCACATAACACATACTTGAAATAGAATTAATTACCAATTTTGTACGTATATTACCTTCACCTTGCCAATTTCTCAGGATTTTTGATAACTTTTTCCAAACATTATTCTCAATGCATTTTGGAGCTTCTTGGTTATTGATTTTGATTTGATCTCACAATATTTTGCTTTCATTGTGGTATTTCTTATTTTGTTCATGGGCAAACACTAGCTATGTATTGTCCTTGATAGAAGGGCTGTGGCCTGGAGATGCCCACAGTTATCAGTTCATAAAGATTTGTGGGAGAAGTGACAGGTCTCAGGGTGGGAGCTCAGCCTTTTTTTTTTTTTTTTTTACAGGTTTGTATAAGCATGCTTTTTTGACACAATATGCTCCTTTTGTATGCAAGTCCTCAACTATTAAGTGTTTTCCTCACAATTTCCTTATAATATGCCAAAGAGAAAAACACATTAGATACCACAATATAGATTATTGTGTGCCTTGCATGCTGTGGTAGAATGAATAATGGACTCTCAAAAGGTACCCAGAATCTTTTTTTTTTAAATATTTTATTTATTTATTTGACAGAGAGAGAGAGAGATCACAAGTAGGCAGAGAGGCAGAAGCAGGCTCGCTGCTGAGCAGGGAGCCTGATGTGGGTCTTGATCTGGACCCTGAGACCATGACTTGAGCTGAAGGCAGAGGTTTAACCCACTGAGCCACCCAGGAGCCCCAAGGTATCTACATCCTAATCCATGGAACGTATGAATGTTACCTTATATGGCAAAAGAAACTTTGCAAGTGAAATTAAGTTAGGATTTTGAGATGAGGAGATTAGTCTGAATTTTCTAGGTGGGCCCTATTGTCATCATATGAATCCTTATAAAGGAAACATTTGCCACAGACTATAGAAGAGGAAAGCCATGTGAAGGAAGCAAAGTGAAACAGAGTCATAGAGAGAAAGAGATTGAGCATTGACTTTGAAGATGAAAGAAATGTCCAAGAGTCAAGAAATACAACTCTAGAAGTTGGAAAAGGTAAGGAAACCAATTCTTCTTTAGTGCTCCCAAAGACAGAGTGGTACAGTGAACATTCTGGTTTCAGCCAAGTGAAACTGATTATGGACATTTGGCTTCCAGAACTGTAAGAGAGTGGCTTTGTATGGTATTAAGCCATGAAGTTTGGGGTAATTTGTTATAGCAGGCATAAGAAACTATATAAAAACGGCATGCTTTATCTTAATTGACCGTTGTGATTTCAAACCAAATTCATTTTCATTTCTCTTTGTTGCCTTACTTTTTCATCTAAAATTTTGATAAAGAATCATTCTATATACTTAATGTTTACTCAGAATAAAGGATAATTCTACACTGAAGCAATAATGAACAGAATCATTATTGCGCAAGGACACTATATCCGTGATTTTGGCACAAATTAGGTGCTGTTCCCCTCATCTTCTTCCTTGAATTCTTATACAAAATTTGTATTTAGATGTTCTTTAAACTCCTTAGGAGATTCAATAAACATATGTTTTGCTAAAGCACTACAGTTAGTCTAGATTCATTTGAAAATTTGAAAATCTCAGGCTTACATTTTCCTAGTACTTTTGTGGAATCCACAATTTAGAAAGAAATTAGTGTTTCAAGGAGCAAATTCAGCTATTATTTTTTTCTATTTTTAAAGGACTTTTGTATTTTTTTTTTCCCCACAAGAGATATGGAGGATGTTTGGGACTCTTGAAACAGATGGAATGTAGTCTCACAAATTAAAGATGAACATAAATAGAGCTAAAATAATTAGAAAAATTAGTTTTAAAAGTTAATTTGTTACACTATAACTTTCAGTATAAGATAGAGTAATTGTGAGATCCTTATGGACACTGCAACATTAACTGATGATAAATCATTCAGTGATTGACTTTATTGCCTTCTCTGAGCTCCAGTAGATATTATGGTAATTATTATAAAAAATCTCTTTCCATTTAACATTTTATGATGACAGAAATCCTTTACTTACCAATTTGAGAATCCATGTAGTCTTTCTTAGATTTTACCATTGGCTGCCTACTTAGCACAACAATTAAAGGAATATCTAATACTTTTATTATTTAATTTTAAAAGATGAAGTGATTAAAAACTATATTCTTACTAAAGTGCTTTAGACAGAAGGCTGACCAATAGATGCCAAAATCTTTACTGAAAATGGTTCTCTTCTTGACGTTGTAATACACTTCCTTACATGGCTATGCCATTTTTTCTTCTCAATACTCTCCCCTCATTCCTCATTCCATATTCTCAACAGATTAATTTATCAGCTACATTTCTGAAGCCAGTCAGCTCAAAAAACTTTTAGATTCCTACCTCATATTTCCTACTGAACCTTCCCTTATCTACCAGTTTGTCCATAATCTCTAGCGGGAAGGGAAATTAGGGTGTTCTTATCTCATTCACTTACGTCTCAAGGAACACTTTACCATCCCTTCCCCACTTACATGCTTTAATTCATTTTTCTTCATTAGCTCTTTCTGTTTCCAAATATGTTCCAGTTTGTTCTATCCTAAGAGTTATTATTTTCTTCAGTTCTGACCAGCTCTTTCATCTCTCTTAATCTTTTTCTTTCCTTTCTCTGCAAACGTCTCAAAAATGTAGAGAACTTGTCAATTTCACTAGCTCATCATCCACTCATTACTCAAACCCTTAAAATCTGGTTTATATTTGGGTAATTTCTCATCTCTACAACTATATCTTATTCCTGGCTGTCTCCTGAGTTGTCCTGACATTCTTTTCTGTTCCATATGTAGCTTTATTTCTGAGATTAAATTAATTAATATGTGAGGTTAAATAAGATTATATGTGACAAGGACTCTAGCTGTCAATTACAAAATAAAGATAAAAACAATGAATTATTGTAGTAATGTTATATTTGCAATAACAATTATTGTTAATAGTATTATTATTTCCACTTCCTCAGCTGAAATATCCCCTCTAGTAAATGAATTGCAAATGTGTATTCTGTTTCCTTTTCTAAGATTTATTCTCATATATTATTTTTCTTCAGATGTGATTTCTATTTGAATAACACAACCTTTTGATAACTTAAACACAGCATATGTAAAACATTTACTCACCTTCATTTCTTAGGAAAAAAAAAAAATGAGACAGCATTTGCTTTTTCTATTTCTGCCAATAGTTCTCCCAGTCAGAAAACTGACAGTTGGCATTTCTTCTGACTTAGAAGAAAGAACTCTGGATCCAAACTGCGTGAGCTTACTAGTTATTAGTTTTGTGGCCTTGAGAAATTTATTTATTCTCTTTGTTTCTTTGTTTCTTCAAAGTGGGGTTACTAATAAAAACTTACCTCACATCATTGTTCTATGAATTAAACACATTGAAATATATAACACTTAGGTAAGTGTATAGCACACAGTAAGCATTATATGTGAGTTCATTATTATTATTTGCTCTCTTCCCTTATTTAACTGGTCATAATCCTGATAATTTTCAGTAGTAGGCTTTATGTTCTTACAAAAATAAAACTGAATTTAATTTGAGAAAATTGGGATCTAGTCTCAAATCCCAGTACTTTTTAGATTTTTTGGCATGTAGCTTAACTTTAAGAAAGTTAGTTTTACTAAGTAAAAACGGCAAAACAAAAATGAGTGTGTTTATCTCTTCATTCTCTTCTTAGTTTCAAACAAATTTTTTTTGTAAAAATGTGTAGATATTTAGTATTGTATCTTACATATACCTCCCTTTTGATTAATATTTTCCTTAAGCTATTTTCAAAGCTTATTATCTTATGATCGGGAGAAGAGACGACGGAATAACATTGTTTGGTTTAGGCCCTCAGCTTCATCACCCAAGATTAAGCAACTGCAGAGGAATTATTCAATTTAGCTGAGCTTCATTTCCCCCTCTGTAAAATGGTGCCAGTATTGGTATCTCCCTGTGCAGATGTAAGGAAGATTGATTAGGTAGTCAAACAGAATAGTATTAGGATTACAGTAAATATGCATTTTCATTCTTCTGATTACTATCATTTGCACAGTTCCGTGTTCTTTTTTTTTTTTTTTTAAGATTTTATTTATTTAGCAAAAGACCACAGGTGTGCGAGTAAAGGCAGGGCAGAAGGAAAAGATGAGAGAGAGACTCTCAAGACCACTCTGTGCTGAGTGCATAGCCCAACCGGGGGTTCTATCCCATAACCTTGAGATCATGACCTAAGCCCAAATCAAGAGTGGGTTGCTCAACCAACTGAGTCAGTAGGTGTCCCTCCATATTCTTTCTAATCCATTTTCAGTATATGCTAAATAGATTATTAAATCAATAAACATGTGCCATATGGATTTCAAACAGGGCTGGATGGAATTTCTACTTTTCTTATTTTTTTCTTGTTTAACCAACTTGAAGATCACCTAATATTATTTGGTTTTATATTTTAATATATACAAAACCTTCAGTAACTTTTCTAATGAGCTCAGAGTTGATGTAAGAAAATATAAAACGGATGCATACATTTACGTTTTAGAGTCAAATCATATGTTTGAGTGGCCTCGACATTTTCAATGTTTTTAAGAGCCTTTCTTTTAAAAGGGAAGAAAAAGCTTGGAAATAATGTAGAAAACTTTCATAATAAATAATTATTTTTAATATAAATGAAAAATCGGTTGCTTCAATCTAAATGAAAATTGTTTTAATATCATTTCAGAACAAATCAGTAATTTATTGCTTAAACAGTATACATTTTTCTGGGTTTAGGAAAAATAGTACATGAGTTATTGTTAGTTCAGTATGCTGGAAATACGTGATCTGCTTCACAAAAAAAGATAGAAAAGATCACATTTAAATTGAAAAATTATTTTAATGAATTATTCAAATTTTGATTGATTTCTAAACTTGCCTGTAAATCATGCTGTATTTCTTTTCTTTCACAAGCCCATTAAATGGTATATGTTATTTAAATTATATCTCATTTATCATGCATCAGTTAGAATATCAAAAAATATATATTGTTGAGGTCTTCCTGCATCATTCCCATACAGAGTGATCAAATAATTAAACTTAATTATTTTCTAATCTTTGCTAGGTGTGAGAAATTCCTTCTTTTTTTTTTTTTACTTATTTAGTCCAGAAATCTTCATAACATTTTATCTTCTTGTAGTAGTTAAAAATTTACATAAAATATTTTTCCTTCTTTTCCTGCATTTTTTCTCCCATACCCAGAACGATGAAAAAAAAATTACATTGTTGTTTTTATTTACTACTATATTACAAAAGGGAAGTCCTTGTCAAGAATACACCCAATTTAACATAATTTTGTCTCTTGCAAGTCTTAACTATTTTGTTTTATCTATTTAGTCCATGAATACTCATGTATATTTACATATGCAAGAACAGAACAGAGATCAATATGTTTCAATAAACCAATAACTGCTTAGAAAATTGTTAAGTAATTTAGAGGTATATATGATATTGATGCTGATTATTTGGTTAATGAAGAACTTTTAATGTTAAGGTTATTAATATTTTTAATATACTTTTTCTTAACAAATATTCCCAGCAAGGTAGAAAATATTATTTTGGTTTTCCCTACATTAAAAACAGAATAATAATGTGTTCCAATAAAAGGCACCAATGTTTCTTGGAGAAATGGCTGATTCCATATTTAGGTAAGGCCAGGTAGAAGATGTGCACGTAATATGTTGTTCCAGAAAGCAAGAGAGTATTCAAATTCTAATGTGAATGTGTGAAAAGGGCAAGAATCTGGTTCAAAGGTGTTTATATGGGACAAATTTAGGACAGACTGTGTATTTTAAGAAAAAAAAAAAAAACAGAAAGAAAGAAAGAAGAAAATGATTGATGTTAATGGATTTTAAAAATTTAAATAACAAAAATTTCCATGGATCCATAATGATATTTTAACAAAGAAGGGAGGAGGGTAAAGTGAAAGCTCTTGGTAACAGAGCAAAGCTAACATGCAGAGAAAGAATAATAGAAGATGCCTTGTCCCATCAATGTAATCATCATCAATGGAGCTAAGATTGGATAAAAAACTATTAAAGAACAGGATATTTATAAGATATTTACAATATCTCAAAGTATCACCTTACAAATTACTTATTGATTGCAAAGAGAAAAAATTCCTTTATAATGGAGAAATCTGAGGAACATCTTATCCAAGTGATTCAACTTAACAAACAGATATTGGGACACACTGACTTTTTATAGCCACCTACATATGTTATGTACAGAAATATCCGCAATAAAGTTCAATGTATTTGTAATCATGAGGACAGATCACACATATCCAGATTGTGTGATATTCCATATGAGAGACTGAATATTTAAATGGTCAAAATCTAGATCATGTATAAAAATAGAATTTTGACCCACAATCTAGAACAACATGCACAGGAAGTCAACCCATTATCTATAATAACCAATCCAGGAAGTCAACCTACCTTCTCTCTACAAGTCTTGTAGTATATCAGGACATTTCTTTAGCAACCAATCTGGGAAGTCAAGCAATAATTCCTGCAAAAATTGGCCCCAAATGGCCAGGACTTGTTTAATAACTGACAGCTTCCCTAATTTTTGCTCCCACTTTTAACTCGGGGATAACAAGAGAAAGTCAAATATATACCTTTAATGAATCACACATGATACCTCCCTTCTAGTTAGTCCAGCTAATAGCTTCCCCAGGTAAATGCCATCAATCAGGTCATATTTGAAGCTTTTTCTTTTTTCCACTATAATGCTTCCCCATTCATGTGCCTGCCTTTGAATGTGCCAAAACACAAATGATGGGGATTGACTCCCTTGTACAGCAAGCTCTAGTAATAATGCTCATCCTCATTCATGTGGTCTACTTTTTTTCTACATATAAAGCATCTGGTGTGAACTCTTAAAAAATGTCAGTATTTTAAAGGAAGAATATGGGTTTTATTTTATAGTAGATATATAGAATATTCAGTAGTAAATTGTGTAGGTTACTTTTTACTATTTCAGCATGTGTGTTATTGTGTGTGTAAACATGTGTGTGCTCTGTATGTTTATTTCATTAGAATGAGATATATATGGCAAAAATTAAAAATTAATGGATGAGCGACAGGTATATATTCACTTCATAGGTTTTACATATTTTCAAATAAAGACATGTGAGGGAAGGAAAATGCAATGCTGTGACATTATATAGAATCTATAATATTAACTATTAAAGGACTGAAGAAAATAAGAAATGCATGTTCATAAATGCAATTAAGTATTTTTATTCTTCTAGACCCTTTCTTTGATTTTAGATGAGATGTGATCCTATGTTAAGTCAAGGCATTAGATTTTAATAAAAATTGCAATTATGTATGCACAGTAAATTATTCATACACTACCAGAAGGTCAAGGGATCAATTTCACACACACAAAAAAGAGAATTAAGTGTGTTTATTTACTTGCATTCAGATTGCAGTTTAAGTGCCAAAAACTCTATTTTATAATTCTTGCATATTTTAATTTGGAAATAAATTTCAAGTCAGATAATTCCCTTTAGGTATTGCTTACACCATTTAATATTATATAATTGAAATGTGAAGGAAAAGAATGGAATTCCTATCCTAATAAAATAAAAAAAGTCATTTAGAAACCTACTCTGTAGTTCTTAATCTTTTAGGGGAAAAAGATCATAAATACTTCCTCTGAAAAGTTAAAAGTCATGTTAAGGGGATAAGAAAACTGATGCATGATGAGGTAATAAGACACTAAAACAGTTAAATGAAAGATTAGTTATTCGTAAATTGTGCAATAAAAGGTATTTGTCTTTATGTTGTTTTTCATTAATTTGAAAATTAAAAGAACCAGCAGGATATGGAGAACAAGTTAAGATTGGAATCAGATTGTTTAAAAGAACTGAAGGATTGTAATTGACAGAAAATTTAATAAGTATATTCAGCTAAAAATAATGTTGCTGAAGAAATGTTTGAAGTAGTTCAAGGGTCCAAGGTATGATAAAGGAGGGCAAAACAGTATATAAAATGTTTATTATTTCTTTGTGATAATGAATTAAAATGTGTTGAGTGACTGCTGAAAATTTAGTTCTCCTAAATATGTGTTTCATAATATTTGAACTGTGTCTAGTGAAATCTCTTTTTGGAGTAGAGTTTGAATAATAATAACTTAGGTAAATGTTATTTCAAAGGTTTAACAGATGTTAAATATCTTAAGTTTTCTCAAATTGTATATTGTGCATTTTTACTTCATATATTACACGGTCTGATTTCTTGAGGTAATTTCTAATGCACATATGGCAATGTACTCAGGAGAACATTTTACTCTTTTTCCCTCTTTGTACACAGAACACATATTCTAGAACCTGGCAGTATTTTTAACAGACAAGCTCTGGAATTTTCTTTTCTTTTTCACGTAAACTAAACTGTTGCCATTTATATATTAGTTTTAGTTGTCTTGCAATCCAACTATTTAATATACTTTTTTATATTATAATCTTGCTTTAGAAATATTAATTCAACATATAATGAGACTATTACATAGATAGGAGTATCACAGATCTTTAAAGCCTGAAACAATGAGAAACAATATTGTGGAAAGTCACAGAAATAATTAGTGTGGAAAACAGAAGTAAAAGAAAAGACTAATGGGACACCTGGGTGGCTCAATGGGTTAAGCCTCTGCCTTCTGCTCAGGTCATGATCTTAGAGTCCTGGAATTCAGCCCAGCACTGGGCTCTCTGCTCAGTGGGGAGCCTGCTTCCCCCTCTCTCTCTCTGCCTGCTTCTCTGCCTACTGATCTGATCTCTCTCTGTCAAATAAATAAATAAAATCTTTAAAAAAAATACTAAGTTAATGTTTGGGTTATGGAAATCAAAAGACTAAGAAAAGCCTTAAATTTTGTATTTTGCTATATTAATTATTATTTTTCACAAGATGGTGAAGTCAATAAAAAAAAATTGGAACCATTTATTAGGAACCGATGCCAAGTCTGCACAACGTGGGGTTATTAATAGAATTTGAGAGTGAGACAGAGATGGGCTTAGAGTTTAGTTAGCTCTAAGAATTGCAAGTCCTAAAAATGTTATCAACATTCCTGAGCTCCATTTGCCTTTCCATAAAATGGGGTTATGAGTATGAAATGCCATAATGTATGTAAATCATTAACATCATGTCCAATTTCTCAGAAAACACTGATTATTTTCAAATATTAATGGCAGTCATTAGCATTATAGTCAAACTCTAATTATCATTTATTATCCCACAGTATTGTTCAAAGAACTTCACATATGTCAACTCATTTACTCTTTATAATATAACTTATCAGGTCAATACTGTAATTATCTCATTTTGACATACCAAAAAACCCAGAAAACAACAACAACAACAAAAACTGAGAATCAGAGTTGCTGAGTAATTTATTCAAAAGATTAAGTGCTGAAGCCAAAACGTGTACACTTTGGTCTGCTTTAAGTATCAGTCATGCTCTTAAGCACAATGCTATAATGCTTGTTTGTCAAACCCATTAGCCAATGTAACCTACAACAAGGAAGTGATTGCACCCCTGGGGTAAATATTACCTAGAAACACTGACCACCGCAGGGTATGTGCTGGTTAGGTGTGCTGACGGTAGCCATGGTCAGGGTATAGCTGAGCTGGAGTGTACTGTGCCCAGTACAGTGCTGGCTCAGAAAGCTTGCTGATAAGAGTGGGGGCTGATGAACTTTAGATAAGGAGTGACATTCCTAAGGTGAAAGTGACAGAAAGGGCTCCCAGAATCTTCCCATTAGGGGTTAAACTAAATGAAAGCATATGGTACTATTGAAATAAATAGGATTCTTGTGAAAATTGTGAAAGAAGTTATGAAATGGAAACTCGGCTGATATCATAGTACAAAATTATGTTTAAGTTGAAGAAAGAAATAACTAAACATAACTGAATAGTATCAAGGAGGAGTTTTGAGGATTTATCTCACTGGAGCTTCTGAAAATTCTTCATTTTCATTTCCATTCCTTCCATTCATTTATCCCTTTCTTCCTTCTCTCCATTTCCTTCTCATTCTTTTTTTTTTTTTTTAAGATTTTATTTATTTATTTGACAGACAGAGATCACAAGTAGGCAGAGAGGCAGACAGAGAGAGAGGAAAGGAAGCAGGCTCCCTGCTGGGCAGAGAGCCCGATGTGGGGCTCGATCCCAGAACCCTGGGATCATGACCTAAGCCGAAGGCAGAGGCTTTAACCCACTGAGCCACCCAGGTGCCCCCTCTTCTCATTCTTTATCTCCAGTTTCCTCCTTTTCTCTTTCTCTCTCCCTGTTTTCAAGTTTATTCATTTTTTAAAATAAATACTCAATGGGACGCCTGGGTGGCTCAGTTGGTTAAGCAGCTGCCTTCGGCTCAGGTCATGATCCCAGCGTCCTGGGATCGAGTCCCACATCAGGCTCCTTGCTTGGTGGGGAGCCTGCTTCTCCCTCTGCCTCTGCCTGTGCTCGCTCTCTCTCTCTCCCCCTCTCTCTCTCTGAAAAATAAATAAATAAAATCTAAAAAAAAAAAAAAAAGAATGCTAAAATAAATACTCATTAAGTACCTGTCCTGTGAATATTTTTGTTTTCTTTCTGGGTCAATAGCAAACTTATGAGTTAGCTTAACACTGGGATTGGATATGTGAGTTTCAAATCATAAAGTTAGCTTATTCAGTCTCATAAACTACCTCTTCATTTACATAGATAATGAAAATATTGATTTAATTATTAAGTTAAATTTGAAACAAATATATGAATTATTTGTTGCAATAAATAAACCTATACTCTAAGGCCTAAAGGATATTACAGTCATATACCAAAAATAAAGGATGTGTGCATGAGTGTGTATATGTGTGGTTGTGTTTGATGAGAGTGCATGGACCCAATGCCAATTGTATTACAAGTCAATTCTTCCCAACAACTGAGACTTGGGCCTGTTGGCATTTTGAACTTCTTTCTGCCAAATTTATCAATTTGAACTCACATTTTCTTGTTAAGCTTATTTCCTCCCCCTAACTTCCCACTAATGTATGAATCATTATTAATATTCTCCATTTTTCCACGTTGTAGGAGTGTTTAATGATTTGTTCCCTATACTTGCTGAGATTTAAGCACTAACATTTGAATACCATATGCTTCTCCTCATCTTCCTCCAGGGTAAAATTTTGAATGTCTGTGCTGTTACATACAAACTTTTCTCATTGTTGCCAAATACATCATAGATATTAGAATTGTGTGCATCTCGTGTTCCAGTGAATTGAATTAGTTTATTAAATGAATGGTTACTTATTCATTTATTTTGTGAGGGAAAGCTAAAAGGCTTAGGTGACTGCAGACTGAAGGTGAATTTTAAAGGACATATGACTTAAGCCTTGTAATATTATAGAAAATATACTATGTTTATAAACGTGGCTGATTTTTTTGTGTGATAAATACTAACATATTTTTTGTCCTCTCAGTAGCTCACTCTCTATCAAAGTATTTAGGCTATTTCATAATTATTGGGGAATCGATGTTTTCAGCATTAAGTGAATAAGAGTCACAGATAACCTTCCAAGGATTTCCATCCCCCGGGTGACAAAGAAGCTGAAGAGGCCCATGACTTTAGGACTGATGTAAAAATAGCATTAGAAACAATAGAATCTGAATAAAGTTGGCAGATAGGGAAGGGGAATGTTTCAATGACAACTGGAATGGTTGCCTGACTGAAGACTAGAAGGGATGAAGAAAATCTCAGGATTCTCATTTTGGGAGATTATTTCAAGGGTTAAATGATCAGAACAGCATCTGGGCACTGAGTAAGAACCCCAGATGGAGTGACTTAAAGTCTTCAACCCCAGCAATATGGGCACTCAATATAGAAAATAAATAGAATATTTAGGAAAAATATATCATTTCTTTTACACACTTGAGTTTGGGTTGACATTCATAACTACAAATAAATCTCCGAAGAAAAATATCAATAGGCCCATAAAGACTGTATATTTATTGTCATCTTTTAACTGTGCTTCCAATTTGACATATTGAGTTACTACTCTCTAAAAAAAAGGTACTGTTTGCATTATTTAATAGTATCTATAGTTGTCATCAAATGACTGAACTTCTTTTTCATTTGGGTACTAAATCATTTCTCTAAGTATTTTGATTCTCTTGAAATGTAAGATATTTAAGTAGTGATATTTACTGTGAAAATTGTATTCACTGGGGTAACAAAGTGACTCATAGTTTAATCTTGGTTTCACTTTGTAATCCCTATAATCCTGTTAATCTGCCTCTTCTGGCCGGTTTCCACCTACCTAATATGAGAATAAATACAACACCTCATCGCTACTTTTTTAGTTTTATTGTAAAACTAACAGTAATGGTAATAGTGATCTTAAACAGAGTTGTATATCAATAACAGTAGAAATAGCAAAGTATCAAAGAAAGACAAAACAAAACAAAACATCTACATTGTTTCAGGAGGCATTGTGCTAAGCACTTTCTCCACAAATTGTATTGGGCATTTTCTACTGATTAACTTATTTAATATTCACAACAACTCCTGAGGAAGGGAATATTTTATCCCATTATATAAATAAGGAAATTTTGGTTTGAAAGATTAAGCTACTTCCTCATGCTACCAAGACAATGCATATTGGCTATAATTCCCCTTCAGAGGTGGGGCTCTTTGCAGTCACCATATGATGTAAAGGGAAAATGTTAGGTAGAAATGTTAGCTTTTTCCCTGACATTTATAGTTCTCAAATTTGGGGACATCAGAAATATCTGAAGGAGTACTTGAAACATGGATTACTGCTTCCTTCCCCTGAGTTTGTGGTTAATTAGGACGCGAAGGGAGTCCCAAGAATTTGTATTTCTAACCAAATCCCAGGTGACAATAATGCTGCTAGTCCCAGGAAAACATTCTGAGAACCACTGTTCTAGATCAGATATGCGGAGAAACCCATAAAAGTTACAAAGTGGCCTTAGTGAAGGAAGTGTAGGTCTACATATGCTTGGATAAGGCCAGTCTACCCTCTAATTGGAGGATACCACTCATGAAATATTTCATCTTATCTGAAATGTCATCGTTAGAAAACCATTATTTTCCACCATTATATTTTCTCTTGTTAAGTTGAATTAATATTTTGGAAGGGGTAGTGTCTATTCATCCAGTTATGACCATTTTGGTGGACACAAAGATGATTACAAATATCAAATAGGATTACAATAAAAAGATGATTAATGGATGGTCCCTGGTTTTCAGTGCCTTATTATCTATAGAACGAAACTAAACCTACGAGCAAATAATTCAACAAAGCATAAAGATCTTATGCAAATTGGTAAAAAGTTCATTTATGGCACCAAAGTGGATGATAACAATTCAACTCAAGTTGGAGTATGCAGTTGGGGGAGTTGAAAAGGTGCAAAGTAGAAAACATTGGATAGATGAGCTGATGTTTTAGTTAAGAAGTGTTGACATCCAAAGAAGGGCTTGGTTGGTGAAGCCTGGGCTCCAGGAAGAGTAGATCTGAAAAACGAGGCTGGTACCAGGTTAAGTAGACTGTTATGTCTCCAATAAAGAATTTGGACTTCATGCCAAACACAATTTCCACATGTGTTTTGAGTGGCTGTGAAATATCTGCTTGTTAGTAAGATTAATGGTGTTAATGAAATGATCCTGAGAGTAGAAGAGTTGCTCAAAGAGAGGTGGTAGTGTGTGAGAGGTGGTAGTGTGTATATACATATATATATAGATAGATAGATAGAGAGAGAGAGAGAGAGAATGAATTTGATAGTCAAAAATTAGATTAAGGGGCACCTGAGTGGCTCAGTGGGTTAAAGCCTCTGCCTTCGGTTCGGGTCATGATCCCAGGGTCCTGGGATCGAGCCCCGCATCGGGCTCTCTGCTCAGCGGGAAGCCTGCTTCCTCCTCTCTCTCTCTCTCTGCCTGCCTCTCTGCCTACTTGTGATCTTTGTCTGTCAAATAAATAAATAAAAATCTTTAAAAAAATTAGATTAATACGACTTTGTTGTTTTTTGCATGCAATTGGTATCACTAGAGACTAAATGATCAGAATCAGACCCTGGCTAAGAAAATACATAGATCAGTGGTTCCCAGACTTTGGCATATTAGAATATCTGGAACAACTTTGAAGAATCCTGATCCACAGGCCACACCCCTTACAATTAATTCAGAAGCTGTGGTAATAGCAGTAATTTCCAGCTGAGTTCAAGTGCAGACCGGTTGGGCATCCGTAATTATTAAAGGTAATAGTGCCATTTTCAATAGACATGCAATGTGGATAAGAATGTGTCAAAAAGAATGTAAAGACTAACAGGATCTGAAAATATAAGAAATGGCCTAACGATAGAATAAATGGACATGGAGGTGATAAGAGGATGTGGGAAGCAGAGCAGAGGTGGAGATCCTAAACCTCACACTGAATGAGACGTGCCTGAGTTTCTGAAACTAAGGGAAAGGAGGTAACACATGACCTAGAAATAAATAAATTCTGCACCAAAACAGAGGGAAGCTGAAATGTTCACGCGTAATAGACTCGCATCCCTCCAGTAAGGAGTGGCTCTGCCATCCCCAGTGACAAAGGGGAAGGAGGAAATTGGGGTACAGAGCTTGGCAAAATCACTTTCAGCTATGGGACTGGAGAGCAGGGAATGTTTAGTGGTGGGGTCCTGGTAAAGATCAGGGACATTTCTGCGGGAGAAATCCTTTAGAAGGAGAGAAAAGATCATAGGAAAGTGACTGATATTGTTGCTCTGAATATGAACATTTTTCTTACTTCTGGAAACATCTTTTTTGTTTTTTTTAAAGATTTTATTTATTTATTTGACAGACAGAGATCACAAGTAGGCAGAGAGGTAGGCAGAGAGAGAGAGGAAGGGAAGCAGGCTCCCCGCTGAGCAGAGAGCCCGATGCGGGGCTCTATCCCAGGACCCTGGGATCATGACTTGAGCTGAAAGCAGAGGCTTTAACCCACTGAGCCACCCAGGCACCCCTGGAAACATCTTTTTAAGCACTACATTAAAACTAGAGTCTGTAAAAGAGCTCTCACATACTCATATGTCTTGTTTTTGGGGTCAAGTAGTGTGATCCAGAATAAGTACCTGACCCTCATGGACCAATTAAAGCCCTTCCCCAAGACTTCCGTAATTGAGATAATAATGAGCACAAGCCATTCCTTCTCTAGTGTGAGGAGCTAGCTATCAACTGTGAGACTTGGACTCTGTGAGACCACTTTCTTCACCATGGAGAACTGATGGTCTGAAGTCAGAGCAGAAGAAAGGCGCCAAGGAAATAAAAACAGAAAAGAGAAATAGCAATAGGAGGGGAGTTCCTAAGGTGCTCCAGCTCGTCCTGACTTCCTGTGCTATGGTTGTCCAGTCTTTCCTATAATTTGGAAGTACACGGTGGTATCCCAGTGTCTTTGAGATATTATTCCTTTTCTTGCTGATTTTAAAAAAGATAGCTGTCTAACCAAAAAGGCGTGAACCCTGGGGTGCTTGGGTGGCTCAGTCAGTTGAGCATCTAAACTCTTGATCTCAGCTCAGGTATTGATCTCAGGGTCATGAGTTTGAACCCCACAAGCGGCTCCACACTGGGCATGGAGCCTACTTTAAAAAAAAAAAAAAAAAAGTAAGAACCTTATAAACTTGCTATGAACTTGCTATGTGAAAAGTACATTTCCTGATCCCTCTGCAATAAGTTGGGCCCATGCCCAGTAGAATGTGTTTGGAAATATTGTGTGTTATTTTCAGTCCAAATGAATTAGGAAGCATGAGTGCCTTTTCCATTCTCTCTTTTTCTTTAAGCCTGGATAAAGACTGATCTGAGATCTTAGGAAAATGCAGAAGAAAATAGCCTAAATCCTGAATTTCTAAGTATAAGAAAAAAAAAAAAACAGTTCTATGAAAGCAACACACAGTAGATTTTTATGTTGTAAAAAACTAGTTCTGATCATGTTAAGCTACCAAAACTGTAGACTTTCTTTGTTGTGGCAGTTAGTGTTACTCTAACATCCTAAATAATGTACTAGGAAAATCTGATTTGGACTTTTATACATTATAACAAAGAATGCAAGTGTGGTAGGTGTTATCTTATTCAACAAATATTAGCAGTCTTTAGGAAACATCATGCATTGGTCCTCTTGAGAGACCATATGACAAGATCTTGCCAAGAGTTGTCAGCAGAATTAAAGTATATTATATCCCTGTAAGAGCTTTAATTTGCAGTGTAAGACATAATTGAACTTTTTAATTCTTCCTAGTCCTCCCTTCCTTTGGTGACTCTAATTACATTATGTATTTGATCTCAAGAAGTAAGTTGTCAGCCGTCTCTCTCTCTCCCTCTTTTTTGTAAGTAGACGCCAGGTTCCAGGTGCCCCAGCCATTTCTAATTTTATATTACTATTATTTTTTATTTCAATGTTTTGTTTTAGAGAGTTTCTTTTGCTATGTCTTCAAATTTACTCATCTTCTGCAATGTCCAATTGGGTGAAAATCCCATCCAATGTATCTTTTATTTTGAACACTATAGTTTTCAGCCTTTACAGCTTGATTTGTGCCTTTTTTTATTTATTTATTTGACACAGAGATGTCTGGATCAACTTGTAAAAATTATTTACAGAATACACAAATAGATCAATGTGTTAAAAAGTGCCTTAAACACTACGTTCATCAAATTGCTACAAAAAGGATGAAAATGCAACTTTTTAGTACAAGGAAGATTAATAAAGATTAGGAATCTAAGAGGATTTTTAACAATAATCAATACAGATAACTATTATTTTTCCTGAGTCATATTTAGGCTATTTTACATTAGATAGCTTTCATAATATATGTATAAGTTAGATGCATAGCTTAAAATAGCAAAATACCACATATATATATGTATATATGTGTGTGTGTGTGTGTATATATATATATATATATAAAATATAACTTTAAAAATACACATATATATTCTTAATGCCTGAAAGTGCTGAAATGAAAGTCTTATCCTATTGGTAATTAAGTGATTTTATGTTGAATCATTGACAATCATAGATTTGCATTGAACATATGAAATTCAAAGTGAAGTATATAATGATTCCACACATGGCTACAGTGAGTTTAATAAATCAATCCCAAAGTCTCTGTAGGAGGGCAAGGGCTTCCACCTCTCCAAGTCCTTTCGGGGATGACTTAATTTCAGTAGAATGGCCACTTTCCATAGGCACACTTGGCAGTGAACAGTTCATGTGCTGTAGCTCCTAAAGCACAATGTATCACATTACAATGAGAAAAGGTTCACCACAGACGATAAATGGCCTGTCAGGCTTCAAAAGAGACTATAGTTATAACCAGAATTAGATGATTATGGGACTTTTGAGTATTTTGCATCAACGGAAATATTGTGTTGCTAAAATTAACCGTTATTGGAGAGGCAATATTTGCAGAAATATAACTGACAAGTTAAAACTGTTCAGGTCTTCTCCTGGAAATATATCTTTCATGTTATTTCTACAGTTATAATCTCTGGATCAAAATTTCAATCTTGTGTCTCCACCCAAGTGGAGTAAAGTATAAATGCTAATTTTGGACAGCATTACAATCTTTATATGAAGCATTAACCTGAATTATTTCTGTTTTGTTTTTTTTTTCTGATTTGTATTCAGTGCTCCTTTTTGTTCTACTTAGAGAACCCTATTACATGAAAAATAAGAGAAAAAATATATATGGTGTCTTGTGCATCATTTTGTCAGCAAACTTTTTTGTTATTTCTTTGTAGTCTGGTGTTATTGTCCCTTTCAGGACCTACCTACACAAAATAAATGTTCCTGACTTATTTATATCACCTTGTGTTGATCAGCTTCTCCCACCCTGCCTTTCTCACTCTTCTGTGCCCATCCTCAAATATAACTAAGATAACCATGCAATGTTTTAAATTGTACAGTACACACTTGAATTGAACAGAATATTTCTAAAACCTGATTTATTGAGCTCCTATGTCAGTCTTTCAATGTTTTATACAGGAGAATTCATGTTTTCAATTCATAAACATGCACTTAAGTGAAAATATTATGTATGGTTCCTGATTAGGTATTAAGCTTGAAATATTTTCCTTTAACAAGCAAGTTAGAACATGCATCTCTCCTGATAATATGTTTAATAGCAAAAATTTAAATAATTGATTAACCAAGTGTACAAGCAATTTGCTTTACACATTATTTCTTTCCTTTGTGGAGAAAGTGCCTAAATTGGTCCTTGAAAATTGTCTGACTCTTATCATATACAGCCTGGTTTCATATTATCCTAAATAAGACTTGATATGAACTCTATTGACAATGATCTCCCAGTGCCACAGTGCCCATAGTAAAGACCATAACCTATTGGTTCCTTCATTCTGTCATTTCTTAATGCATATAACATAAATTCAGTGTTACTGTGTGCCAGCCATATTACACAGAGTATGAATCAGACATGTATCCTGAATGTAAAACAGATGTAACGTAATAAGAAACCACATATTGAAAATGCAAGTTCCATTTTCATCCTGGATATGTTAATATTTATGTCTGCTTGCTCACATACTTTTGTGATGGAAGATGCCTATTTCTGCTTCATCCTCACTCTGTATCCCTCTAGTTCCATCTGCCTTAGTGATTAAACTTCATATCATATGATCTAGACCTTCCACTTCATGGTCATGGCAATTTGATCAAGATGATACATCATGAAAGCATTCAATTTACAGGCACCTACAGTTTATGCAAAATGGGCTTATAAAGATAACAATACCTTGGGCACCTTGGTGGCTCAGTCAGTCAAGCATCTGCCTTTGGCTCAGATCATGATTCTGGGGTTCTAGGATCTAGTCCCACATAGGGCTCCTTGCTCAGCAGGGAGCCTGCTTCTCCCTCTGTCACTCCCCCTGCTCCTTCTCTCTCTGTCTCTCTTTCTGTCAAATAAATAAATAAAATATTTTTTTTTAAAAAGACGATAATATCCAAGGACAATTTCTGCAGAAATTCAAGCTAAGCCTATGTAAAGACTTTGAGTGGTGTATAAGATTTTGAAAGATCATTAGACTGAGGTAGTCTAGAGAAGCTATTATGGGCCACGGTTCCCTGTAGGAGTGCTTTACTTCCTATCAGTACCTGAGTTACGTTGGATATTTGAGAACTGTGATAGGAGAAGTGAGATTAGTTGGCCTGGACCAAATCTGTTAAGCAAGAGAATCCTCACTGATGTCATTATTTCTAAGTAAAGGAAGGACTTTATAAAGGAAGACTTTATAGATTATAGATTATAAAGGAAGACTTTATAATCCTGGTGAATGTGGGCTGAGTTTGGGTGGTAGTGGAATTGAAAAACATTCCAGTCATTATTTTGTATGTGATTCATATGAGGAATAAACTGAGACTCTTCCCACCATGTCATTTGTGGGCATGAGTATAAATGGGAAAACACACGAGGAAAAATACTATTTACTATGTTGTTAGATAGTCGATCAAATTTATTGTCACTACGAACAGGTTGTTTGCTTTAGAATGAGAGCCAGAAATTTCAGTGATATATTTTAGAGTCAGGTATTGAGTTTTCCAATGATGAGTACAATAATATCTCCATTCCATGTGTTCTTTCTACAGTGTGACTTATAATAGGATCTATGTACTCTCCCCTTGAAATTGAATGGCTTTTTGTGACTGCCTCAGCGGAAGAATGCCATGCCCGTCCACCATGATCTTTTGGGATGCTTGCTCTTAAAAAACCAGATAGAATCCATGAAAAGGCTGTGTGCATGAGTTTTGTCTAACAATTTAGATGAGAGTCCAGCTGATATCTAGTCCTAAATCACCACTGTGAGTTAACCATTGGAAAGAAGATCTTCCAGCTCTAGCTGAATTGCTTCAGCTAAACTTCTTGAATTAAAGACCAGGTTACCTGCTGAATCCCATCCAAGCCCTGACAAAAATACAGATACATGAACAAAGTTTCGTGATTTTCTCCATAGCAATGGATAAATGATACAACCAGCAACTAATTTATTTTGCTGTTTTGATTTTTAAAGTTATTTTTATAAATGGGACTTACTATTGCAGTTTCTGCTCTTATCCTAATACTGCACTTAAACATTGCCACTGGTGTTTATATTTACTGTTTATTCATATGATTCACAAGAACTATAAATAATATCAGAATGAGGTTGTGAGTGATGTAGGAAACTAATGAAAACTGCTTAGAAATCCTAGACTCTAAGATTGGCAAACACTTTTTTTTTTAAATATTTTTATTTGACAGAGATCACAAGTAGGCAGAGAGAGAAGAGGAAACAGGCTCCCTGCCGAGCAGAGAGCCTGATGTGGGGCTCGATCCCAGGACCCTGGGATCATGACCTGAGCCAAAGGCAGAGGCTTTAACCCACTGAGCCACCCAGGCACCCCTGGCAAACACTTTTAAAGAGGCTTTGTGTCCTTACCTCTGGATTTAATAATGGTTGTGCTTCTGATCAGACTCTTTGTGAGGTGAGTATAAAAGTGATTATGGTGGTTGTATATAATAGTTAGACCACATTTAGCAAACACTATCTTCTTTTTTTTTTTTAGTAAGATTTTATTTATTTATTTGACAGAGATCACAAGTAGGCAGAAAGGCAGGCCGAGAGAAAGGGGGAAGCAGGCTCCCTGCTGAGCAGAGAGCCAGATGCGGGACTCGATCCGAGGACCCTGAGACCATGACCTGAGCCGAAGGCAGAGGCTTTAACCCACTGAGCCACCCAGGCACCCCCGCAAACACTATATAACAAATGTCATGAGTTTCAGATAAATGAAAATGTGCATAATAGAGGATGACATATTTTGGGTTGATGCTCGTTTCATCCTTATTTCATTATCTTGAAAACTTTTTGACTCAGTCTATTTTATTCAGGAAGACTTGGTTTATGCCACATAACTATGGATGCAGAGTAAAAAATGTTGAGCAAGGAATCCAGAAATATCTCTGTGACCTATACAGACTTTGTGACACATTTCATAGGAAGACTAGCTGGATTATTCTGATTATCTTTCTAAAAATTGAACTAAAAACTTATTTACATAAGGATATTTGAACTAGAGAAGGACATATTGAGTTTTATGTATATTAAAGAAATGGGGGTTTTATAAAGACAAGAGATACTGTGAGCAAACTGAGAGATAGTGAGATGTCTTTAGTTTCAGGTGCATCACACAGTGATTCATCAAGTTTATACATTATACTATGCTTACCACAAGTATAGCTACCATCTGCCACCATAATATATTCAAATAAAAATTTTAAATAAAATATTTTACTTTCAGCTTAAAAAAATTTTCATTCTGAAACAAAATTACATTTAATATAAAAAATTAAGAGACTTTTTTTTCCAAAAGAAAAAAGAGAGATTGTTAGAATATGAATAGATCATACAGAGCAAGGGAGAATAAATAGACAGTAATTCATGTTGTTAAACTTGCCACAGTGACCTTGAATCCAAACGAGTTATAAAGCTTTTCCTGATGAAGGTTGGCTCTCTGTGAATCATGTCTTTAAATCCCCATGAAAACTGCCTCTTCCTTATTGTGCCATCCGTATTCTTATAACACTCGCCTCTGCCACCAACGAGCACAATTTCTTGCAATCAAAAAAACTAAAGAGAAACAAAAATATACAATGGCAAATGGGTTCACAAAAGACATTATGATCAATAAGGGGCAGGTGAACCTCATTAGGATATGCCCTTGAACCGAGTCTTCAGAGAGGAATAAATGTCCAATGATGAGAGGAAGAAATACATTCAAGGCAAAAAATAGCATAGATAAAATTACAAAACTTTCAGATTTAAAGGTCCACAACTATTTTAGAACAGCTGAAGCGGGAAGTACTAAACAGGATATAGTAAAAGAGAGGTGGGAGGCAGACGCAAAAGCCTTTTGATTGAGGCACATATATATCTCATTCTGCAAAATTTAGATTTGATATTGAAGGTAATAAAAGGTTACAAAAGACTTTATTCAGGACATGGCATAGCTGGATTTGCATTTTAGAGAGAACATTTCAAGGAGAGAAGGATTAAAAGCAGGAAGGTCAGTGCATATATAGTTGATAATATTAACACAGGTAAAACTTGATTTTGATACGGAGAGCAGGTAAAAAAATATTAAGATCTTATAATCAACTGAATCTGATTTCTGAGTAGATTTGAAGAGTGTAGGTGATAAAGTCTAAAAAGACTCAAAGTGAATTATTTTCCTGGTAATGGATGAAAAGGTTAATACTGGGAGGGCAATAATATATTCGGTCTTTGTCTGGGTTATACCTGTTCACATTGCACCTCTTAACCTAGATCCTCACGCCAAGAATCTTCTTGATTTTTGGCACATTCTTGATTTTTCTTCCTGTTACAAGAACTCTACAGAGTAGAGGATATGATGACTATATGCCAAATCTAACCAATTTTTCACCTTTAGTGTTGTATCTTGGTTTTCAAAAATACTAACTACAAACTGCTGAATTGACATATCTGTTAAGGGTTCTACCCTTGACCGTCAAGTCAGTGTGAGTGAGAAGACTGATGGAAGACGTCAGGCAAAGAGTTAGGATGTGGGCTGATGTGGCTTGGCAGGTATGAGAAGTCTGAATAACGCAGGGTAGCAAGGAGAGAAATAGAAAATTTTTCCTGTTAGGGGGCCCCTGGGTGGCCCAGTGGATTAAGCCTCTGCCTTCGGCTCAGGTCATGATCCCAGGGTCCTGAAGTCATCAGGCTCTCTGCTCAGCGGGGAGCCTGGTTCCCTCTCTCTCTGCCTGCCTCTCTGCCTACTCGTGATCTCTCTCTGTCAAATAAATGAATACAATCTTAAAAAAAGAAAAAAAAAGAAAAAGAAAAAGAAAGTCATTCCTGTAATGTAAACCAAAGCTGGTTGAATTTCTTTCTTTCTTTCTTTCTTTCTGTCCTCTTCTGCCCTTCCTGCCTCCCTCCCTTTCTTTCTTTCTTTCCCTTTCTTTATGTCCTTTCTTTCTTCTTTCTCCTTTCCTCCCTTCCTTCCTCCCTTTCTTCCTTTCTTTCTCTCTCTCTTTCTTTCTTCCTCTGAATCAAACTTGTTCCTGGTCTCAAGCCATAATCTTCGCATTCCCTTTACATGAAAGGTCTTGCCCTCAGATTTTCATATGACTTATCAATAAGATCACAGGACCATCCCACCTTATCAAGGACTCCCTCCTTCAACACCTTACTCAAGTAGCTTGGCTTTTTGTCATTCATCAACCAAGAACTCTGTTGCCATTTTTCAAAGTACATAGTACTCTCTGAAATTATATTCTTTCTTCCTTTTTTTACATTATGCATTCCCTCATTAGAATGTGAGGTCCATGAGAACACGAAAATTGTTTTTCTTAATGATGCTGTGTTTTCCATGTTCAATAGCACTTAGAATGATATATATATATACATCACAAGCTTCTGAATAGATTTACAAATGAAAGAAAAATAAGATATAGCTTAAATTTTGTGAGATATTTGCTTATAGATAAGAACTGAATGAGACTCTCCAAAAATAATTGTATTAACCCTGAAGATAAGAGGAGGATTACTGACATGCATTGGCAATTTGTGGATTGAGAGTAAATAACTTTTTTTTTAGGATTGTAGAAAATAAATCAACTTAAAATTGATGAATAAAGAAATTGAAAGAAATAAGTTTCTATTGGGTAATAGGCACTATGCTAAGTACCTAATATATTTAAACTCATAATTTTCCAAGAACCATGATATGTTTTTCTAATTAATTCAGAATTATGTATTTTACAGATAAATATAAAGCATAAAGAGTTAAATTGTTAAAATTGATGTACTTACAGAACAGTGAAAAAAATCACATGTAAAACAGAAAGCATTTACAAAACTCAATATTGACAAATATTTGTATCTCTTTGGCATGACAAATACAAAAGTTATTTGCATTTGGAAAAATATTTTTGAAAATATTGGTCACTAAGCTAAGAAGTAACATGTCTTTGTTGTTTTGTACTTGTCTGCCATCCATAAAACTAGATTTGACTAACAATAAAAATTTCTACTGTTAAAATGCCTGCAGAAGCATTGTTCATGTTAAATTATAACCAGATACTCATACTTACATTGCTAGGCTATCAATAAAACAATTCAAAGTTTATAGCACAGTTGTACATTGTACCTAGTGTTGTTATTATGACATATTATGCTACCTTGTACTATATCATACTGTAATTCAGACATTAACTTATGTGACTACTATTCTTTATCTAGAAAAAAAAGGTAGTATTCTCATTTCCTCCAAAAGCTATAATTTGCATATTCCAGACTACAAAATATATCTATTTCCACAGTACTAGTTTCAATTATTTATTAGGATTCTTTATAATATACTGGTAAGCATATTTTAAATTAACTTGTGAAAATAAGCAAATATATAAATAAAATAAGCAAAGAGCTTCAAGTTAATAAAATTCTGGGACTTGAACTATGCTGTTTTAATAAAGCACCGAGTGACTGATTGTACAATAGTGTACCAGATTCTTCATCTATGATTCTCAAGCATGGTGAGGTGTGGTTTACAATAGTATAAGTAGGAAAAACAATTTTGCTTTTTCTCCTCAAACTTTAAAAAAATTGTTCCTTAAAGAAAAATTATTAGGCAAAAGAAATGGGATAATAAGGAGTTGTGGGAAGTAAAAATGATTCTTTTAGGAGTTAAAATTATCATTCGTATACTTCAGGGTTAAAGATAGATACATGGCACCATTGTCATCCACCACACACACACACACACCCCACAAACACATACATCACATACACACCGCACCACATACACATACACACTCCAAATCTTAAAAACACTAAATTCTTATAGAAAATAAAAAATAAAATCTATATCTAAGAAAACATAGAGTTCAGATGTAGTCCTTCTATAAATATATTCCCAAATAATTGTTTTTTTTAAATAAATTCTCTGGAGATTAGTGATATGGGGGAAAGGTAAGTGAAACAATGAGGGGCAGATGCCAACTCACAATTAAATGGTGCCAGGTCTGATTTTATTTGCTCAATCCTTTGGTCATCAAGAATCCCCTGTGAATGAGCAATTTCATGGGTAAGAACAACTGGCAAATACTGAAGTAAGTTATTTGTGGAATTCAACACTAACATCTAAATCTGTGGGGAAAAGCCGACGTAAAATGTTTATGAATAATAATGAATATAATCTCCAGTCTTGTGTCTTCATTTGGTATAAGTGAGTAGCCTTGATAAGGGATGCTAATATATATTACAAATGATACATTAAGTTTTAATGAGGAAATGTAATCTTTAGGAAGAGTTCCAGGAAATTTAAACCTATTATAATTAATTAATTAATGTATTTGGTTTAAAAACTTTAATCTCCATATTAATACCTCCATTGTAAGAATGACTTGGGAATTCATAGAAGTAAAATAAAATACTCAATGTTACACATTAAATTGTGAGAAAGAGGATTGCAAAGCAGTTTAAAAATACTGCATAGCTTATTCTCTTTATACCACACTGATACGAAATTTCATAAAACCCTAAAAAATGTGTGTGTTAAAACACCTTTGAGTATTGCATTCAATTAAATGAACACTTTTTGTCATGTTTTTCAATTGCAGAGAGACTGAAGTAATTGCATAAAGGACATATCTACAGAATTAGAGAACAAAGAACAGAAAATGCTCTTTGAACTGCATATTTTAGTAGAGTATTTGCATACCTTCTATTTGTGGTTATTGGATACAAAAGTGCATGGAAAAGACTTTGAAGGTTTTCAGAGGAGAGCAAATACAACAATAATGGAAAGTATGATGTGCACAGAAAGTGAAGAAACAGAAGTATCTTTTCTGAAAGGCCTACACAGTTTTAATGACTGTCCTCAAACCCAGGGAAGGATTCGCTTGAGAATGGCTTCCATACAGCTTTACGGAGGAAAGCAACAGAAAATCATGGCTTCGAGAGCTTTAAAGAACAGGATGCAGTGCCCCATGCTGCATCCGTGCTGCGCAGGATAACTCTAACTAAACCATTAGAATTGAAATGTTTTCCTGTTTCTAGAATTCTTCAGAGAATAGTGAAGATGCTCAAAAGAATATACAGAAGAGAATAAAAGACTGTAGTTGAGAAAACAGAGGTTCTGGTTTTAGTTTTACAACTACCTGCATGATCTCATACAAGACATTGCATTGGTCTGAATTTTAGATGCCTCATTTGAAAAAAGGATAAGGATGGAATACAATGGTAGCTTTTGATCTTTTTGAGTCATGAGCAGTTTACAGATTGGATGAAAGTCATGTCTCCTCTCTCCAGAAAAATGTCTTGCAGTTCCAATGTCACTTTTAATTTCAGGAATATAGTCATGCCCCACAGTTTATTGATGGATCATGTCTAGAGATTCCAACTAGTAAATAATTTCTGACTCAAAATCTACAATTACATGAAATTCTGGAATCACCCTTTTGTTTCTTCTTCTTCTTCTTCTTCTTCTTCTTCTTCTTCTTCTTCTTCTTCTTCTTCTTCTTCTTTTTTTAAGAGATTGAGAGAGCTTGCAGTTGGAGGGGCAGAGGGAGAAAGAAAATCCCAAGCAGCTTCACACTCAGTGCAGAGCCTGAGGCAGGGCTTGTTCTCACAACCTCCAGATCATGACCTGAGCTGAAAGCAAGAGTTGGATGCTTAACTCATTGAGCCACCCAGGCACTCTCATCCTTTTGTTTATAAGTTACCTCTATCTGGAGTTTACATGCATATTTGCAGATATCTCTTTTACCTAATAATATACAAGCAAAGCTCCCATCATCTTTTGTAAAGAAGAATAGTAAAATAATTTCTAATAATTTCCTTGGAACAAGAGGCAGAAACACTTTTACTTGCACTGACTCCCTTAGTGTTTGGCACAGAGTTTGATATAAAACAAACAAATCCTTCAAAAATATTTGTGGCTCAAAATTTCATGATACCTTATTTTTATTAAAACACTATGTTTTAAAGAGTTATAAGATAAAACTTTAATAATTTATCTTCCTTTGTCAATTAATCCACATCTCTCTTGAACTAAAAACACTGAATAAATTGTCATTAATGAATTTTATAATAAATTGAATATAAAATTTTGAGATCTCATCATATAAATATTTAATCAATGTTTTCCTGCATCTCATTTATTCAGTTTAATGCTTCAATTTGAAAATCTCTACTCTGGGTGTCTGGGCAGCTCAGTGGGTTAAGCCTCTGCCTTCGGCTCAGGTCATGATCTTAGGGTCCTGGGATCAAGCCCAGTGCTGGACTCCCTGCTCAGCAGGGAGCCTGCTTCTCCCGATCTCTCTCTACCTGTCTTTCTGCCTACTTGTGATCTCTGTGTCAAATAAATAAATAAAATCTTAAAAAAAAAAAAAGAAGAAAATCTCTATTCTGCTATTTTTAATGGCATTGTTATATTTTTCTTCCATAATCAGATTATGGAATTATATAATTATTATTACTTTCATCCCTTATAGTTATCCTTCTTTTGTTTCCTAATTTTGTTATTTTCCAAGGCTCTATTTTGGATCATTGTTTGTTTTGATCTCTTCCTTTTTCATAGAGAGTTTATGCATTTCCACTTTTTTTTTTCCACATTGCACATTTATATTTCCAGTTTGGCCTTATTTCACTTTAGCTCTGGAACTATGAACTCCTCATACTGCCAAAATAAATAACTAATTGCACAGCACAACAAATGCGTATATCGTGCTCTTTGCAACTTGAAATCTTGCTCTTGATTCTTGATTCTTCCATAAGTGGTTCCCAGGCTCTCCAGGAAGATGGATGTCGTGTCCACAGGATCATCTTCACCTGCCCAGCCCTTAATAGGAGAGAGGGAGTAAAGAAAATTTAAAAAATAGACCTGGATGAAAGCTAAATGTTTTCAGTCCACATTCTATTGGCCAAAACCTGATCACATAATTTCATCTTCTTAGAAGGTAGGAGGAGGGACACAGATAATTTAGCTTTATATTCAGGAAGAAAAGAATAATTTGGTGAACACTTAAGAGACCTCAGAGCATTTTTCCTGGATCCATGTTCTTCGAATATTGTTTGACATCCAGGTTTATTGAAGGTCTTGGTGAAGAACCATTTGATACCTCTGCCTAAATCTTCAAAGAGAAATATGCCTTGGTTTAAAATGAAAAAAGTATGAAATAAAAAATGCATAAAACCATAAATTTTCAGTAATTAGGGCCAATCTTAACAACTGAGACTTTTTGAAGTATATAAGGCATTTACTTCCGAGAAATTCAGAGGTAACTACCAAATTGAGATTGTTTCAGTCCTTGCTTTCCCATTGTGGTAAGAGCCTACGTACCAAGATAGTCTTACCATTTCCCTCCACTTTATTCAAGCTTGGACAGGCTTCTTCCTGACTCTAGGCTACTGACTTCCTTTCTCTTAGAACACCTACTTTAGAAAATTTGTAATTGAAAATTTTCTTCGCTACCCTTCTGAAATGTAAATCTTTTTAAAAAGTCTCTTACCAGTTTTACAACCAAAGACTGTTTCTTAAGGAGCTGGGAGCCATCTTTCTGAAATGTAATCATTAAGGAAGAGAAAGCTTCTACCTTCCAGTCTAACTCCAAGTTGTAAAAGTCCTTCCTGTCATGAAAACAGATGAAAACTTACTTTTCTTTTTTAGGGTAAAGGCAATTAGCAATAGAAATAACCTATTATCCTCTACCCCATATCTTAAAAACTCTCCCCCAACCTTTTTTTCCCCCAAACAGATTAGAATTCAGACTGCACTTTTCCCCTTCACTATTGCAAGAGTCTTTAATAGTCGTCTTTATCTGTTGAACTTTTCAGGTTTAATTTTTGCTTGTATTTGCCTGGGAACATTCCCAAATGTTGTCTCAAACCTGGATCCTATTGCTTACTTTACTTGCTTTTCAGACTTTTGCTGCTTTTAACTGTTCATATGATCTTTAACTTTATTTTTGATCAATTCTAAAGCTGTTTATATCCAGTAATCTTGTTAAGTCTACCACAGCATCCACTAAGCCACAGTCTTGTACATAACCAAGCTTGTGGTGTTGCTAGTATTATCAAGACTCGCATTGTCAAGACTTCTTCTGTCTCACACCAGCTGAGCCAGCCATGAAATCTGTTTATGACTCCAGACTCCCTGCCCCCACCTCTGCAGAACTGATCTGTGCTTATTCCTTCTACCTCTTCAAACTCAGAGCCACTTTTGAATAATTACAAATACTTAGGTTTTTTCACTCTGCTTTCATGTTTTTTTTTTCTGTGGTTTTTGGCCTTGTAAGACTCAACTGATTGCTTTAGCTCAACCTATTTTCTGTTCCGGATTAGCTGCCTTGCCTGACCTGACATGGGTGAGGGATGAGGAACTTGGATTAAGCTTTCTCACTGCAGCATACTCACTTTCTTTTCCCAGTTCCAAAGCCACACTAGTTGCAAACATTTTCCTAACTTTTTTTTTGGGGGGGGGTGATTTACTTTCTTTAAATTAGTGAGCCTTCAATTAATTTTTTTCATAAATAAATAATCTGAATCTGGCCTAATAAATAAACTAATTCATGATACCCTTTATGCATTACAACAGGGGCCCTCTCCATCTTCCACTTTTTGTGACACCCTTACTCTAGACCTTGGGTCTTTGAGGCAAGTTCAAGAAAATAACACTTTTTATTTTTTTTCTCAGTCATGTTAGAGTCAGCTTTTTCTCAGAAAATATAATGCCATAGTGTGTTAATCTAGGTCCACACATCAAAGTGAACACATCTTTACACATCTTTGATTATTTTTATTATAAAAAATTCTAATTTTTCAACAAGAAAGAAGAAAAGGATGTTAACCCCCCAAGCATACATCACTCCGATTAAAAATGATCAACATGTTTCTGAACTTGTTTTATCTCTTATTAGTTTCTTCCTTCTTCCCTTATTTTCCTTTATTTTTCTAAGCAAATTTCAGAATTTCATAGCCTTTCATTCATTGTATGATTATAAACTATAGGGTAGGGCAGCTGGATGGCTCAGTCAGTTCAGTGTCCAACTCTTGGTTTTGGCTCAGGTCTAATCTCAAGGTCTTTGGATGGAGCTGTTCATCCACATTCTGGCTCCACATTTAGGAGGGGAGTCTGCTTGAGATTCTCTCTCCCACTCCCTATGCCCCTCCCCTTACTCAAACTCTCTCGCAAATAAATAAATAAATTTCAAAAATAGGGTTATATTCTTATGTAATCTCGGTGCCATTATTATACCTAACAAAATTTATAATAACTCTTTAGTATCCTTAGTATCTGATCTCTTTGATGAATTCTTGATAGACTTTATTTAAATTTTCCTAGAAGTTGTCACAAGGTTAGATTTAAAATGAATTTTTTAGACATCTAATGAAGGTAGTGGCATGCCTGGCTTATTTGACTGCTGGAGTAGATAATTTTTTAACATCCACCTTATCTACATGACATAGTTTTTTCAGGAATAATAATAAGGTAAAACAAGTGACAATAATGACCAGAGAAATGCAGAGTGAGAATTTTATTTTATGGAATTTCTTATGTATGAAATAATGACAAAAGAATAAATATATATGTATAGTAAAGAGAAAAATAATGGATTAACACTTTTTAATTGCACTGTTGTTTTTTTTTTAACAATCATGCCTATGTATTCATCTATTGCACTGATAGATGATATGACAATTTTTGTTTTTTGAGCCTTCCTTACCTTACACAAGTTTGTCAATGACTTCTTTAAAGTGGAACTACTTCACATCCAATAGATATTGTTGGTATAATTATCAGTCATGTTTCTCTCCTTGTTGCTCAAAGAAAGCTTCTTATTAATTTTAATTTTGAAAGCATTTTAATTTTCAAAAGTGTTTTTTCACCTGAAGTAACATATGCAAGTTGTTAAGAAAAGTCCTAAATATAAGTTTTGGAGAGAGTCATAAAAATTTACTTGGGAATCTATTATAGTGTTTTATTTTTATTCTCATAATTTTACCATTTAAGTATCTGAAACAAAAATAAACATTATAAAATTTAATTATATTTATTAAAAACTTCTGAAGTTATTTTTCTTCTACAATAATTATTTTAAAATGCCTGAATGATAGCGAACACTGGCATTATTGGTTCATTAATTTAGAATGAGTATCAGTTTTTGATTAAAATATTCAAGGTATTACAATATTTCTTTTGATGTCTTTGACAGTATAAAATGAGCATCTTTTGTCAGTTCTCTGAGCATTCTTCTTTGAAATTTGATTCTACTATTCTTTGGAAGGTTCCATTTTCTTACTTTTGTACCTGCCTAATTAATGGTATTCTCCACAATTTCCATGAACCAATTTTCAAAGAATGATTTCAAAGCTTCATATCTCACTGTACATGCTTTAAGGCTGATTCTGGCTGTTTGTGAATATATTTTGCTTCTGATTAACCTCATTTAAAATTTCACATTAGGGGGGAAGATAACTCACAAAAGAAAAATTGCATACATGTCTTTCAAAAATAATAACTACATATGTGTGTATATACATATATATGTATATACACACTATATATAGTACTTTGAGTTTGGAGACACAAAATGCACTGAAAGAAGGTCAAACAGTTATGAATTCTTAGGAACTTATTCTCAAGATGAACATGGCATAGCCGATTCTGAGTTTCAAAGCACTGGGAGATGTCTGTTGCAACTACAGAAATTCTCTGTATTAACTTCCATATAGAAATACTCTGTATTGATGCTTATTAAAGGATAAGTATTACAAATGTCATAAGTTGGGGCTTATAGAGATATTACTGAAACTAAACATGAAAGAGCAGCGATTGTTTAGAACTTAGGCTAATGAAAGATACTTTCCATGATTGTTTAACGTTGTCTCAGGGTGCTAATAAAAAGAAGACTGACATTTAGTTAGTGTTATTATTGTTTTCAATTTTTCTACATAGTACCCATCTGCTATTGTCTTTCCCCAGAGTAAACTGTTCCCACTACCCCACTCTTGACATATAACTGAATGAAGATATGTAAGTCTTCACGCGTTTTTTACTGTGAGAAGTTGGAAAGGGTGAATTAAGGCAGCTAGCACCTCTCTCATTTAGCACTTGCAAAAATCCCTGTGGCTGTCTTGCATCTCTTCTGCACTGAGTCCATTTCTTGCACTGAACCCAGACTTTATAAAAAACAAATCTGTTTACAAATCCTCCAGTTGTTCTCTATTGCTTAGAGAGTAATGCTTTTAATTCATTAACCTGGTGTAGCATTTCTCCCTGACGACCCCCCACCCCCACCCACCACAATCCTCACTTACCCGCTCTCAGAGAGCAGTGTCCCTCTGCTTGCAGTGCACCAGATTCTTTCTATGAACCCTCCTATGAGGCCTTGTATATGTTGCTCCTTTTTTTTCTTTCAAGTTCTTGGTGATTTGGAGTAGAGAAGTTAAGATAATTTTTTAATAATTTAAGACCCAGAAAAATACCTGTTTATCTCAGAATGTTCCTGACATCTCTCATGCGAAATGCATTTTTCTGGGTCCACATTTTAAGACGATTTCTTATTTCCCTTTAAAATCTCTAGTGTGAGAAATATGTCCACCATATGTTCAGGTAATGGTTTAAAAAAAAAGTATAAAATGGGGTTATATTGGAGCAAAACACATTTAAATCTGTTATGAAAATTTTCAGAGATGACTTAAAGACAAAAATTAATAACTATGTCCAATTCTAGAGAACTTATCATAATGTAAATGATTACATTTTCCCTAAGAAATTTAAAAAAAATTAAAAAAAGATTTGTTAAAACTTCCCTCTGGTTTCCAGGGCTTTAGAGAAACAACAGTGAAGTTTTGCAAACATGGGTAGGTAAGATTTTGTTTTTCCTCTGTTTGAACATTGTCATTTCTATCAAGTTAAAAGAAATTGTGTGCTTTATCTGTTTCTCAAATTTTTTCTGAAGGTATTAATGTGGGGAAAATATAAAAGGTAAATGGGAATGATTATTTTCAGTTAGCTATAGTTTCTTTTCTTACCTCACAATTAGAACAGTGGTTGAAATTAGTGTGTTCAATTACATACAATTTAGAAATTCAAATTTTCATTACCTATGAAGTATAATGGGCAAATGCATTATATTACAACAACACTTTTTATACTTTTATAAGTATAAAAGAATTCATAATCATGGAAAAGATAAAATACAGGCAAGAATATTAAGTGTTACTCATAAGCCAAAGGGAATATATATATATATATATATACACACACACACATATATGTATATAATATGTATAGGTATTTCTTTTTCTTTTTTTTTTAAGATTTTATTTATTTATTTGACACACAGAGAGAGATCACAAGTAGGCAGAGAGGCAGGCAGAGAGAGGGGAAGCAGGCTCCCTGATGAGCAGAGAGCCCAATGTAGGACTCGATCCCAAGACCCCGAGATCATGACCTGAGCTGAAGACAGAGGCTTAACCCACTGAGACACCCAGGTGCCCTATATAGGTATTTCTTTTACATGCAATATGTATTTGTTTTATTCTGAAAACTTCTAACACACATTTCACGCAATGAGCTTTGGGCTACAGATATACAGTGTTTTGTGTTTCATTTTGATATTAAACCAATATTTAGTGCTCACATTCAATGCTTTGAGTGTAAACTGAGTAAATTTTTATTGTCAGCAAATTGATTCTTATAATTATCCTTTAAATTAAAAAGTATGCTTTCTTGTTTTTCTGTATCTCTTAATAATTTAAGGATCATGACGTCTTCTGAGATTCTATTGAAAACTATTGATCTTTTCCTCACCAATTAGCAGAAATGCACATAGATATAATTCTTCACATGCATTATCAAGATAACCATGCACACATTGAAATAAATCCATTAATGAACCCCTGAAAATCCTTGGAAATGAAGGTAAGGAAAGACCCTTATGGCATAGTCCAAAATATCTCCAAATTAGCTCCAGGCAAATTGTATTAACTACATAATTTATAAGTAATATCTTTTCTTTGTTGCTAGTTTATTATTTTGGGGAGATAGGTAATCGTATTTAAATAGCATTCACCAATTCTTAATTGTATCTGAATGTACCGCAAGGCAGGCATTGTTACATATTATTTCCAAGGTTTTAGTAGATATAAATTATCATATTATACATTCATATTAGTATACATATAGGCATGAAAATAAACATGCACACTCTCTATGCCATCTTAAGTTCAGTGATGATGGTTATCCTCCTATTTAAAGTTATTATGGCCTCTGTTCTTGGTAACAGATGTTAACAGGAAACAATGGAATTTTCCTGATGAGATAGTTTGGTTTTAGAAGTGTTTTAGAAAACAAGTAAAGTGCAAAGTTTCACTAGGTCCCTCAAATAAAAATGATGTAAACCCGCAGATGACAGTTTAATGGGTTTAGGCAGGAGGATGGGGCTATATAATATCAAGATAAATGGTGTTGAATCTCATGGATAGATTCGGTTACTGACTCTACAGATCAATAATGGCAATCATGATGATGATTTACTGTTAAGGAAACATATTTTGGTGGTATCTAGGGCTTGTCTGACAATGCATATTCAAAAGACATATTGAATGCCCTGAAATGTTAGCCTTGTCACTGATGATTTTAGTATTTTTTTGAAATGCAGTTTAAAAAAAAAGACATTTTTTTTCTTTTTAAAATTATTGGGCTGGATAAAAAAAACTTAGTTTTATCAATTGTAGCTGAAGATTTTAGCATGTTTCAAAATATGACACTAAAGTTAAATTGCATTTCAGCCAGAAGGCCTAATATTAATCTTTATTATTTTAAATGCAAACTCACTATAGATGAGGAAATAAAATAGTTTCACCTCTATTTACTACATTACAAAGAGAAAAGGTGACGTTGAAAGATTTTCATTATTATAAAATTGCAAAATGGTACATTGTGTTCTATTTGGGGAAGGCGTCAAGATTTCATGAATCTGGGCACCATTGCAATGTTATGAGAACAATCATTGACATCTTTGCTATAAGAAAAATGGCACTTTTGCTATGGAGATAAAATCAAGTAATTAAAGTCTACCTCCTTTCCTAGAACATATGCCCTTACAAGTGCTGGGATCTTCACTATTTTGTTCACAGATGTATATCAAACCTATATTAGAAATATGTCTAATATATTAAACACTCAAAGATATTTGTTGAAAGAATATATACTATATATTCATTAAAGTTGAGGTCCTTATCTTCAGATTCTCTACACTGTATGGGTTTTATAGAAATTTGTTTTATTTTGGGCCCACTGAGATTGTCCAAATTTTCATATGTGTGGGGATGTGTATGCGTTTTGCAAATAAAATGTTGATTAACTTTTATTTCCTTATTCACATTCTCTGTCCTCTCCAAGAATAATTATAAAGGGCTTTATACAGTTTTTCTCCTTTTTGATTCCACCTTGCTTGTAGGGCACATTCTTTTCCAGAAATGCTTGGTGTCTAAGAGAGATAAGAGTGTTTAAAGTGTATGAGGGCAAATGCTGAGTTGCAATTTTAACCTTTTGTTATAAAATGCTGTTCAATTAAATTTCAGCTTTCAATCAATCAATCTAATATTGTAATTCCTTCAATTCCATTAAATTGCTAAATCTCACTGAATTCTTTTTTTTAAACTTAAAAATGATTAATTTCTGAACTCATAAAATCCTTGGTTATTAATATAGTGAGGGGATGATTTTATTCATAATTCTTCTGTTAGTGATGAGGAAACTGAGGCCTTAAAATTTAGGAAACTAGCTCAAGGTCACAAATATGATGTACTTTATGCTTTGAGATGGTTCCTGAGACTTTTATTTTCAGGGGCTTAATATAAAACATTTCATGCATGCAGGAAATTATGCTTTCATATCTCTTTTGGGAAAGGAAAAATTACAATTGAAAATATTTCTCATTCAGATAGCCTGATTCTATTTGACATTTTAACTGTACTATCTTTAACCCATATAATGAATGGATTAGGTAATTACATTACTCTATAGATTCTATTAGCATAGGCAGACATTAGAATTTGGGAAACCAATTTGGCTGGTAAATTAGAAGAAGAAGTTGGTTGAAATAGCCTGAGGAAAATGAAAAATAGAATTTCTTTTACGTTAAGTCACAGGTTACAAAATTAGAAGTCTACATTGTTCTTTGTTAAAAAACCTATCTCGTTCACATGATAATACACACTACCCCATTTTATACAAATTCACTGTAGAACATCATATTTTTCCTTCTTGTTACTTGATATTATAATTCTTTCCCTTTCATGTAGTTAATAAAATGGTTGAGATTCCATAGTTCTTTCTCATGTTCCTTTTTATTATAATACACCATCACTTGAGAATGGGAGCTAGATGAACTCCACCTCTTGTTTTTTTTTCACCTGAATATGCACATCATATGGTAATAGAGTAGCCCACTGTCTGTTGGCTCTGTGGCCACAGCTGTGATGATCAGAAGTACCATATGTTTGTAAGAGATGCTGAATATTTGATAAGTATTCATTTGTAAAATGAAAACCAAAGCAAACAAAGGACCTTTTTAAAGATGTTTTAAAATAATTGAATAATTCTAAATGAATCTTATACTTCAAATAATAGATAGTCATCACCCCTGTAGAAAACTTGATGCCATAACTTTTATGAGATTCTCTTCTGTACTTGGGAAAATCTTTACAACTCCATTATTTTGATTTCTTATCACACTAGATGCAGGGCACATAGTTCACGAAATCTAAGCTCAGATATGTGTTTGACATACAATGACAGAGCTAGAAGGGCCCACATTAAAAAAAATATATATATATATATTTAGATACTTTGAAATATATAAAGATTATAACCAAGAACAAACCTCTAGGCTCTCATAAGAGCTACCATGGAGTGAGCATTATCTACACATTTCACTAATAACTCATTTTGTCCTCAAACTCTCTATATCAGGAAACTGAAAGCTTAATATTGTGATGTGGCTCAAATCTGTAACCAGGAAGTCTGAATTCAGAACCCATTTCCTAATGGTTTTTGTTGATTGGTTTTAGACTAGGAATTGTAATAGAGGCTAAATAATTAATATTATAAGCTCAATAAGCATTTTCATAATTACTTTAATGTCTGTTTTTACTCAATCTTTTGTCTGAGTTTCACACATGTTTAAGACAATTCCAGAAATAAAATGATGCTTAATGTCAATTGCTCAGAGTTTTTGAATGCACATATCAGTTTTTAATGGATACAAAAAGCAAAAATAATTGAATTAGCAGCGTATGCTGATTAGCAGTGTTCTTCAGCAGTGCCATGACTACCAGTATTTTACTAGTCAAGAATCTAATATGAATTAACAGAAGTGAAAAAAGAAACAGCAACTTTCCTTCATGTGTAAGATGCTTTAAAATGTTCATTCTTGCTTAGTGATTATGAATAAATTAATTTTAAAATGGTGAACACTTTGTAATCTCAATAGATCAATTAACCTAATTACTTTAAGAAAGTGAATAGTTGTTTAACTACGTTAGGGGTTACTTTAGATGTGGGTTTGTTCAGAACAAGTTTATGAATAAAATCTGTTTCTAAAATACAAAGTCCATGGAAATAATCCAAGTCAACATCTCAAAGCTAACTAGGTAGACTACTAATAAAAATTCTCATATTAGCTAAATGGAATTATTCAGAGGTAAGCAACAGTATCTGAAATTTCCAATCCCTTAGAACAGCAGCAATAGGATATTATTTTCAGATGTCTGATTCATTTCCAGAAGGATCCATGACATATCTCTATTCTGTGGTCATTGCATTCTTGGGACTTCCGTAACATTTTTGTTAGGGCATGGGATTGTTCTACCTTAAAGAAGAGAATATAATTGGATTATTCATACAAACTATGGACAACTTTAAGTATATATGTAATTGTTAGTGGATGACTTGTGTCATCTAATCTTTTTTACATACTTGCTCTTATGTTTTTTTATTGTTTCCTTTTTAATGCATTTAGTTTTATTAGTTATTTATTAATGCATTTATTTAAAATACATAAGAATCAGATTCTTTTTCCTTCATCCTTGTGATTCTCACTAAGTAGTTCTTGGGTGTGAGGCAGGAGTTTGCATTCCTAACAAAAGTCCCAGGTGATGTGAGTGACTTAGGTGTTGTACTTGGAGAAACTTTGACATACCATATTTCGAGTGACTGAATTGATTGCTGACTTAGCAGTCTTCACTTGATCTCAGCCAAAAGGCTGAGAAGTGATGACTTAGCAGTCTGTTCAGAAAAATTCCTTGACCTGACCTTGATTTTTACCTCTGATATGTACATATAGGTTAAGAATGACATATTTGAGATCTGGGTCCTAATACTGTTTACAAAGACTAGGGGGATAAGAAGAGGCATTCTGTCTTGCCTCTGGGCTAAGGAAGGAAGGAAAAATGGAAGAGTTAGACAAGGAAGCTTATCTCTAAGCAGACCTTTATCCATGGAGTTGAGACTGGAAGGGGACAACTGAAATTTAGAAACTTGTAGGAAAATGTACCCAAGGTAATAGAACAATCCCAGATATTTTGCATGCACAATCATGATTAAGATTAATAGAATAGAAATTGTTATTGGGTTTCCATAAAATGAAGGGACTTGGATAATTCCACAGGTTTTCCGTACACCCCAGCAGCATAACTACATAGGGAGTAGAATAATTTTCTATGTAAAGCAAAGTAAGACTGAGAGAGTATAAGGCCTAAGACGACCCCATTGAATTTTCTAATTTTCTGTTATCCCAAAGTGTTTCACAGCTAGGAGAGAGAGGAAAAAGAGAAAGAGACAGAATTAATGGCAGATGTTGAAGGATGCTTCTGATATGCACTCATTTATATACAAAGATCAGGTAGAAAAAGGGACACCTCAAATGATGTTTGAAGGATAAAAAATGGAGAGCAGGTAGAAAATATCACACCTTTCTATAACTTGTACTGCCAAAAATTCCTTTAGGGTTTTTCTTTTATTATTGAAGTAGAGTTGACATGCAATGTTATATTCATTTCAGGTGTATAACATAGTGATGCGACAACTCTACATATGACTTAATGTATAGACACCATTTTCACCACATGAGTTTATCACAGTATTACTGATTATTTTCCTATATTGTACTTTTTCCTTTTCATGACTTGCTTATTTTATAACTAGAAGTTTGTACCTTTCAATCCCTTTCACCTAGTTTGCATATTCTCCTATGACCCTAGAATATCTTTAGTCTTAGTCAAAATTCAGAGGCTCAAGATGACATAAACTTAAAGAAATATAAGGTTCACTACCTGGTGGAGTTGGACTTTGAAACAAAAATAAATTCATTTATAGAGGAATAAAAATAATAATATTTATTGAATGCCTACAGTTGTGTCTTACAAGGGCTCAACATTGTAACTGAGAGAATTAATAAAAATGAATGAATATATTGAATAATTATATAGACAGTGTATTTATGATTACAGATATGCTCTTTTCTTTCTTCATTTTTTCAAGTATATTTATTGAGTTCCTACTCTTTATCAGAAAACTGCTCTGGGAGATATGAGTGAAAAAATCATATCCTCTTAGAAATTACAATATAGTGGAAGAAATGCAAACAGCAGAGAAACAATCAAACAACTGGATTGTCACCAATGCTATGCAGATAACTTTAAGTGGGATAATATGTTAGAGTATTGGAAATGCTATTCTAGTAGGATGTTAAGAAGAGCCTGACATAATGTTAGCTTTTGCTCCATAATAAACCATAAACCATCTCCAAATTAAGTGAATTAAAACCACAACCATCTCTTTAATTTCTCAAACCTATGACATGTCTATCTTATTGTTGGTTTAGGCTTTCCTATGGGTCTGCAGTCAGCTGGAGAACTGCCTGGGGTTGAATTATCATGAAAGCTCTTTCTCATACGGATGGAAGTTTGTAGACTGTTGGCCAATGGAACAAGAAATACTGGCCACATGTCTCTCATCATCCATAAACTACTCTGATCTTGTTTACATGCCATAGAATAATCACAATGATTCTAATTGTCACAAAATAGAGAGTTGCAGAGTGCAATTGGAAAGCTTTGCTTGTACAACATTTGTTATTATGTCAAGTCCCATGGCCAGTTCCAGCATCAGCGTGAGAAGGCACTACCAAAGAACATGTATAAAGAAAGGGGAAGTTTTATTTTGTTTGGGTATGGGCCAGGATGGCAGGATAGGAGGCTCCTGACTTTCCCTCCTCCTACAGATGCACTGAATATACAACTAAAACATCAATTCCCTCTGAGAGGAATCCAGGAACTAGTTGAATGAATCCTATACATAAGGTGACTGAGAAGATATCTACACTAAAACAGGTAAGAAAGACTGAGATACACTGTAACCATAAACCCCCATCCCCAGTACAACACCTTAACAATGGAGAGGAAATCCCACACTCCCAGTTTCTCTGTAAGGGGTAAAGAGTTTGTACCACACAGAAAGCACCTAAACTTTTAAGACCCATCACTTTCTTCAACTATCCCCTCCAGGTTCCTCATTGAAAGAGCAGGCAAAAATGCCCATCTCTTAGTCTTTCCCTGGAAGAGAATTGACTACAATTTCAAAAAACACCTACCTCAGGGCCTCTGGGTGGCTAAGTTGGTTAAGCCTCCAAGTCTTGGTTTTGGCTCAAGTCATGATCTTAGGATCTTTAGATGGAGATCCACATCCTGGCTCTGTAGTCATCAGGAAGTCTACTTTAGATTCTCTCTCTCTGTCTGTCTCTCACCCTGCTCACACTCTATTTCTCTTTTTCTGTCTCTAAAATAGATTAAAAAAATCTTTAAAAAATAATAAAATGAAAAATAAAAAAAAATTGAAAATTCACAAAGTCAATAGAAATTAAACAGCAGGGTGCCTGGGTGACTCAGTGGGTTAAGCATCTGCCTTCGTCTCAGGTCATGATCCCAGGGTCCTGGGATCCAGCCCCGCATCAGGCTCTCTGCTCAGCAGGGAGCCTGCTTCCCCCTCTCTCTGCCTGCCTCTCTGCCTACTTGTGATCTCTCTCTCTCTGTGTCAAGTAAATAAATAAAAATCTTAAAAAAAAAGAAATTAAACAACATGTTTCTGAATAACCAATGGTTCAAAGAAGAATCAAAAGGGAAAGAAAAGATATATTTAAAGAAATAAAAAGAGAAACACAATATACCAACTTTATGGGATCAGCAAAAGCAATTTCTTGAAAGGGAAGTACGCAACGATAAACATACTCAGAAAGGTCTCAAAAGATTTAACTTTACATCTCAAGGAACTATAAAAAGAAGAACAAACTAAGCCCAAAGTAAGTAGAAGGAAGGAAATGATCAAGATTGGAGTGAATACCAGTGAAATAAAGACCAGAAAGACAATAAAAATATGTCAACGAAACTAAGAGCTAGGTTTTTGTTTTTGTTTGTTTTTTTTTTAAGATAAACAACATTTACAAGTCTTTAGCTAGACTAATGAAGGAAAAGAAAGAGAAAATCCAGATAAATAATATCAGAAATGAAAGGTGAAACATTCCAACTGATACTACACAAATGCTAAAGATCATAAGACATTATTTTAACCAATTATATACCAGCAATTACAATAACTGAGAAGAATTGAATATATTCCTAGAAACATAGAACCTAACAAATCTGAATCATGAAGAAATAGAAAATCTCGAAAGACCTTTTATGAGTAAGAAAATTGCATCAGTAACCAAAAGCTTCCCAACAAAGAGAAGACCAGGACCAAATAGCTTCACTGGTGAATTCTACAAAACAACTGAAGAAAAATTAATACCAATCCTTCTCAAAATCTTCCAAAAAATTGAAGAGGAGGGAACCCTTCCAAATACATTTTGCGAGGCCAGCATTTCCTTATACCAGAGACAGATAAGGAAACTATAAGTAAAGAAAACTATAGGTCAATACTCCCGATGAACAAACATACAAAAAGTTCTCAAATAAAGAATTAGCAAGCTCAATTCACCAGCACATTAAAAGGTTCATACACCATGATCAAATGGAATTCATTCTTGGGATGCAAGAATGGTTCAGTGCATGCAAATCAATAAATGTGATAAACCACATTAACAAAATGAAGAATAAAAATCATATGATTATCTGAGTAGCTACAGAAAACACACTTGACAAAGTTCATTATCTCATGGTAAAACTCTCAACATAGTGGGTTTGGAAAGAACATACATTAACATAATAAAGACCATAAATGACAAGCCGACAGCAACATCATACTCAACAGCAAAAAGCTGAAAGTTTTTCTTCTGAGATCAGGAATATAACAAGGTGCCTATTCTTAATTTTTTTAAAGATTTTATTTATTTATTTGACATAGAGAGAGACAAACCACAAGTATGCAGAGAGAGAGAGGGGGAAGCAGGCTCCCTGCTGAGAAGAGACCCCGCCCCCCCCTCCCCCCGATGCAGGGCTTGATTCCAGGACCCTGGGATCATGACCTGAACTGAAGACAGAGGCTTTAACCCACTGAGCCACCCAGGCACCCCCAAAGATGCCTATTCTTGCCACTTCTGGAAATTCTAGTCAGTATAATTACGCAAGAAAAATAAATAAAAGTCATTCATATCAGGAAGCAAGAAAATTGTTTCTGTTCACAGATGACATGGCTTTTATATAGAAAACCCTAAAGATTCCACCAAAAAAAGAGTTAGAAGTAATGAACATATTTAGTAATGTTGTTTGATACAAAATCTATATACACATATCAGCTGTGTTTCTTTTCTTTTCTTTTTTTTTAATTTTATGTATTTATTTGACAGACAGAGATCACAAGTAGGCAGAGAGGCAGGCAGAGAGAGAGAAGGAAGCAGGCTCCCTGCTGAGCAGAGAGTCCGATGTGGGGCTAGATCCCAGGACCCTGGGTTCATGACCTGAGCCCAAGGCAGAGGCTATAACCCACTGAGCCACTCAGGCGCCCCTCAGCTGAGTTTCTATATACTAAAACAAACTATCAGAAGAAAGAATGAAGAAAATAAACTCATTTGTCAATAGTATTGAAAACAATAAAATACATAGGAATAAATAAGTCAAAGAGATGAATATTTTGTACACTGAAAACCATAAAACATGGATTATAGAAATTTAGAAGATACAAATAAATAGGAAGATAATTGAGTTTATGGATTAGAAGAATTAATATTGGCCCATACTACCTAAAGAGATCTATAGATTTAATGTAATACCTATCAAAATTCCAACAACATATTCCACAAATGTAGAAAAAAATCCTAAAATTTGCATGAAATCACAAAAGACCTCAAATAGCTTAACCAATCTTGAGAAAGAAGAGCAAAGCTGGAGGCATTACACTTCCTGAGTTCAAACAACATAACAAAGCTACAGCAATCAGAAGACTATGGTATGAAATAGAAAGACACATGGATCAATGGAACAGAATCAAGAGCCCAGAAATAAACCCACACACATATGGTTGATTAATATTCAACAAGGTTCCCAGAATACGCAATGAAAAAATGATGGCTCTTCAATAAATAGTGTTGGTAAAACTGAATATCCACATGAAAAAGAAAGAAATTGAACTCCTATCTTAACACTGTACATAAAACTAACTCAAAATGGATTAAAGACCTGAATGTAATATTAAATTCTAAAACTCCTGAAAGAATACCCAGGGGATAAATTCCTTGACTTTGGTCCTAGCAATGTTCTTTGTTGTTTTGTTGTTTGTTTGCTTTTCCACCAAAAGCAAAGGAAATAAGAGCAATAATAAACTAGTGGGACATTCTCAAACTAAAAAAAAAAAAAAACTTCTTCACAGCAAAGAAAACCACCAACAGAATGAAAAGGCAACGTATGGAATGGGAGAAAAATGTGTGCAAACCATTTATCTAATAGGGGTCAAATATAGAAAAAATATATAAGAAATTCATACAACTAGGGTGCCTGGGTGGCTCAGTCGTTTAGCGTCTGTCTTCAGCTGAGGTCGTGATGCCAGGGTGCTGGGATCCAGCCCCAAGTTGGGCTCTCTGCTCTGCAGGAAACATACTTCTCCCTCTTCCACTCCTCCTGCTTGTGTTCTCTCTTTCGCTGTGTCTCTCTCCATCACATTAAAAAAAAAAAAAAGATTAGAAATTCATATAACTATTTAGCAAATGAACAAAAAAAAACCCCTGGAAGGCAAAGGATCTGCTCAGACATTGTTTCCAAAAAAAGATATGCAAAGGCCCAAAGGTATATTAATGCTCAACATCATGGAAACATAAATCAAAACCACAACAAGCTGTTTATATCACTCCTATTAGCATATCAATTATCAAAAAGGCAAGAGTCTTGGTGAGGATGTGGAGTAAAGGGAACATTTGCACACTGGTGGTGGGAAGATAAACTGGTAGAATCAGTATGGAAAACCAGATGGAGATTCCTCAAAAATTTTTAAAAAGAACTACCATATGATTCAGCAATCCACTTCTGCATATATATCTGAAGGAAATTAATCACTAACTTGAAGAGATATTTGCAGTCCCATGTTCACTGCAGCATTATCTACAATAGCCAAGATAAGAAAAGAACCCATGTATTCATCAAAGATGAACGAACAAAGAAACTGTTATATCTATATTATGGAATATCTTCAGCTTTAAACAAACAAAACCAAAATCCTTCCTCTTCAGACAACATGAATGAAACTGGCAGGCATTATGCTAAGTAAAATAAGCCAAAGACAGGTATTTCATGATATTACTTACATGAGGAAAAAAAAAAAAATGGACACATAGAAATAGCAAGTAGAATGGTGGTTGCTAGGTGCTGGAGCATAGGAGAGAATGTGGAAAGGTGGGAAAAAGGGTATAAACTTTCAGTTATAAGATGATTAAATTCTTAAGGTGTAATTTATAGCATGGTGACTATAATTAATAATATTGTATTCTATAATTGAAAATTTCTAAGAGAAATCTTTAAAGTTTTCATCAAAAAGTGAAAAAAAGGAGGCAACTATGTGAGGTGACCAATATATTAGTTAATTTGTGGGAGTCTTTTCAGAATGTATAGTTCTATGTTTAAAAGATAAAGAGATGGTTGTGTCTTTAATCCCTGGGTATGGGGGTGGCTTTTTGTGAAGCAAAAGCTAAAAAGTGGGTGTCTGATAGGTGCCTGGGTTGTTCAGGTGGTTAAGCATCTGCCTTTTGGCTCAGGTCCTGAACCCTGGGTCCTAGGATCAAGCTCTGTTTCAGGCTCCTTGCTCAGTGGGGAGCCTGATTCTCCCTCTGTCTGCAGCTCCCCCTGCTTGTGCGTTTTCTCTCTCTCTCTCTTTCACTCTCTCATTCTCTAACAAATAAATAAATAAGTAAAATCTTTAAAAAAAAAAAAAAAAAGAATCCAGACCCTCAGGCAGAAACTTAAAAAAAAAAAGAAAAGGGTGTCTGAGTTTCCAGTAGGCGAAGAAGTAGGACCAAAAAAGTTGACAACTAGGAATATTGTGTTGTGTGTTTGTGCATGTGTGTGCATTTATGAGCAATCATGTTACTATTTCACTTCATGGAATACTCATATGTTTGATGTGATAAGGTGCCTGGACAGTTATAACTGGTTTATGAGATTTACTTGGGGAGAAATGTTTACGGTACAATTCAGAATGCTAGCAATATTTATAATGATGCTCCTTCTACAACTTAAAGTTAGATGGCAAGCCTTTTCTATTTCATTAAGTGATGTGCAGTAAAATTTTACACAGCTCCTTAATAGCAATTTGCATCATAAAGGAAAGAATGAGGATATGTTAATTGGTTTGAGAATTATTTTTCTATTTATCACATTCATTTCCATTTTGGAGTGAGGCTCCCAAACTAAAATTCAAGCTTACTATATTCAGTTGTGTCCTAGGTGACCTTGTTTAATGCATGGTTATAGTTACACTGAATAATCAATGGAAAAACAGGAAACTTTAAAGTCTAATGAATAGAATACTCTATGGTATTTAAGATAAAAATGACTAGCTTTTCATTTTTTTCTCTATGCTTTTTGGAAAACTAATTCCCACCTTTCACCTGCATGAACTCTAACTGGGACACCTGATACACTTTTGGCCATGTAGGTTAGTTCCATTAAAAATTCTATTGCTCACAAAGTTAAAAATATGCACTTTCCATCCAACACTTATCACTATTGATTTTTAAAATAACTTTGCTCTGATACAGGTTGCTTTTACACTTCATCAAGACAGGACTCCAGGTCAAAATGATATTTCATAGTCTATTGTTAGGGCAATTAATGGTCTCTGATTGTAACCACTAGTCCATTGTGCTAATCTAACACTAAAAATAAAATATAAGAATTACTAGTTTTCATTTGCACTGAAAGTTTTCCTAGATAAACTAGGATATATGGATCATTTCTAAAAACGTTTTCCAAAAAAAATATGGGCCAAGGAAAATTATAGGTTTAATTCATTCAAAATCTTCATAAAATATATTTTCTTTCCTAACAAGCCATTAGCTCTAAAGGACAGTTGCTTGCTTCATGATGTTTGCTGAATAGAAGAGATGTATTTTTTTGGACTAATCACTATTTTACCAATCTGTGCAAGTGGGTGATGACAGAGGGCAAAGGGAAGAATTTTCCAGTACATATTCCAGAAAACACTAAATCCACAGAACGTTTTATAAATGCTCCTACTAATGTAAAGATGTAGGAAGATGTTTAAAACAAACAAAAAAGATCATCAACTTATCCTCCATTTTGAACATTACTAATAAAAAGTATTGAACAACCACAACCAAAAAGTACTGAAAAATTTTGAAAGTGTTCTAATTACTGGAGTTCAGTTTTTCTTTTCCAGAATTTCCATTTTCCAAACCAAAAATTGAGTAGAAAAAATTATATCAGAAATCAATATGCTTTCTCAGAGTATGTGGACACTGGGAAAAGAAACTTCTTTGAGTTTGTGACCATTTCATATTTTATTGAGGCCAGTTAGTAGAGTGACTTTTCTTTCCAATTTATTACAATCATCCAAGTAGACTGTTAGTACAGATGCTACTAAAGCCTTACTGTTGAGGGTTAATATTAAATCACCATTCTTATATTCTTCTTCCTTATTAGATCAATAATGCAAAAGGTTTAATGTAATATCAAAATACTTGCATTCATCAAACTGGAAATATCTTGTGGTGCACCCCCTGCTGTTTTTAAAAATTACTGAAGGAATTTTATTGAATCAATGAATAAATTTGGGAGATTTTATGAGCCAAGTTAGCAAATAAATTGGGAGAAATGCAGGGTTAATTGGTAAATAGAATAAGGCATAATAAACATAAGGCTATGTAACATAAGTTCCTTTCTGTCCTATATTAAAAATTGAACATATGTAAGATATTTCAGAACACATATGTGATGGATTTGAAGCCTCTACTATATCATAGTTTACTACATATAATATTGGTGTTTAATACATGCTGAATAATTTGAAATTATTGGTGTTATTTTATTGAATTTACATTTGATTTTCATTTATTGGTTAGGTGGTATTTTATTGAATTTACTTTTGATTTTCATTTATTGGTTAGGTGATATCCAGTGTGGTGACTGTAGTCTGAAGCAGTTGTCTGAACTGTATTTTCAAACATATAAAAAATGTCCGGTGGACCTGAAATGATCCCTTAGTTTTGCAATTTATTTTTGGCAACATGTTTAATTTCTCACAAATGCCTTGCTTAGTGCTATGACAGTCAAAAACTTGTTCTGTTTCCTGAAACCAGTTTCTTTAAGTAAGAATCTGCCACCTTAACAACTACACAACTTTTAACTAATTGAACAACATGCTACTCCTTTACTGAGTTCCTAAGTCAGAAGATGTTTATTGAAATAATAAGCTGAAAAAGTTTATTTAGTTATGTCTGTTGTTTAAGCAAGGAACAGACAAACCTTGAAACACTTAAGGTCATTAAAACTGTTGAACTGTTATACTTTGAAATGTTCAGTTTTAGGTAAATTGCAAATATATACATTACACATGCTCAACATCGTTAGTTTTTAATGAAATGAAAATTAGAGTCACAATATTTTATATGATATGCCTATTCAAATGCTAATATTAAATAAGGGTGACCATATCAAATATTGATAGAGATAGGAAGGAACTTAAACTCTTTCATACTCTGCAGGTATGAACAGAAAATAATACAACTACCTTGGGCAAAGTTTGGCAGGTCCTTTTTTTAAAATTAAGCGTGTATCAGCCATTCTCCTACTAAGCTTTACTCAGGGCAGTGGTGGGGTGAAGTTAGGAGAAAATGTGTATCTATACAAAGACCTGTACATTTATTCACAGCAGAGATATGTGTAATTGATAAAAATGATCTTAATGTCCATTAGCTCATGAATAAATTGTGGTATGACAGAGACAATGGAATCTTAGCCATAAAAGTGGGTGAACTATTGCTATAACCAACACCATGGGTGAACCTCAAAATAATGATGTTGAGTGAAAGAAATTGGACCTCTCCTTGCCCCCTGCTGAGAGTCTACAGTTTTGGAAGTAGATTAGGAGTACTTTTGCTCTCTTCTATCTAATATTTCCTTTCAATATAAGATTCCTGGCCTTTCCAGAGATGATCTAAGAGAAAAGAGGAAGGGAAAGTAAAGCCAAAATGTTTTACTGGGCATATGTGTTATCTTAAAGTGTCTTTGCCGAAGGATTATAGTGCTATTGTGGTTTGTGGTCATGTGTTCTAGGTTGGATCCCTTCAACTGCCACTCTCTCAATGTAGACCATACCAATCTTTCATTTGCATACTCCAACCCCCTTCCTGCTTTGACATTTGAAGATGTGTTCCATCTCTGTCTTCTGTGGATGGACATACCACCCTCTGGAACTGTAAACGTTTTAGAGGTTGTTGGGATTCACACACTCTTGATTGGTTTGGGAGGAAAGTGCAGATCATTCCTAGACACAGTCCTTGTCTAGTCAGGTCCAACCTTCATCTTTGTCAAGCATGGGTCAGATATCAGCCCCTGTATCTCCCATGGCAGGAGACGAATAGTAACATTTTCAAGTAGTATTATACCCTGTGGACTTGAGAAAAGTAGCCTGCACTTTCCACCTTGCTGTAGAATGGAATTTTAGTATAGGAATTTCTGATTACCATTTCCTTACAAAATTCTACAGATAAATCTGACCTTTTTATACATTAAATATGGTGAACCTTCTAACTGGTTCCCAACCATCTACTATTAAATGTCTTCTTGGAGTTACGTCTTACAACTACTTTGGAATATAGCATCTAATAATTTTAAGTCTCAGACAAAAGTGAGTTAAGAAACTTCTCTTTAACAACCTGTTACAGATTTACTGACTCAGAGATATTTATGGAACATTTACTCTGTGTAAGACACTGTACCAGATTACGTAGAGAATAAAGAAATGATTATAAACATGTATTCTCAGGTACCTTTTACAGAATTTAATATGGAAAACTAGATATGTAGGTGCATGAGTATAAGTCAGAAAGCAGTGTGCCACAAGAGAGACACAAATAAGGTATGAAAAGCTCCTTTATTCTGGATTTGTAGGATTTGGAATAGTAGAGAGAGTGGGAGAAAATCTATATGAGTAAAAAAGATGATTAAAACTAGGGCATATGATACTTTATAAAAAATAGTCCTTCATCACTAGTTATTTCCATTAGTATAATAATTCAATTTAAAAATCTCAGACTTCATGACTTCGGTGTTATCCAAATATCTATTAGCATGTTTCCTAATTTATTTGAAATGAGCAAATTGAAATATTTATGTGCACATTAAATTCTAAAAATATAATAAATCACAGTTTCATTTACAGTTTGTTAGTGAATAGATTACCTCCTATGCTTCCTGGTTACTTTCATATTGATCAGAGAGTTAATACCCAGATAGAAATGATACTTACACTTTATAATTTGCCTTTAATCATGAGGTTTTGTGTTTTTTTTGTATTCAATGAACATCTTATTTCGGTTAAGATTATGCTACATCATGAAAAGTAGACACTCTAAAAGTTTAAAAAAAAAACAAAAAAAGAAAAGGCAGTATTCTATAATAAAGCTTATTAACAAGAGTCTCTCTTATCTTTATATAACTCTATGAGGGTGTTTATGAAATGAAAATATATAAATCAAGCTTGAGATGCCAGGTAGTTTCAGGGTGCTTTTTGGTTTTTTTTTTTTTTTTTTTTTTTTTGGTAATAACTATAAGCTGGGATAGAATAGTGTTTGGTAGCAGAGTAAACGATCTCCCAAGCCCTTAGCTTGAGCACAATAGAGTGCATATTCTATATAGGGAAAAAGAGAAACTATCAAATGTGTGTATGCGTGTGTTCATGCATGTTCATGTATATTTGTATACACCCGTTCCTTCATGCTGCAACCACAGACAGTGGTGGTTTCCCTGGCCCCTCACCACCTATTTCTGCATCATTCAAGTGTCTTCTCTTAGAATGTAGACCATTGAAACTTGGGTTTTCTCTCAATGTTATCATCAAACACCATCTAACATCTTTCCTTTTATTTTAGCTCATGCAGTCCTTTTATTTCAGAGGAAGATATAGAGAAGCAATGATATTAAAATCATAGATTTCAGTGGCAGTAAACAGGTGGCCAGGATGAGTGCTCTTACTCCTGTAAACACCAGAAGTTGGTTATAGCCTATATAGCAAATTTGCAGGAGAATAACTGTGCCAAAGCTATCAATAGAGTTGCCATGATAATTTATGGATTTAAATGTTCAATTGTATTTTAACCAAATAAAAAATTAATTTGATGAACTACTGACATTTGCAATAGTGTACAAAATATAACTTCTGTTTTAAATTATAAAGTATTTTAATTAGTTGAAACTTAGATAATTTTTAAAATAAGAAATTTTAAGAAACTATAAGAAACTATATTTTAAGAAACTATAAGAAAACTATAAGAAATAGTTTCAAACAATAACATGTTTTTATCATTCTTCATGATTTAAAAGCACTTCATATATTTTGTTAGTTATTCATTACAATAAAGTAGAGAATAGATTTCCTGTATTTTTAAGAGGGTCCTAAGAATCTCAGAGGAAAGAAAAGAGATCATTATTTGTCTTCAGATTCCATGCATTTTATTTTTTCTACAATATTTTATACATGTTATAATGATATTCAGATGTGAGGGATATGTGACCACATAATAAAATTTAAAAACAAAACAAAAGTAAACAATATAAGCTAAAAGTATAAATTTGTCTAAACAACTATCCAAAGAATAAAATCAATAAGAAATGTACACTTGGAAAAGAAATTAATCATTAGTATGGGATTAAAATGTGAGGTAAAAAAAGTAATAACATCTTAAAACTACAAATGAAATAGACCTGGAAAGTCAATATTGACCATAAGCTTGAAAGAATGTTCTTGCTAATCAAACTTAGTGCTGGTTGTAGTAGGATTTATTAAAGAATTGTATAAATTGTTGCATATTTTCCTAACAAATCCAAAGTCTAATTGCTGAACAAAGTCTAATAAATAAACATGAGCTATGCAGGTTCACTTAAGAACTAAATTGTGCAGCTCTGGGATCTTAGCATAAAGAGAGAAGAATGTGTGCTAGTATCTAGAAGGTAGAAGCTGACCTAGTTCTTTAAGATCAATAGTAGCAGGATTAAAAAAAATTAAAAGAAAGGTGAAGTGACTCACAAATAAAGACACAGCAGTGGGGAACTATGCAACACAGAGAAGAGATTGGTATGACTATAGAAAAATTATTTAGACGTATATTACTCTGCTCAGGCTGATGTAAGAAGATGTTGCAAGGTGGGTGGCTTAAACAACAGAAATTAATTTTCTCACAGTTCTGGAGGCAAAGAGTTCAAGATCAAGGGACCTTTCTCCTGGCTTATGGATTTCCACCTTCTCCCTGTATCCTCACATGATCTTTAGGAAAGACAACTTCAGCTTCTTTTCCCCCTTTATAACGACACCAATCCTATCAACTAGGGAATCACCCTTATGATCTTATTTAACCTCAATTACCTCCTTAAAGGCCCTATCTCCAAATACAGTCACATTGGGAGAATGACTTCAACATATGAATTTTTAAGGGATACAATGCGGCCCATAAGAGGGGGATATAGGTATTAAAGTGAAGTGGATGTTAGGTTTGTACCAGTACATTAGAGATGGATTTTGTGGGAAGGTGCAGGTAGCTTTAGAAGGATATATAGAGCATGTGTAGGGGCAAGAAGTTCACATGCATCCACCCCAGTGCCAGTGGGGCATGTGGTCTTTTCATTCACCTATTGCTGACTAGAGTTTTCCATAGCACCTTTTAGGTATTCTAAAAAATGTTTCAGTGTTTTTTCTATGAAAATTTTCATTAAGCTCATTTTCCATTTCCAGTGAGGATCGGGGAGCTTTGAAAAATTACAGTTAAAAGTAAAAAAGCCTGTTTCCATCTTAAAATTGTCCAATTTGGGGAAAATGTCCAGTCTTCCAGGTGTTCTTCTGCTCCTTGGTATGTCTGATGTGTAGAGGACTGTCTATATGCATCATGACAAAAAATGAGTCTAAGCCCTGAATTAGACCTTCCTGCTGTCCTCTGGGTACTTATGGGCTTATACAATGATATTCCATACCATTGAGTGTCCTGCTGTTATTTATGTTGCAAATTGTGTCTGGAAAAGCCCATCTGTGTCCTGGCTACATGCAAAACCTGCTGGGACCTCCTTTTGGACCCTTCCTCATCACAGCTCTTGCTGGAACTCTGGAATCCTGGGAACTCAACATGTTCCCTGTTCAGTGCTTGTCCTAGGCTCTTTGAACTGTAGCCCTTGCCATGGGCCATCACCTTCGCTCAATACATTAGACCTACTGGCTCTCAACTATCTCTTCAAAGGGGCTAAAAATTGACTTAGGTATAAGAGGGATACTCTTTAACACCTCCATGGGTCTAAATAAGTCAAGAACAGTTTATCTTCTCCTAAAATTATATAGGTCCAGGGCTCTTTTCAAGGTGGTCTAGAGTTTGTAATGGCAATATAAACAAATGCTCTGATGGACTCAAATTTCTTCTTTATTTGGTGGCATTTTGGAGTTTTGTGACCCCCCCTTCTCTATGAAGTTATAACGTAGACGAGTTTGACTGCTTGCTCTCTTCCTTTCTCCCTCCGTGAAGCAAGAACAAGAATTTCTTAACCAGGAGGTACTGCTTTATTATGTTTTCCTCCTTTCAAAGTCATAATCACACCTGCCCTTTTTGTAAGATAGACTGAAGTTTAGACTTAGGTCTAAGGGTGTGGAGAGACATTCTAATTATGACATATTTAAAATACATTGACCTAATATTTTCACAATATAATTTGCATGTTAATTAATTTATGCATTTATTCTTACAGAAAATCTATTGAAAGGTTTAATGTTAGTACAAAATGCCAGGCTATCAAGATAAGTAATGAATTACAGAGTCTAAGTTCTCAATGAGTTTAGAGTAGGGCAAGGAAGAGAAAAAGAAAATCACGGAAGATTATTATAAATGTTACAGTAGAGGAGGAAGAGTATTATAGAAGAAATTGTCAGAGAGATATCACTAGTATAGGCAACTCACCTTCATGTTCAAGAATGAATTAAGGAACATCTTGCAAGCACCCAGAAGGGCCATGACTCAGTGTGACAGTTAACAGGGAGTAGTTTCCTATAGAAAAAGGAATAGAAATAAAAATGCCACTTTAGGATGATTAATCTAATATTAGAATATAGAAGGGTTGGAGAGGATAGAGACAAGGGTAGATGACACTGTCTGAGCCTCAAAATTGATATATGAATGGATTGAGAAGAGAAATTCTTGGGAAGGGAGGATGTTATAACATTTAGAAAAAAAAGTTAAAAATATCACTAAAGATGGCATCTATGGCCAAGGTGAACCCTACAATGAAATGTCACAATAAAAAATAATCCAATAAGATAATGAGAAGTATTAAATAAAATAATTACGGAAGGAGTGGAAAGTAATCTTCCTGCTGTTCTACATCAATCAGGTTTTTATAATTGTGTCTCGTTTTAGATATTGAACTTTAAAAAGTAAAAAAAAAAAAAGATGAAAGAACAGGAGATGGTCAGGGAAGGGAAGCAAAGATAATTAACCTTCTGGCAAATAGAAATTAAATGAATTAGATCTGTTTAGCTTAGTGAAAGGTAGGACAAGGCTGATCTGATTATAGAAATGAGTCACTCATAGAGCAATTAGGAAGGAGGTGCAGTTTTCCAAGTCCTTAGATGACTAAACAATAGGAAATAGAGTTTAATACAGCAGTAATTTTATTTTCAGATATAAAAAAAAAAAAACACTTTAAAATCTACTACTAAAGCACTGTTATATAGCTTCCTGTGTTTTTGTAGGTTCCCACAGGACTGTCTTTCAGTTCATTAGCCTCTGTCTGTCCCGACTGCTTACTGAGGAGTTAGGGAGGGGAACTAGATGTGCTCATGGTCTATGATTTAAATAAATCTGCAACAGTTTTTTTCTTTCTTTTTTAAATGATTTTATTTACTTATATGACAGAGAGAGAGTATATGGCGGCAGAGGGAGAACCCGTCTCCCTGCTGAGTGGGGAGGCCAGCCCAGGACTCCATCCCAGGACTCTGAAATCATGACCTGAGCCAAAGGCAAACACCTAACTGACTGTGCTACCTAGGTGCCCCTGCAACAGATTCTTAACTTGATTTCATGTATTTGCTCTGAAAATTAATTTAAAATACTGTAACTTTGGGGCACCTGGGTGGCTCAGTGGGTTAAGCCTCTGCCTTCCACTCAGGTCATGATCTCAGGGTCCTGAGATCAAGCCCCGCATCGGGCTCTCTGCTCAGCAGGGAGCCTGCTTCCCCCCTCTCTCTGCCTGCCTCTCTGTCTACTTGTGATCTTTGTCTGTCAAATAAATAAATAAAATCTTAAAAAAAAATAATATAACTTTTGGGGCACCTGGGTGTCTCAGTGGGTTAAAGCCCTCTGCCTTTGGCTTGGGTCATGATCTCAGGATCCTGGAATCGAGCCCCGCATGGGGCTCTCTGCTCAGCGAGGAGCCTGCTCGCCCCCCACCCCCCTTCTCTGCCTGGCTCTCTGCCTGCTTGTGATCTCTGTCTGTCAGGTAAATGGATAAAGTCTTTAAAAAAAATAATAATATAACTTTTTCTCACCATGCTCTTTTAAAGTCAATAGCCTCCCCATAAAGTGTGATTAAAGTTTGAAGGAAAAGAAAGTAGTTTATAAATTGCTTTACCTTCAGGGTACCTGGGTACTGGTTAAGAATCTGCCTTTGGCTCAGGTCATGATCCTGGCGTGTTCTGGGATCCAGCCCACATCCGGCTACCTGCCCAGTGGGAGCCTGCTTCTCCCTCCCTCTCTGCCTCTTCCCTCTTCCCCTCTTCTGGTTGTGCTATCTCTCTCTCTCTCTCTCTTTCAGATAAATAAATAATTAAATCTTAAAAAAATTTCAAAAATATTTTATATTTTACTTTACTACCCATAAAAAATTCAAAATCCAGTCCTTAAAAATATATTAATCAAGAGTGTTTTCATTAATTTTCTAGTAATTTAATAACTGACGTTATGATTTTGCCTTTTATAAATTATATGGAAAAATCTTAATTTACACTAATTCAAGTGGACCCTTTTAGAACACTCCAGGATGTTCAAGATCTGATTAATTTTATGTTTCTTTCCAAATATATCTAAATTTCCTATGCCTTTTCATAAACTTCTAAAGCTGTCTGTGCACAAACTGGACATAATCTGAGGTCAGTGGGAAGAGAATTGAACTCCACTTCCTAGAAGAATTATCAACAAGCATGAGGGCAAGTTAAATTCATTTACTACAGTAACAGAAATACATATGTTGATGAAGATACATTTAGATTGGGCATAAAACCCATTTCTTGGAGACTTCTTTAACCTGTAATTTGTGAAGATCAAGTGCGTTAAACAGGTCAGATGTGTCCATGAATGACAATCAAAAGTGACATTTACAAAACACTCAAAATTTTAGAGTCACCATATCATAGGATGTTCTGCCAATGAGGTTGAGTTTGACTGATAGTCTGGAGCAATTAGTCCAGGGGGGAATTGGCAGTATGTTTCAGGAGGTAAGGAGCTGGGATCACACATTTGAACTGGTAGGCAATGGGTAGGTAATAGAAGTTTATTTAGACATGCTTGTTTGCTTACTATTGGTGCTTTTTCTTATTGTAAACAGAGTATGCCCGTAGTAACTTAGTTTTTAAGGAATGCAAGATTGTGTCAGTGGTTGTTGGTTTCAACCTACAATTAAGTATAAAGGGGATGTTTTCATAGAAAAGTTAAGAAATCGTATCATCTCACCTAAAAGGAACTACAGTACACTGCACATGGGAAAGATAGGTGGGATTATTGTGGGACAGATACTTTGGAGGTAAAATTGACCCATTTAGTTAACATTTTAGATGAGAAAGGTGCCATGTCCTAACAACCAAAGCACAGCATAGCTTTTTTGCTAAGAAGTTTTCTCTAGGGGTCAAATGCTTACAACCAGGTGAATTATAATTGCTCTTGATTATTAGACAGTGCAAATATTTTTACAGAAATGCAATTTGTGTGTTTAAGGTATTAAAAAATACCACCCTACTTTGATGTTACTCCAAATGTGGAACTTCCCTTGAACATGATAAATATTAATGCCTGGACTGCTTTTCATTTGGGTTTGCCATCAGTTAGCTCACTTTATTATTTGCACATTAAATTGAGGATGATTATATTAAGAGCACTTCATCTGTTCATTATCTTACATTTATTTGACTACCCTACTTGACTACCTCATATTTAATTGAAATACCAATGAGCCTGGGAGTTGAAAAAAGAACTATTGTGTATTTTTTTGTTTGAAGCTTTTTTTTTTTTTTTTTAAAGATTGGCAGTTTCTTTCTTTCTCTGCTCTTCTTTTTTTTTTTTTTTTTCTTTTACTTTTTAGTTTCTGTGTTTGAGAGAAGAATATAGTGGGTTTAATAAAATTCTACAAATGCTCAGGAAACTCTTTACCCCTTCAGTCCTCTTTCCGAACATTCTCCAAACAGCAAAATAAAAACCATAGTTTGCAAATAAAATGTAAATCACTCTTTTTCCAGCTGAATAAATAAAATAATAATTTAAATGTTATGTTAGCATGGTGTAAGAATTTCTCCACGGCTTTTAGACAAGTTTGATTATTCTAAGGTACAATAGATCTGTTTTATTCTTTTCACCTCAAAATGTCAAAAAATCACAATAAAAACATTGATTCTAATTGGGAAGTTTAAAGACTTTATTTTAGGTAAATACAATTTGCAATGTGTCACAGCAAGATTTGGTATTCTTGTGGCAGTTTCTTGGGTTCTTTTCAACATACCTGTGAATTTTAAATGTAAGTATATAAGAACAAATTATTGCTCAAAACCGCCTTTTAAATTAATTTTGAATATTTAACTCTAAGTGAAATACAATAGCTGCTTTTCTTGCATTTACACAATAATTTTTATATTTAAAAACAAATATGAATCATAAGCATGTACAGAAATTTAAGAATTGCACTATGATTTATTATAAACTATATATTGTATGTTAAAATAACAATATTAGTAATACCTTAGAGACAAAATCACACTTCTATAAAAATGTTTGTTTTTTTCTATTAATCAGGAACAATTATAATTCACATAAATGTAAGCATTTGTATTTTTTTTAATATTTTATTTATTTATTTGACAGACAGTGATCACAAGTAGGCAGAAAGGCAGGCAGAGAGAGAGGAGGAAGCAGGATCCCTGCTGAGCAGAGAGCCCGATTCAGGGCTCGATTCCAAGGACCCCGGGATCAAGACCTGAGCGAAAGCAGAGGCTTTAACCCACTGAGCCACCCAGGCGCCACAGCATTTGTATTTATAATGTTTAATGTTTAAGGGTGCCTAAGTGGTTCAATTGGTTAAGCGTCCAACTCTTGATCTTAGCTCAGGTCTTCATCTTAGAGTTGTGAGTTCAAGCCTTCTGTTGGGCTCCACTAGGTGTGGGGCCTACTTTAAAAAAAAAAAAAAAAAAGGTTTAATGACGTATAATATCAATTACCTAGCGCGTTTATGTTAAATTGATCAATTTATTTTACAGAAGCAAGCTTTTTGGAGTTGTGTGTCAATGTAAGTTCATCTATGCATGTGCAACTGCTTTTGTTTGTTTGTTTTTTAATTTATTAACCAGTTACTATAAGTTATTACTTGTTTTTACTTTTGCCATTTTTTAGGAAGCCCTTTCTTCATAATGTATTTGGAGGCCTAATCTCATGTTTGTGTAATATGATGAATTAGCCTAATTTAACTACATGTTGTGAGAAAAACCAGCTAAAACATTATCAAAATTCACATTTTTGAATACAGGACTTTTTAGCATTAATGCAATCATTTTGTTTTTTCCTGCATGGTGCCAAACAGTCTCTTTAATGGATTTTAAATATTTATCAAATTAACCAATTGCTTGAATAAACAAATTCCATTAGTGGTTTTAGATTTGTATAAATATGGGTAGACTATGAGCCATTCATATCCTGAGACAGTTATTGCCAAACCATTTTCATCTTGTACCTCTATTATAAAAATTTTGAGTTTATACTCCTAATAAAAGTATACCAGTTGTTTATACTTTATATATTTATACTGATGTACTGATATGTATGAATATGTATTGAAAAATATCCACAAAATTGACATCAAAAAATTAAGTTTTAAAAAGAATGAATAATGATAAGCAATAATGTTACATTACTTCATATTTTAATTTGTATCATTCATCACTGACACAAAGAAAATCCCAATACAGTAAGTTACTGATATTTATTGCTCAGTAAAAATTGACATTTCTCACAGTTTTATTGACAATGATTGCTTAACAGCATCATTAACCATTATCTCAAGGCATAACACACACTTAAATGAGAATTAAATGCACTTTTCCAGTTGTTTTCAAATCATTTCAGTGATTATATTTCTTTTAAATATTATTATGCCGGCACTGTTTTTTATCCTGTAGCTGCTGACAAAGTGTTTATATTCTTCTTCTTTTTTTTCCAAAGTGCATATATTTTAAGTAGAAAAAGTGTACAGTCTGCTAACTCTTGTTTGCTCTCCTGTACTACTAGAGATATCTTCAATTCACAGCTCTTTGTAGGGCCATTTTCTCAGCTGCTTGTCCACTTTAGACTTAGTTTTTTTTGAAACTTGATATTATTATTCAGAAATTTACTGAACCCAAAACAGGTATGTCACAATGCATGACAATCTGTTCAGGGAGGGAAAAAAAAGAAGTCTGTAACTGTAAATCCCTTCTGGTTGAACTCCCACCCTTTCCCTCAAGGAACATTTTATAACATGTAGGCCAATCCTCCATCTGTTGTCAGGATGCAGTGAGAATCTAAGTATTCATCCATATTTTATACATTAGTAGAATTACTTTCATTCTCTGTGTTTAAATATTATTTACTATAATTTACTATTATTTACTCGCACACTTACGGATTATCTTGCTCACCTCCTGTGATAGAGGAGATATACACCTCACTTTGGAGACTACTAATTGAGGGAATACAGAGAAAAAACTAAACAGAGCCAACCCAGGGTATACACCAAGCTTTTAGAATAGTATTCACGAGATTTTCAAACTGTCTTAGCAGGAGATCTAGTAAATCAGTTTTTGGTAACCAGGAAGTTGTCAAATTCCAGACTTGTTATGGATGTGGACTAGTTATTACGTTCTGCTGCTACCTTTGGATAGGAAGGTAGTTTCCAGAAGACTTCACACAAATTATCCCATAATGTGTGACAATATTTTTTCACATAGATATGCACCTAATGTTGTCAATCTGTCTAAAAGAAGATGTGCAATTTGATCTTGGCTTAATTTAAACTTTAGCTTAACTACAAAAGCATCTGGACAATTTAGAATAATTATGCATTCTAATTTTGTACATGCATGGACTACTAATTTATGCAATAAATATTATTGGGTATCTACTAATATCTAGTACTTTTGCAGAAAGAAATAAAAAAGTATTTTTTTCCTACTGGAAATTAAAAAAAAAAAAAAAAACAAAGGAAAGCTCATCTGGCCCAAAAGACCCCTCAGCTAAGAAGAAAACAAGATCAAATAATAAGCAGAGAGAGAGATTGATGTTATTTTCTATGGGGTGTTAAGCGACAGCTTATCTAAAAAAGTAATGTTTGAACAGACTGATGGAGAGGTGGGAGCAAGACAAGCAGGTATCCAAAAGAAAGGTATTCCAGACTGAAAGAATAGCAAATGCAATCTAATATGCCAAAGCAGGAGGGAACTTGGCAAGTAAGCCTGGAGGCTGGAGAGGGAGAGAGAGGTAGAGTGTGAATTCAGAAAGGAAAGAGAGAGTGGTGGGGGGCAGATCTACCAATGCCTATAGGATAAGATTTTTTTTTTTTTTTTTTTGAGAGACAGATGAGAAGGAATTGTAGGAGTTTGAACAGAGAGATATGATATGTGGATATTTTAAAAATGCAAATAATTCTGAATCCAGAGTAGAAGTCTGGAAAGTAGCAGGACACTGAAACCCTAGAATTAGACAGTGGTTGCTTAGAGCAAGTCAGTAACTAAAGACCTCGAGAACTGATTGGATTGGATCTTGGCTATATTTCAAAAGCATAACAGGCTGAGACAGACTTAAGAGTATGTACACTGGAGACAGACTACTTTTGTTTAAATCCCAGAACTGGCTGTTTTATGTTTTATAGCCAGGTGCTACTTAAAATTACCATGATGCCTTCTCTGTAAAAAAATGAGTAATTATACTTTCCTACCTTAGTTATTACAAAAATTCATTGCTAAAGTATATATTTATGTGTGTACACGTAAAGTGTGTGCTTATGTGTATACAGCAGCTAGGACAGTGTAATCACATAGTAACTGAATAGTGTTTTCTACTAATATGTAAGGAAGGAAAAAGAGGTGAGTCCATGATGAATCCAAGGTACTGGTGGGAGCAACAAGAAGAATGGAGTTGTTTATGTACCAAAAAGGGGACAACTGAAGGAGAAGTAAGTTTAGGGGAGAATGAAAACAGAAATGCGGATTTGGGTATTCTGTTTGTGAAGACCCCGAAGCACCAACGTATTTTGTGTAGGTATATTTCAATAAGGAATATAGACTAAAAAAAATGAAGTGCTCAAAATATAGGAAAGGAATCAACAAAAGTGGCTGGAAGGTGAAGGTAGAGGAGAATTGGGAGGGCATAGGTCCTGGGTACTAGGTGGAGAATCTGTTTCTATAAAGGGAGTGATCAGTTGTGTCAGTTGTTTCCGATAAATCAAGTAAGATGAGGGCAAATAATTGATTGATTTACCAACCAAATTTCACTGGGGGCTTTAGCTTCATCATTGAAATATTTCACATGACTGATATACGAAATATATAGTTAAAAACATTTTAGGGGCGCCTGGGTGGCTCAGTGGGTTAAAGCCTCTGCCTTCAGCTCAGGTCATGATCCCAGGGTCCTGGGATCGAGCCCTGCATCGGGCTCTCTGCTCAGCGGGGAGCCTGCTTCCTCCCCTCTCTCTCTCTGCCTGCCTCTCTGCCTACTTGTGATCTATGTCTGTCAAATAAAGAAATAAAATCTTAAAAAAAATTTTTTTAAATGTATTCTGTGTTTGGTTTTAACTAATAATTAATTTAAATGGTAAATAATTACAAAGAATGCTTGTAACAAGATAGTTTGAGAGGGGATAATTGCATTGCAATAGTATAGGATTTGGCCTTTGGCCTTAGTAATACAGATAAGAAAAAAATTAAACCAAGAAGATAACCAGTATGTGAGTACAAATGCAGTTAGATGGGTAAGGAGATCCTAAAGTTTGATTTCTGATTCTGTATACTTTCCCAGATCTTTTAAAAGATGTTTGAGAAGAAAGATGCAATACAAAGACGTAGTCCTTGAGGTTATAATTGGAGTGCATATAAGGCAAGGAACATTAAGTCGGCTCTCTGAGTGCGAAGGAAGATGAGGTTACTGGCCATGAGTTAAAAGACAAATCAGCCAGTAGGGGTATGTGTTTTCCTCCAACCACATTGAATCACTCATATACAGCAACAGAACAGGTAGAGAGTCACACTTAACTGAGGTTGGAATTTTCCAAAAGAGGAGATTGCATAAAGGAAAAACGAGAGGGAGAAGGGGGTTCCAAGTTCATGAAATAGAATGATTGTAATGAAACCAGGTCAGGCAATAAAGAAAAGAAAGACATGAAGGGGGTGAATTCCAGTTGTAGGTCAACGGATTGAAGAAGGTTCAGATGGAAAGAAGAGGTTTTTGGAAAACTATGATAACACGGAGTGAAACTGAAAAGATAGGAGGCCCTGGTTGGAGAACGGAGTGGTTGAAACTGAAATTAAGGAAGGGGTATGGCTGCTGGAAATAACAAGACTAGGCATGACCACAGAGTGAATGGCTGAAGGGCAAGATAATCGAAGTTGAGGCACTTAAAGAACTTCTGGGGTTAAGGTACTAAAAGGATTTTTAATATTAATACTGAAATCACCAAAATGTTTAGTGAGAACTCTATTGATTCTACTGGGGAGACAGTATGACAGGCTGTATTTTCATACGGGATCCTTATGGGAAATAAAGTCAGGATTGGCAATTGGGTTTTTCTGCTATCATTTTAATAGGTGGTAATCAAGATTTTTATCATTTTGGCATCAGAAAAAAGTCAAGATCATAGAGGCTATCTATGGTGGGCATAGTTTAAGTGGCTAAGACAAAACAGTCCATCAGAGTGACAGTAAAGGAGACTATAACTGGGAAATTCCTGTAAATTGTTACTTTATTAACAGTAATACCCTAATTCTATTTTCCCTATATAACACTTGACAGTTTTTACAGCACTTACCCTGACTTCATTTAACCATTACAACAACCCTGCTAACAATAGGGAGATAGTTTTATGCTTATGGTCGGGGCGGGGGAGGGAAGAGAAGGTTTATGATGTTAAAAGTCTAGATCAGAAGCTTATGATTACTAAATACATAGAAAACTCAAAATTTTTCTGAATAAGTGCATTGGTCTTTGCTCTAAAACACTGTATTTATTTCACTTTTTAAAATTTTATTTATTTAATATTTGAGAGAGAAATTGAGACAATGAGTGGGAGGAGGGGCAGAGGGAGAAGCAGAATCCCTGCGGAGCAGGGAGCCTGATGTGGGGCTCTATCCCAGGACTTTGTGATCATTACCTGAGCCAAAAGCAGACTCTTAACTGACCGAGCCACCCAGGTGTCCAGTTTATTTCACTTTTAAGTCAATATTTGTTTACATTTTATAGCTCTCGACCTCAAACTAGGTAGAGTTAGTGGTGTTGAAATATAACATACTAGGATTTAGCAAACATTTATGACATTCTAAGATAATTGCAGGGCTCAGTTTATGAAGATTTCATGCAGAAGCAGAATAAATTTTGATCTATCTATATAAGATAGATCAATAAGCATGTAGATAAATAGATAATCTGAAGACTGAACCTAAAATATAGATTGAGGGGGATATTTATGAAACAATGAAAATAATCTCTTGAAATTTTATAATATAATTTTTAAAAAGTTTAGATAGCAGATGCTTTTTAGATAACAATATCTTGGGGCACCTGGGTGGCTTGGTGGGTTAAGCCTTTGCCTTTAGCTCAGGTCATGATCTCAGGGTCTTGGGATCAAGCCCCGCATCGGGCTCTCTGCTCATCAGGGAGCCTGCTTCCCCCCTCTCTCTGCCTGCCTTTCTGTCTACTTGTGATCTCTGCCTGTCAAATAAATAAATAAAATCTTAAAAAAATTAACAGTATCTTTATTATAGTACTATGTAATGTAGAACACTGTGCTTCAGAATAGTATTAAATACTTGAAAACATTTTCTATTTTTGTTTCAGGAAAATAGTTTCAACTTCATCCTCTTCCAATATGCTTAAACTTTCCTGCTATTCAGATCATGTGCTTCAGAATAACTTGGGGATATTCTGTCTGTGATATGGACAATTCACTGAATGTATGGAAACTTCAGATTCTTCATCTGTAATTAAAAACTGAGGATAACGGTGTAAAACCCCAAGGTTGGGATGAAGAGTAAAGGAAAGAATGCATATAATGTCTTGAGTACAATGTCTTTGTTTTAGCAAGTACTTGATAAATGATAGTTACTGTTATTATAGTAATACTTATTCAGTTTTTACAATTCCTTCCTGCCTTCAGAGTTGCAAAATAAATCATATTGTATATTTTAAATAATATATTTTCATATATTAATTTTTTAAAAATGTTTAAAACACATGTTTGAGCATAAACTATTTCTCAGCAATTTATGATTATTTCTATGTCTTTTGTTCTTGTAATTTGAAATAAGAGTCCGATTTGTTTAATGTTTGCTCTAGTTTAACATGTAAGTTTCTTTTTCCTCTTTGTATTAATACTCCTGAAATCAATTTCAAGCTTCTTCTGGATTTTCCTTTCCCTCGGGTGAAATTAAATGAAGAAAAAAGTAAATTCCAAACAAAGTATCTTGTTGCTGTGTGTACTCCAAATGATAAAGAAAATTACAAATATGGGGCAAATCAAAAGGGTAAAATGAGATGGTGAAATGAATCTAATATATCAAAAAAACACAATATATGTAAATATAAAGAAATTTTCTGTTTAACAAATTGAATATTGAGAAGTTGATTATCTCTGCTGGTTCTCCCACAAGCAGATTTAGCAAATAAGGATTTAAGTACATGTAATTTTTTTGTTATTTTCATGAACACAAGCAAAGAAGTGGGAACTGGGAAAGTAGTCAGCAAAGAATATGCATTTAGTTACTAATGAACAGAGCAAGTAAAATTTTATCTTAAAACAAAAACAAACAAACAAACAAACAAAAACCAAAAAAATCCCACCTCTGGGAGACTGCAAAAAACATACATATCAGAATTACCTACTACAGGACTGAGGGAGCTGGGGTATTTATACACCCATTCTGGAAAGTTAATGACGAAAAGCTGTCTTCAAATTTGGGTTTGACAAGAAAGTATTTCACTCTTCATATTCAGGAAAGGAAATTTCAGTTTTCTTTGAGATGTGATGTCAATAGCTCAAAGTCTTCTGATGCTGAATGGGCTGTATTAGCTATTACGTGTGTGTGAGTGGGGTTGAGGGGGTCCCTTTTATGTTATAGCACTATAAAAAGTCAACACACCCAGAAGATAAGATCACATAAATTTACAAATGAAACATGGAAAATATACAAGCAAAAAGAAAATTGTTAAACCAGAAATAATAGCCAAAAGGAAAAACAGACAAACTAGTAATAAAGTATTAAAACACATCAAATTAAAAAGTCAATATGCCAGATTTTAAAATCATTCTAACCCTTTATGCATCTAATGTTATATTTCCACAATATATAAAACAATGATCAAGATAAAGAATAAAAACATATTGCCAAATCTACCATTCTTTTGGATCACTGTGGTTGATATTAAATCAGAAAAATTTAGTGAAGACATAGAGAAGATGAAAAGACTATAAATAAAATCCACCTAATAAATAGCCACTATAGCTCCACACAAAGTATTTTTATGCATTCATATATGTATATCCGTCTAACTCTCAAATCACAATTTCCACCATCAAAAAAAGCTATTCAATGGAATTATTGTATTGAAAAGAAGACACAATAGATTTAGGGATGAGGGTGAAACCCTATGTTGAAAATCTAAAGAGTTTGAGGGGAAAAGTAAACAGCAAAAAGGGATATAATTAATACATAAAGGCATACCAAAAAATTGAAAAGCAGATCTTTGTCTCAGCAAATTTCTAAAATCAGAGATAACAGGAACTATTTCATACACATTTTTAATAAGTGAATGAGACTTTTGAATAAGGAAAGCCCATAAGATTTTTAATTCAGTTTATCATACTTGAGATCTGTTCCAAGCAGTAACAGTTTATGTGAAATAAAATTACAATAAAAACTACTGTATGGGACATTAGGCTGAATGATCATAGATTAGACTCAGTATACTCTCAAGTTTTAATCAGCAGGGTTGTGTCCTGATCTGGAAAAATAAAAAATTCTTATTTTATGTATTAACATCTCTGGGATAATTTCATCAGTACAATAGTGTGAACCTTGCCTCAGACCAAATTTCAGAGTGAACTGGATTACACTTCAAATAAAAATAGTGTCAAATTTTGCAGAATTTTGTAGGCTAAGGGTTTTTGATATTAGAACCACTTCAATCATTAGGATATATATTATTTTTGAAGTGAATTCTTATTCTAGGCTAACAAGAGGATGTTTATAAACATAAAATCTCATCATTAATGTAGATAGTAAGAGAAATAGTTATTCATGTATTCATAAAATTAAATTCACAAAGGATGTTATTAGAGCATACAATCAAAATAATTAAGTACTGTCTGTGAATTAGGATTGGAGATACAAAATTATTTAAGATACAAAATGAATGATGACCAGAATGGAAATGTACAAAATAAATGAAGTAATATATGAAGGAAATAATTTACAGTGATAGAAATATCACACAGTGGGCTTTACTATCATTAGTCTGTCAAAATTATTTTAGTCTGTTTTTCACAAAGTTAAAGAGTTTCAATGAATAAAAAAAAATACGTCTTAGTGAAAAAGTAAACCACATCTTTGGTGGTGAGAATTCTTAATTCTTAATTCTTTATATAGGTTAGATAAAATGATATATTTATGATGTAACTGATGATATAATTTGATTGTGTCACCTATAATAGCACAATTCTCTTGTTATATTATTCAATATTGACTGTTTTTAAGGACTTTGTTTTGCTATCTTCTATTTTTTTACTATGTGATCATACAGATAGTTTACATAGAGTTAAGAGTGAGAGTCAGTTTTAAAACTTACCAAATACACAGGAAAAATGTGTGAATATAATTTGAGACAAAATAAACTAGTGTTTTAAAGGCAGTATTCAGAGATGTAGAATATAGTATCCTTCACATAGTCCCCTCCCCTTATGAAGTACAAAAAATTACCTCAGGGAAAAAAGAGACTTATTTTTGCTTGCTATATTAATTATACAACTATATGCATTTTAATTTCTTTATATTAGTTTTAAACTTAATAAAACATATGTAAACATTTAAACTTAAATAATCAATATTTTAAATTTATCAAACAAGTAAATACTAAGAAGCCATGTTCTATATGTAGCCTTTAAAAATAACAACCTGTAATAGGTGCCTCGTTAGCGCAGTAGGTAGCGCATCAGTCTCATAAAAATAACTACCTGCTTTAAAACTAACGGCATTAGAGCAGACTTTTATTGCATATAGTTACAGTTTGGTAAATTTTATTTACTTCATAGTGTACAGAATTTTTTAATAATAGGTCATCTGTCTTGGGAAGATACTTTCACTTGCAAGGAACAAATACTGAATCAAAATGATTTAAGCACTCAAGAAATTTGTTATATTACATAGCAGCGATTTGGGAATAAGCAGTTCAGTAACTTGTAGCTTATTTTCATCTTTTTATACTAACATTCTGGGAGTATTGGTTAATCTCTCTCATGGTCACAAGATGGTTGCAGCAGCATCAGGCATCGCATCACACCATGCCAGTAATGGACCTTGCATTTCTTGTATTAGGAGCCAAACACTTATGCCCAAAACTCTTCTGACCACTGCAGACATGACCCTATGTCTCACTGCTGGACATTCAATCACATGTCAATTATTAGAATTCACTCATTGACCAGTCATGGTGGTACCACTGTGGGATCACTGTGGAATCACCATAGAATGTCATTCCAACAAGATTTACCAAAGTCTCAGGACAGAAGCCTGGACAAAATTGGGGCTGTGAGCATAAGAAGGAAAAAAAAAAAAAAGGTTGCTTTGAAGGCTACCAGCAACGGAGCATATGATATTCAAATAAAAATTACAGGAAGGACAGTAGGAAAAGTTCTAACAAAAGGCAACTTTATTTGCAGTTTTTGCTTCAACCCTAAATGAAGATAGATCACAATATGCACAGAAGGTACATAGGAGTTGGGATCATGCATCAACAAGATTAAATCCTGGATGAAAAATTTCCCTTTCCATCCTCCATTAAATGGAGGATGTCTAAACCCTGTGCCTAAACCTGTACTTTGATGTCAGCAGCATAATTATTGGTCTTTGTTATGGTTCCCCAACCATTATAAATGAGCACTTGCTAATGCAAATAAAATCACAATTTTGACACATTTTCCTGGCTTTCATAAAGAGAATTAAACTACCATTTGGAATTTTGGAGCAGGGCATGTGTTCTCTATTTTTTCGGCAAGATTATTAGATCTTCAAGTGGTCCAGCTATGAGAGCAATCTTAGCCAATTCTAATATTTTAAATAATGTATGGCAGGTGTTTTCCAAGAATTCTAAGAAAATATTTTATTAAATTAAAATTGTAGCTGTGCAATTACATTTTGGTAAGAATTAAATTTACTGATTTAAATTTAAATTTACTGATTAAAATTTACTGATTAAACTAGAGCTCTCCCACTATGAAGACCTTCAGTCTCTCAATATTCTCCATATTGGGGGAAGACAAGTGACAAATCATGATTGTCAGCTGAAATTTGGAAAATAGTTTAGGGTAAAGGCGCAAATACAGACAAGCCTGCCTTCACAGATTTCTGGATCCGTAATGCACAGTACTTAGGTGGTTTAAAAAAAAGGTCACTGCCCCTTTATGGTCTCTTTCGGCAACATCTTGATTTTTAAAATTTTATCCTTAGTATATCATTATCCAGGAAAAAAAAATATTCCTTTACCCCCTAGTAGGTAGGTATGGTCATAAGGCTAAATTCTCTCCATAAAATAGAAGTTGAAGAAAAAATTTTTTAATGTATGCAATTTCAAGTTTTTGCCAATAAATAAATGGGACTTGCCCTTCACCTTTGACTTCCCTGACTTCTTTCTATATGGAATAAGGATGTATTGAAGAGTTGCTCTGGCATATGGGGATGAGGGAAAATTTGTAGAAGGGGGAAACAAACAAACAAAAATTTAATACAATTCACAATGCTTGACAATACCATAAAGTAGGGCTTCCTTTGGATGGAGATTTTAAGTGAGAAAAATACACACTAGTCTTTTATAAGCTACAGATTTTTTTTGAACCCAGTCTCATATAACCAAATTTTCCATTAATTGAAAATTGCTTCAAAAGCATATATGGGAGTCTGAAAGGCAAAAAAGAACAAAAACATTTTTGGAACAGGTACATGAATTTATTTAGACATTAATAACTAATATATATATATGTAAAGAATAGAGTAGCTTTTTTTTTTCAGAAATATAACTAAATTAACATTGAGCTCAGAAACAGACCCATATATATTTAAAACTACACATGAGATAAAGTCACATCAATGGGAAAGGGATAATAGCTTCAGTCAATAGCAGTGGAACTAATTATAAATGTGGAAAAAATATTTTGGGTTTATATGCACATCAACCCCAGACGAAACATAAATATCAAAGACAGTACCTCAAAGACTTTAAAAAACATATAAGGATTAATGGCACACTCCTAGTATTAAAGTATCTTCTAAGGAGACAAAAAATGACAAATGGGATTGAAAAGATTGATAATTTGGAACATATAATAAAATTAGTGTTTCTGTTAATTAAAATGACCTTTGAAAATAAGGGCACAAATTTGTAAATTTGTTATAAACTGAAAAAAGCCTAGAATATAAGATCTATAAAATAACTCAGGCAAAGGTCATCCCCTGAAAACATTGGACATCAACAGACTTTTCACAGAATGAAAACATACCTAACCTCATTATGAGCAGAAAAGTGCAGATAAAACCATAATGAGAACTCGTTTTATAACTAACAAAAATTAAAAGGCCTATAATGACAAATGTTGGCAGGGATATAGAGAAAGGAAAACCTTCATAACTATCTATGCAACTGTATAAAGTGGGGGAATAATGTCAAGAGAAAGAAAATCTTCAGAAAGTAGATTGCCAACAGCCTAAAAAGGAACATGTGCAAATTTCAAGACCCACAAATTCTGTTCTTGATAGATATACAGATACAGATACAGATACAGATAACAGCATGTTCAGATAGATCTATGATATCTGTCATCTACCCGTCTACATCATAGACTAGAAACTTTTTTAAAAAAGATTTTATTGAGAGAGAGAAAGGTGGAGAGAGAGAGCATGAACAGAGGGCCAGGTGAGAAGGAGAGGAAGAAACAGACTCCTTGCTGAGCAGGAAGCCAGCCTAAGGTGGGGTTCGATCTCGGGACCCAACCAAGATCACGACCTAAGCTGAGAAACTTTTGAACTCATTCATAAGAAGGCTATCTTCCTCTACGTCTTTCCTCTTTTTGCCACCTCCTCCTTCCTCCTTCCTCTTTCTCTCCTTTCCTCCTTTCCTTCTATCTCTCCTTTTCTTCCTAAGCCTCTCTTTCCCTCTCTTCCTTTCTTCTATCTACTGACCCATCCATCATTTTTATTTCCTTTCCATGCTTGCAGACTACTCTTGGGCAAGCACTACCTTAGGTACAGTACAAATCCTTCATTCAATCATCACAACTTAATGAGTTAGGTAGAGTTACCATCCCCTTTCTCCAGATGAGGAAAATAAAGCAAATAATTGATGGCAGCTCTCAAAGGAAATGCAGTTGTTGCTGTTGTTGTTTAATCTGTTCCTACTCTTTTCCCTTATTTAAAATTCTTCATTTACTATCCTTGATACTCTTAACGTATTCTTCCTCTGGCATATAATTCAGTTTTTATCTTAAGAACGTCTTATGTAAAATTTCTTTCTTGGAATCCCAGTGTATGTCAAGTTGTTCTAGTTTTCTATCATAGAACTTATGACAGTTAGTGCTAATGTGTTGTACACAAAAAGAATATAAATATAGTAATTTGTGTTTGTCATTGTTTTTGTGTGTTAAGCACAAGTGTGATATAAAGTATAATATGCATGTATTATAATATATAATTGTACCTATACAAAATATGTAAATACATAGAGATAATAATATATAATGATATATATTATACTATGTAATCATAATATGATGTAAATAAAGCATATGTTTCATGTGGTTAATGTCTATCTGACACCAGGTTGTAAAACTCCCTAATAGCAGGTAATATTCTTTTTTAAATGTTACTTTCTTCCTGTTGGCTAGTGCATTGCCTATATAGTAGAGTCACTCAATTACAAGCTCTTTACTGCTTTTCTAGAACCACCCAGTGACTTGCCAAAAGCAGCAGGTAGTACTTGCCTCAAAAAAGAGAACTGTTATATCACTAACATTGTTTGGAACTGTAGACCCATGATGTGAATATAAAGCAGAATAATTTCGGGTCCGTTTTATTACTATTTATAAATGCTTTGCAATGCAAAGCCCCACTGGTTGTACTCAGGGCAAAATGCTGCCACCCCTTTCCCATTCTTCTATACCACCCTTCCATCAGTCATGTTGGATGTTCTAGGTTGGAAAATTAATGCATGTTCATAGAATATGCTTTTTCTTGGGGTTCCTGGGGGGCTCAGTCATTAAGGGTCTGCCGTTGGCTCAGATCATGATCACAGGATCCTACGATCAAGCCCCACATGGGGCTCCCTGCTCAGTGGGAAGCCTGATTCTCCCTCTCCCACTCCCGCTGCTTGTATTCCCTCTCTCACTGTGCCTCTGTCAACTAACTAAATAAAATCTTTAAAAAAAAGAATATTCTTTTTCTGTGGAATTTCAATATTAGAGCTGAGAATACCTCTTTTTTTTTTTTTTTTTGAGTGTCTCTCACAGTAATAAAAAGAGCTTTGATAGGGGTGGGTTGGGGATGATGTCAGAAACTAAGCATTCAGTCATGTGACAAGCTCTACTGAGCAATGAAGCAATAGTAAGCAGAGAAGTAGAATTGTTGATAAAACTTCTTCCAACTATTCATGTGACTAGTATGTTTTCATATAATTGAGTTCCTAAGATGTCTCCAATTATCTTCATTCAAATCCTTATTTTGATTTATATATTTTAAATTATATTTTGCAACATTTACAACTTACCTTCTCTATCATTAAAACATGGTTTGGGCTATAACAGAATAAATTCATAATGTTTTAAAAATAACATTAAATTACACATAATGAGATGTCTAAACCTTGGCTGTTCCAGAATTGATTCAAAGCCTCAGTGAGTCCTAAATCACCTTGATTCTTGCTCTCCACTCTTCCATCCTGCTTGTGGTAGCAGTATCTTTCCTCAGAGGTGAAATTCAAGTGTTGGGTCTGAAAGGAGCAGATCCAAACATGGCAGCTTTCCAAGCAGGAAGAAGTTGAGGAAGAAAGTACAAAAGGTTTCTTCTTTCAACTCCTACATTTATTAAAGTGAAAATCTTTCTCCAAGCCCCTCTCACCCCAGATAGTCTTCTCACACAGCTCATTGGTAAAAACTGAGTTGTCTGCCCACTATTACCTGCAGAAAGTTTGGGGAGACACACTTCAATGGTCTTCAGTCTCTGTCATGGAAGGTTGTTTTACGCAAGAAGAAAGGAGGAAGAAAATGGCTGCTAGGGAGACAAGCATCTGACATTTATGTTTTAATATATTACTGTAAGAAGATGTTGTATTTAAGATGTTGAAGGAGATAGATTTTTAATTAGGAATATGACTCTTCATCTTCTACAATTCCTTGAAGCCTCCACCTCCTTCTAAGAAAAGAATAAAATATTTCCATTTAGCACACAAAGATTGTGACCATTTCAAAAAATTATGTATTTTTTGAACAGTGTACCAGGGGATTTCTGAAGGAACCAGACAGCACGGTCAAATACTGTTCCTGATGTGGATGGAGAATAAGTCAGTATACTTGACCTGGGCTTGGTAGCAATAGAGCAGTCACCAAGCCATGAAACTAGAGGAAAGAAAGAGAGAGAACAGTAACAATAACTTGACAGAAGAGAATTGTAAGATATAGGATTCCCTGAGAGAAGCAGTGACATTCAATTAAGATACACAGTCAGTTCAAGGCAACCTCAGAGGGAGGGAACCAGGGGCATGGGTACCCTGACCTCTCTCTACGTCCTGTCAGAGCACCTCACTGACTGAGCCCAAATAGAACACCAGAGTTCAAGAATGCTCACTGTTGTAAGAAACAGGGGTCAGCCTCACATGGCAAGGGAGGAGGTAGAGAAGGCTGGAGAGTGAATCGAAGGTAGCAAAGGGAAGCTATATTGCACAGCAAGAGAAACACCTGCATGGTGAGAAATTCAAAGAAAGAAATGTCTATATTCTGTCCCCATGATCGCTATTCTGTTCACTCTTCTAGAAGGAGCCACTATCAACAGCGTTTTATATTTCTGACATGTAAATACTAAGACAATAAACTAGCTACTAATTTTTGTATTTAAATGGCAAAAGTTGGGTTGCCTGAGTGGCTCAGTCCTTAAGCATCTGCCTTCAGCTCAGGTCATGATCCTAGGGTCCTGGGATCCAGCTTCGTATCAGGCTCTCTGCTCAACAGGAAACCTGCTTCTCCGTCTCCCACTGCCCCTGCTTGTGTTCCCTCTCTCGCTGTGTCTCTCTCCGTCAAATAAATAAAATCTTTTTTTAAAAAATGACAAAAGTTGACTTTTTCAAAAAGAAAGTGAACTTAGATTAAGAGCACCGAATTTCAGGTATATTGTAAGAATATATATGTATATATAGTTAACTGTGCTAAGTATTTGAATCAATAAATTCAACTATGAACCAATTGCACAGTGAGGCTTGATTCAAGCCCATATCCTTTGGCCAGTGACTTTCATTTCTCCAAATCCTAGTGCAATTTTGGTTGGCTTAATCTTGCTGACTTCTAATTCTTCATTACCTTCTTTTTACTCAGTTATACATTTTCTCTCTTTCTACCACCACACTGTATTATGCGTAACTCAGAACCCTTTTTTTCCTTTTGATGGTTTAGAATTTTAACACTGCATTTGTGCTTTATCAGTAATTACTTTTAGTGTACATATTTAAGTAAATATTTTTATATTCAGTGCTTCTGGCCTTTGGCTACAGAAGGGAAAAAACTTAGCAAATTTTAAAGACCTAAGAAATACATTTTTTCATATTATCCTTAATGTTTCTACCTAGAAATTAATTTCTACTTTTTTAGAAATTAATTTCTAATGCTTTAATAATGGACAATTACACAATTACTCTTCTTGCATATAATAGTTAAATCACTACTATATTTTTGTCTTTTTCATATCGGTATTTTTAATTTCTCTCTTTATTTTATGTAATCTTTACACTGAGCATGGGGCTCAAACTCAAGACCCTGACTGAGGTCAAGAGTCGGATGCTGTACCCACTGAGCCTGCTAGTTGCCCTGTGTATTGATCTTTCCTGTCACTTCACTCCTTCCACACAATTCACACCTGAGAGTCTTTATCAGATTTTTAAAGTGAAGGTATGTTGGGGCACCTGGGTGGCTCAGTGGGTTAAGGCCTCTGCCTTCAGCTCAGGTCATGATCTTGGGGTCCTGGGACTAAGCCATGCATCAGGCTCTCTGCTCAACAGGGATCCTGCTTCCCCCTCTCTCTCTGCCTGCCTATCTGCCTGCTTGTGATTTCTCTTTCTGTCAAATAAATAAGTAAAATCTTAAAGAAAAAAAAAGTGACAATATGTTGTATGTGAGCATTCCTCATAGTCATCTATTTAAAAAATGCCCTTTTTTTGCCCTTAGTTATGACTAATAAAGCACTTGGATAGGGAACATTTTGTTGACAGTTCTTTTTCTTAAGATTTAGATTTTACTCTACTGATTTCTGATGTATATTGATGATTTAAAAAAAAAACTTGCTGTCAATTTAATTATCACTTTTTTTATGAGATTTTCTTTCTTTCTCTCTTTCTTCCCCTTTCTTCCTTCCTTCATTCCTTTCTTTCTTTTGTTCTCTCTCTTTTCTTTGTTTTCTTCCCCTCCTTCCTCCCTTCTTTCCTCCCTCCATCTCTCTTTCCTTCCTCCCTTCCCCTTTCTCTCTCTTTCCTCCCTCCCTCCTTCCCTTCATTCTTTCTTTCCTCCCTTCCTTCCTTCTTCCTTCCTTCTTCTTTCTTCCTTCCTTCATTCCTTCCTTCCTTCCTTCCTTCCTTCCTTCCTTCCTTCCTTTCTTATACCCTGTCAGGTCTCATGACTTTACTCTTCATTGTTAATTGTCTTTAATTTTACTGCAAAGGGTTTAGTATGTTTTTATTCGTGCTTATCATTCCCAGGACTCATATTCTCAGTCTGAGGTTTCATAGTATTTAAAATCAGGAAATTCTAGGTTATTTTTAACTTCATGTACTGTTTCTTTGACATTTCCTCTATTATTAGTCTCTAGACATCCTATTAGACATGGGTTGTTGTTTCAAATTTTTGCTTATTTTTAACTTTTTATTTTTTTAAGATTTTATTGCTCTCTAGACAAATTCCTCAAAACTGTCTTTTGATATACTAATTCTTTCTTTACTTGTATATGGTCTATAGTCTTATGCACTCATTCCATTTTTTTAACCAATGATCATATTTTCTCATTTTCAAGATTTCTGAGTACACTTGATACTACATATATTTTTGTAATTTCTACCCCACAATTTTTCTTTTTATTAATATTCTTCCATTTTTCTCCAAAACATTTATATTAAAGTCATTTTCAGTTTCCTCTATTATTTTGATTTTATCTAGTGTAAATTCATCTTCAATTGATTTGGTTTGTTATATTTCCTCATGTCAGTTTGAATTTCCACACTTTGGATTGGAAGGTCATACTGAGCAAGGGTTCTTTCTATTTGTTTATTTAGTTTTCTCTTTTAGTTCTCTGTGTGTGTGTGTGTGTGTTTGTGTTTTTGTTTTCATTCTTCCTTATAATCTGAATTTATATATCATACTAATATTTCTCCCAACCAGAACAATATATAAGAACAATCTTATATAGTTGTTTCAGAGTTCTGCCTCCCTGGTGATATACATGCATAAATTACACAACATGGTTGGCTGCATGGTTGTATTTGCTTCATTCATTGCACCTCATTAAGTATCCACTTTATGTAAGTCATAACTCCAAGTAGAATTCCATCACAACTTTTTTGCATCCCTTTTCACTTGATCTTAGCCAAAAGGCCAAGAAGCGATTTTGCATCCCTTTTCAGAGTAGGGAAACAATCCAATGTCTTTATTTTATAGTATATCCGGTCTTGCATTTCAGGGAACTCTTAAATCCTGTTATCCAAAAAGAGTCCTCACTTCCTTCTTCCTCTGTTTGTTTTCTGGTTCCAAAACTAGCAGGCTTGCATATTTAAACCTAACTGTTGTTGTATGTTTATAATTTGTTTGGTTCTGGAAGATGTTTGTTTTGCACTTTTTTTTTAGTCTCTTTTATAGTTTTTCTAATATCATTAAGTGTGTAGAGTGGAGCAGAGATGTCAAATTATAACTCTTGATTCATTGTTTATTGACTCATATTTTCTTTCTAAGTGAAATACATATGTAATGAAATTCAATATCTTAGTGCACTTATTGAGAGAAAATGTTTTATAAGTAAAAATGTGTAATGCTCTGTTTTTCTTTTATAGATAGATGAAGCAATTACCCTTGGGAACTCTGCTACTTAATCCTGTGAATGGATGATATATGAAATATAGCTTCTGTAATGAATAAGATGTTAATTATGGAGATTTACAGATTAAATGGAATAGAATGTGTTACATTTGGCAATGTAATGACTATAATATATGTTTAGGGTGATGCACTACATATTTTATTTCTGCCAGGTATTTTTCTACAGGGCTGAAGAAATTATAAGTAGGTAAAAACTGTTGGGTCATCTGGATCATCACCTTGATATGCAGGGTATTTTTTATAATATATTTTTTTAGGAATTTTTCAAGTTTTGAATAATATAAGCTATAGGTCTTCATAAATGGCCCCATAGCCTGAGCAATTTTTTTACAATAGATAATAATAAAGTAACAGTATAGAAATACGCAGACTGTACTTTCTTCTCTCCAAGTTGCACAAGTGAGCACAATAGTTGTGTCTATTAGAACACAATCACTCATTCTTAACTTCAGATTTGGAAGAAAGTCTTAAGGTCAGCAGTTCTATTTCTCCCATATTTCTAGCATCCATCATAAAACATCTCCAGTAAGTGGTAATCCAACTTTAGTATCCACATTTTCAAGTCAAATTATACTCCATGAAATATGAGAGGAGGGAGAAATTATTAGAAAACATTTTCTTGCTATGACATCTGTTTTTTTTTTCATGACACTAAATAGAACGCATTCAAGTCCCTGTTCAAATGTCCTCCCTTCAAATATGTGTTTGCAATTGTCACTCTTAAGTGTCTCTTATTATTAAACACCTTCAGTGTCCTCCAAACTGTATAAATTTCTTGGATTTAATTGTCACATCATTCTTTTACTTCTAGAGTTAAAATCCTCTATCGTGTCAATGTTCTTCCTGATTAGTATTTCATGAACAACTTATCACAATATTCCAAATGAGTATAACCAGCACAGAAAATAGTGCACCAGTTCTCTCTTTCTCTGTACACTGTGATTTATTAAATTTAATCTACAATCTTTCTAAATAATCCCTATTTTATAGTATTTCAGATTTTCATCATTTCTTTTTCTATGTGTCTCCAAATTAACCAGGTAATGTTGAGCTCTACCTAGTCTAGGGTGTGGGATTAATCTTCTTCCTCTCTGAAACTCAGCCTACATTTTGCCTCTTCATCACCTGCTAGTCTTCCTATAATTTTCAGACATATTTGGCATCAGTTTAATGAACTTATCAAAAATTCATTCAGTCCCTGGATATGTAATTTGTCTGAGCTAGGAATCTTAAACTCATCTAATTAGCTAGAGGAGTTCTTACATTTTTTTTCCTTAATGTTTTTTATTTACTTTGTTAATATTTTCTCATGAATATAGTTTTCATCTCATTCCCAAATTAGAGAGAAAATGAACTCAAAGTAACATTTGAGGACTTTATCTTATTTTTCAGTTTGTCTTCTGTCTCTTCTAAACATCAGACCTATGGCTTCTCTGTTCATATTTTCCCTCTAGATACAACCCAAGAGTTTCTGTTTCTGTTTTCTGCTTCTTCTAAGTAGTCATTATATTCTAAAGTTTAGGTCTCCTAATACTATATTTATGGACTTCTGGTATTTGTATTTTTTCTTGGGTATGAACTGTCCATTTTTTTAAACTTTAAACATGCTAATTTTGAAATCTCATCATTTCCATTTTCATTCTTATTTGGCCCATTTAAAAGTATGTTTTCAGAGTATAATTTTTAAAATATTTAAAATTTCTTTATGATTTCAAGTATTGATTTAAAAATATTTTCTCTGCGTTAGGTCTAGGATACATGTCCAAATCATTCACTCAGAATCACTAATTTCAAGTTATAGTGCTTTCATTTTACATTTTTTTTACCACCCAATTCATTTTTCTTTTTTTTTTTTTTTTTTTAATTATTTAATTTTTTATTTGACAGAGAGAGAAATCACAAGTAGGCAGAGAGGCAGGCAGATAGGAAGGGAGAAGCAGGCTCCCTGCTGAGCAGAGAGCCCGATGTGGGGCTCGATCCCAGGACCCTGGGATCATGACCTGAGCAGAAGGCAGAGGCTTAACCCACTGAGCCACCCAGGCGCCCCCCAATTCATTTTTCTTATTTAAAATTAGTGTAGTACAATAAAAACCCATATTGCTTTTACAATATTCTGGGAAATAAAATATGACACAAGATAAGTCAGGAGTGGACTAAAAAGTCATTCTTTAAACACTCAGAACATTCTATCAGTTTGATGTTTTACAACTGTATGTCCTATCCCTATCCTAATCTAATTATCTTCATCGAGGGCATATTCCTTGTATTATTTTATTTTACCAGTTTGTGGTGTTTGTCCATTATGTTATGCTATTGCTGCTGATTCTTTCCATTCTGGGTGGCGGGGATGGTGGGGAGGTTAATTAGCATCCTTCTCCCTGAATCATCATTTGTCATGAGCATATAACTGTTTCCTCTTATGGGATAAGGGGGGATGTGGGGATGGGTGAGCTAAATTTACATCTAACAGATGAAATAACTTGGTATTTCTGTTTCTAGCAATTCTATTCTGTTGCTCATATATCATCTGTGAATCTCCTGTATTGTATTCACCCCAGTTTTAATGGCCTTTTAAGTTTTGTTTTGTTTTGTTTTGTTTGTGTTGGCCAATATTCACCATTTTAATTCAAACATGTTGAATGGCAAATGGTATGTCCTTTTCACTGATACGTTTCTGGTTCTAAGAAAAGCTCAGGATCTTAATAGGACCTTAATTAAAACTTGAACAATTAGACAAAGTTTACATCAGATTTTAGCTATAGCTCTAACATAAATTTGTCTCTTGAATTCATTTTATCACAGATATACTAATTATAATTTATGCATTATTAGAACTAATATATGATGATCTGGATTACAATTTCTTTCCTTATAGGAATGAAGTTCAGCTTTAGATTGAAGAGCAGAGAGAGACAGAAAGGGAAGTGAGGTGGATGGGAGCAGTGGGAGGGCAGAAGAAGAGAAAAAACCGGTTTATTTTACTGTGAAGTCAAGTCTACTATAGGAAGAGAAGATAAAGATCTCTTATTTATAATTATTTGAAATATAAACAAATTTTCAATGTTTACTACCACTTTAAAATGTAAATATGTACCTCCAGGAAGATAACACTTCATAGGTCTCTGGAGATCTCTATCTATTTAATTACCCTTTAATCCTGCAAGCCCTGTTCCTTAGCACAGATTTTTTAAAAAATTAATTAATTTATTTATTGAACAGAGAAGGAGAGAGTGAGAGAGAGTGAGCACGAGCAGGGGAGGGGCAAAGGGAAAGGGAGAAGCAGACTTCCTAATGAGGAGGGAGCCAAACACTGACTGATCCCAGGGCCCTGGGATTAAGACCTGAGCTGAAGGCAGATGCCCGAGTGACCTTAGCACAGATTCTTGTTCTTATTTTGGCTCTTCCAAATTCTTCGAGTTTTAGAATTGCTTAATAATTTCTACCAAAAAAAAAAAAAAAAGTCTGATGAGATTTGGAGATTATATTAAATCTACTGAGCAATCAATTAGAGGAGGGGAATTAAATGTTAACATTACTGAGATTTCTCACCTAGGAACAAGGTATTATTTTTCTATTTCTTTAGGTTTTTAATTCCTCTCAGCAGTAATTTACAGGATACAGTGGACAGGTCATGCATGTATTTTGTCAGACTTATCGTTAAGTACTCTATATTTTAAAGTCTTTATAAATGTATTTTGTTAATTCAGATTTTTCATTCTCACTGTATAAAAATACAATTGATTTTGTATGTTACACTAGGATCCTGTAAACTTTCTAAATTCACTTATTAGTTTTTTAGTTTTAGCAGCTTTAGCATATAATCAGTTTAGGGGGAAGGGACATTTTTCTCCTTACCACAATGTCTTATATAAGATTACATCCTAGATTTATGAGTCTTTATTATGAATTTACTTATTATGAATAAATATTGGATAATTTCAAACATGTTTCTGCATCTATAAGATAATTTTATGTTTAGTTTTTTTAGTTTCTGAATATGGTTAATTACATTAAATGATTTTAAATATGAAATCAAATTTGCATTTCTAAAATAATAGTCATGGTAAAATATCTTTTTTACATATTGGATTCTACTTGCTAAACTTTGATAAACATTTTCTTTGCATCTATATTCAAAAGTGATACTGAACTACAGTATTTTTTTTCTTACACTGTGTTTGGTCTTGGTTTTAAAGTAATTATGGTTTCATAGAATGAGTGTTCTCTTCAACATTCTGAGTTTTTGTAAAGTGCTATTATTTCTCCTTAAAAGTTCTCTAGAGGGGGGTGCTTCAATGGCTCAATCTGTTAAGCCCCTGCCTTGGGTTCAGGTCCTGATTCTAGGGTCCAGGGATTGAGCCTCATGTTGGGTTCCTTGCTCAGTGGGGAGTCTGCTTCTCCCTCTTTCTCTGTCCCTCCCCCTGCTTGTGTGCATGCTCTTCCCCTCTCTTTCTCAAATAAATAAATAAAATCTTTAAGATAAAAGTTATCCAGAGGAGCAATTTAGGCCTAGAGTTATCTCTCTAGGAAAATTTTTAACTAAAATTTCGATGTCTTTCATTGAAACAGAATATTCAGGTTATGTGAAAGAAACTTTTTTCCACACCTATTTTATTTTCAAGTCTATTTCTACTTTAGCAAACTGGTCATGTTTGCCATTCAATAAATTTAAAATGTTGAAGTTAATTTGAATTTAGTGGAATCAAGCTTTTCATAATATTCCCTAATTATCTGTAAGCATCTGAGTTTTGTTATCATTCTGATTCCTTGTAATGATGGATTTTGACCTCTATTTTCTGAAGCAATCTAGCTAGAGAATTATCAATTTTATTCATTTTCTTATAGAAGTAGTTTTATATTGTAGATATTTCTTCATTTTTTATCTGTTTTCTATTTCATTGATTTCTTTTCTGATCCTTATTTCCTTTTCACTGCTTTTTTTTTTTTTTGAACAATAACAAATCCTCTTTATTGATGTTTTGGAGAATTAACATTTAACTTTTTAAACTCACATGGCAGTAATTTGTTATATGACTGAGGCAAGGACCTAAGCTATTTGTCCAAATAGTTAAATAATTGTCCTGATACTATTAATTCAATAATTCATCTCTTTCATATTAACTTATTATTTAAAAATATCATTTTGTTTACAAAAATAATTCAATAAATTCAACTTGCTTCTGAACATAATAAAAATCTTGGAGTTCTGGAAACCTATTAGGGCATTTTTATGTATCCTTCCTTTCTTTCTTTCTTTCTTTTTTCTTTCTTTTTATTTGAGCATAGTCAACACACAATGTTACATTAGTTTCAGGTGTGCAACCTAGTGATTTGAAAAATTTATACATTATGCTATTTTCACCCCAAGTTTAGCTGCCATCTGTCCTGTCACATTGCTATTACAGTATCATTGATTGTATTCCCTATGCTGTGACTTTTATTCCCACCAAACTAGACTACTTTCTAGCACCATACACAAAAATAAACTCAAAATGGGTTAAAGACATAAATATGAGATCTAAATCCTAAAAGACAACACAGGCAGTAATTTCTCTGACATCAGCCATAGTAACATTTTTCTAAATATATCTCCTAAGGCAAAGGAAACAAAAGCAAAAATAAACTATCAGGATTATATCAAAATAAGCTTTTGCACAGCAAAGGAAACCATCGACAAGACAAAAAGACAACCTACTGGATGAGAAGATATTTGCAAGTTTTACATCTTGCAAATATCTTTATATTTGCAAGTATTACATCTGATAAGGGGTTAATCCTCAAAATATATAAAGAACTTATATAACTGAACACCAGAAAAACAAACAATTGGGGGCGCCTGGGTGGCTCAGTGGGTTAATGCCTCTGCCTTCGGCTCAGGTCATGATCCCAGGGTCCTGGGATTGAGCCCCACATCGGGCTCTCTCCTCAGAGGAGAGCCGGATTCCTCCTCTCTCTGCCTGCCTCTCTGCCTACTTGTGATCTCTGTCTGTCAAATATATAAATAAAATCTTAAAACAAACAAACAATAAAGCAAACAATTTAATTAAAGAATGGCAGAAGACATAAATAGACATTTTTCTAAGCAATACATACACATGGCCAGCAAACACATGAAAAGACACTCAGTATCACTAACCATCAGGGAAATGCAAATCAAAACCACAATGAGATATCACCTTACACCAGTCAGAATGGCTAAAATCAGAGTGACAAGAAAAATAAGTGTTGGCAGGGATGATGTGGAGAAAAAGGAACTCATATGCACTGTTGGTGGGAATGTTAAATGGTACAGTGACCATGGAAAACAGTATGGAGATTCTTCAAAACATTAAAAATGGAAATACCATATGAACCAATAATTCCACTATTGGGTATATACTTAAAGAACACAGAAACACTAATTTGAGAACATATATACAACCTCTGCTTATTTCAGCATTATTTAAAATAGCCAAGATATGGATGCAACCTAGTGGATGAATGGATAAAGAAAATGTGGATGGAATATTACACAGCCACATAAAAAGAAAAGATGGTGCCATTTGAGACAACATGGATGGACCTAGAGGGTATTATGCTAAATGAAATAGACTGAGAAAGACTAATATATGATTCCATTCATAAGTGGAATCTAAAAAAATAATAGATAAACATGTAAAAAAGAGAATCACACCTATAAATCCAAAGAACAAACTGATGGTTGCCTGGGCAGGTGGAGAGGAGAATAGGGGGATGGATAAAATAGAGGAATGGGAGAGGGAGATACAGACTTCCACACATTGGTTTATACTGTTCTATTTGGGGTTTTATTTATGTTTCCTATTCTTATATCTTGAAGTCAAAGCTGAGAGTACTGATTTGAGACTGTTTTTATTTATTGCCATGAATTTTCCCTTTAATGTGGTTCAACAACATCCCACCAATTCAGATATGTGTGTTTTAATTTTCACTATACTTAAAACTAATACTTCAAGTGATTACAATCCTCTTCAGTATATTGAGATTTGATATATGGTCCAAATTGGTAAATATTTCATGCGTACTTCAAAACAGTATGTGTGTTGCTGTTGTTGGTTAGAAAGTTTCATAATTGTCAATTAGGTCAAATTAGTTGGTAACATTCAAGTATTCTATATTTTCAATGATGTTTAAAAGATACTTTTATTTGAGTATAGTTGACACATAATGTGACATTAATTTCAACCTAGGGATTCAACATCTCTATCAGTTGTACTGTGTTCACCACAAGTGTAGCTACCATCTGTCACCATGCAATGCTATTACAATACCATTGACCATATCCCATATGCTGTACATTTTATTCCTGAAACTTATTTATTCCATAACAGGAAGTCTGTACCTCCCACAAATCTTTACCCATTTTGTCCAACCCTTCCTTTCTCTCCTACCTGGCAATCATCATTTTGTTTTCTGTTCTTATGGGCCAAATTCTGTGTTTTGTCTGTGTATTCATATGTTCCACATATGTGTGAAATAATATGATATTTGTCTCTCTCAGTATAATTTATTTCACTTAATATAATACCCTCACTTAACATAATCCCTTTAACATAATACCCTCTAGGTCTATTCACATTATCACAAATGGCAGGATCTCATCCATTTTTATGACTGACTGATAATCCATTGTGTGTGTGTGTGTGTGTGTGTGTGTGTAATTTACTTATTTCATGGCTTCTTTATCCTTCTTTATCCATTGATTTTTAAGTCTATTTGTTCTCTCAGTTTTGGGAAAAGGGAGACTGAAATTATTTTTTGAGAGATTTTATTTTATTTAATTGTCAGAGGGAGCATGCACAAGAAGGTGAAGCAGGAGGCAAAGGGATAAGTAGGCTCCCTGCTGAGCAAGGAGCCTGATCCAAGGACTCAATCCCAGGACCCTGGCATCATGATCTGAGCTGAAGGCAGATGCTTAACCAGCTGAGCCACACAGGTGTCCTGGAGGATTGAAATTTTTAACCATAATTGTGGATTCTTCTATTTATTTTTTCAGTATACTGGCTTTACTTTCATCTACTTTGAAGGTCTGTTATTAGGTGTATGGACATTTAGGGTTATTATATCCTCTGGATCAATTGACCTTTTTATTATTATTACATTATTTTCTTCATACCCAATGATACTCTTTGATTGGAATTCAATATTGTTTGATATTGATATTGTAATTCTACCTTTCTTTTGACTTTTTGTTAATTTCTTTTTCTATCCTTCTAGTTTTTATACATTTGTGGTTTATATTTATAGTTTTTCTTCCTCTTAGGCACCATATAGTTAGAGCATGCTTTTTAATACAATCTGAAAACTTTGTTTTTAAATGAGGTATTTAGGCCATTAAATTTAATATGTTGTTGATACAATAGGGTTTATGGCTATATCACACTATTTATCTTCTGTTTGTCTCATCTTCTCTTTATCACTTTTTCCTTCTTTCTCTACCTTCTTTTGGGTTAACTGAATATTCTTATATATGCATTTTATCACTGTGATAGCCTATTCCATTTTCTGTTTCTATTTTCTTATTTTAGTGATTGCTTCAGCTTATCACAATCTAATTTCAAGAGTTATTATACCACTCTACATAGTTTATAAGAACCATAAAATATTGTACTTTCATATTTTCCCTTCTAGCCTTTATGAAAATGTTGTCATACATTTTTATATATGTGTATGCATTTTAATATTACATTTTAATATTACATTATATATATGTGTGCATATATGTGCAAATGTTATTAACTCCACAATGCATTATTATTTTAAGCAGTAAATTATCTTTTAAGAGATTTAAATAATAAGAAATATATCTGATATTCTTATCCATGTAGTCAGAGTTTCTGGTATTCTACATTCCTTGTACCCAAATCCATATTTCTATATGGTATCACTTTCCTTCTGCCTGACAAATTTCCTTTAACATATCTTATAGTTTATGTTTTAATAATAACTTATTTTGGTGTTTGTGTACTAGGAAATCATTCTATTTTTCTTTATTTTTTCAGCAGATAATTTCTCAATCAATTACATATTTATGAAATTATGTATTTCAATGAATCCATCACTCCATTTCTCCTAGAACATCTTCTGAAAGCACATAGCATATAAAGACAAAGCAATTCATATGTGTAAAATTGCAGGCCTGTTAGTTTCATAATCAAGAAACAAGCTAAGAAAGGAAAAACAAAAGAATAATTTTTAGGGTAGTAGGAATGAAAAGGTACCTACAATATGAGACCATACTGACTCCTTGAAATCAAGGTCTGAAATGGGTTTCTGATTCTGAAGAGAAATGGGGGAAAAAAGTAATAATGGATTTCTAGCTGGTATTATTGTGACTTAAGCAAAACTGACATTTGATGAGGCGGAAAGAAGCAACTACAACCATGTATCAAACCAGGTTGAATGTGTTATACATTGGGAACCCCAAGTTTATGCATGTTAGACATTGACATTTAGTATTATATATTTACTAATTTCTATTTTAATTTCCCATGCCTTTAGGTAGTTATGCAGCATTTTGTGTGATTTTAGCTTGGTCTTTTAGGTCATTAATTTTTCATTTCAGCTTCATGTAATGAGCACTATAACCAATCCGGAGTTTCTAACATAAAATATATAAATTAGTATATACATATATTATATATACATATATTTTTCTGTTTTTATAGAAATTATAGTTTTAAGTTAACTTCTCTTTAAAAAAAAAAAAAGATTTATTTACTTATTTGAGAGAGAGAATGCACAGGGAGAGGGTTGGTGGGAGAGGGAGAAAATGTCAAGCAGACTCCCTGGTGAGAATGGAGGCTGACATAGGGCTTGATCTCATGACCCTATGAGTAAAAACTAAAAAAATCAACTGACTAAGCCACCCAGGTGCCCTTAATATAAATTTTCTTATCTCATTAATAATGAATTACGTATTTTTCTTGAGTTACCCTTTCTGCTTATTTTCAATAAAATAATAATCATAAATTTATAGAGACATTTTGTTATATAAGCCAGACTTTGATATTGAGATTGATTACTTTACTAGTTAAATTATTTAAATGCATGATGCACCTTGATTTTTGGTCAATAAATTTCATGTTATTTATTTATAAGTTTTGAATGTATCTGTTGACTTTGAACTTTTTTTTTTTTTTTTAAAGATTTTATTTCTTTATTTGTCAGAGAGAGAGAGAGCATGCATAAGCAGGCAGAGTGGCAGGGAGAGGCAGAGAGAGAAGCAGGCTCCCCGCTGAGCAAAGATCCCGATTTGGGACTTGATCCCAGGATGCTGGGATCATGACCTGAGCTGAAGGCAGTGGCTTAACCCACTGAGCCACCCAGGCACCCCTTGAAATTTCTTTCTATATGACAGAGAGAATAAATATATGGTCTTAAAGTGTAATAGCATAACCAAGGGCTTTTATGTCTTGGGAGACAAAATTAGACACTACTCAAACCAAAAACTTGAATTAAGGAAATTAAGATTACATGACACATAATGAATCCTTAGCACTTCTAAAGAAATGAAATGTTTCTCAAACCTGCATAAAATTATATATGAACTGGTTCGATATGCTAAGATAGAGTAACAGAAAGTAAGACTAGGTAAATAGTATACTTGATTATGTAGCCTTTACGTTTGGAACAAAAAAGAAGCTTAGGAGAATGTGACTATTCATCTGTGGTAGATTGATTTTTCACTAAATGTTCACTGCCTCCATGACCTTTGGGGTAAGAGTGTAGATTTTCTTTCATTGGTGTTGAGCTTAGCACTGTAAATTGCTTTGACCAATATTTGAAGTATTTGAAACGTAACATACTCTACATCTAAGTGAATTAGTTAAATAATTTCCAAGATTTGATTTGGTCCCTGGGTCTTTTTCCTCTACCATGAGAAGAATATAGTCCAAGTGTCACTGCTCTATTATCCTGAGTTTTGAAATAGACAAATGGAGGATGAGAGCCAAATTCAACCCACATCGGGATCATAACCATCACAAAAATCTACAGGTACATGAGTGAGAAATAAATGATGGCAATTGTAAGTCAGTAAAACTTGGATCATTTATGTTTCATTATTACAGCAACAGCCAACTAAAACCCATCCAAACACTGTCCAGAATATTTTAGACAAGCTAAAAATCATTATTATTCCAGTGCATTAACAAGGGTCTGCTTAATGCAGAGAAGGATACAACCAATTATTCTCTATCATTTCCTTTTAATGCTTAGTTTGTTTATTCCTCTCTGTATTATTTATATGATCACCAACAACCTACCAAATATGATCTCTTCTATCCACATAGACTACATAAGAGGAATGGACTGTTTATGTTACAAATGTTTATATGCTTCTACATACATACTTTTAAACAAGTAAAATGACATATTTACTGTATAATAGTACCACATACTTGAAAAATGAGTTTTCCTTGAGATATGCATCTCCTCTTAGTGTGCTGACATTACCCTCCAAGTCAAAATGTATTTCTTATTATTATAGTACTAATTATAAATTACTATAAAATAAGTTCTATTAACATTATCAGTGGTTAAGCCATGTTGATACCATGAATCCTTGAAACAATGTTTTGAAAATGCCAGTTGACCTTTATTGTATTCTTCCTAAAAACCTACAACCCCAGTCTAATTCTGAGAAAAATGTCAGACAAAGCAAAATTGATGGCAGCCCCAAAAATACTAGACACGACTCCTCAAAATTGCCAAGTTCATGAAAAACAAGTGAGAGAAATCGTCAAGAAGACTCTAGGACTATATGACAACTAAATATAATGTGATATCCCTTATGGGATTGTGGAACAAAAAGAGGACATTTGGTGAAAACCAAGATCATAGAACAAAGTGTGGACTTTAGTTAATAGAACTGTATTTATAGTGGTTCATCAGTTGTGAATAATGTGCCATATTAAAGTAATATGTCAACAATGAGATAAATGGGGTGCAGGATATATGGGAACTCTATACTATCTTTGGAGGTTTTCTACAAATCTAAAACCATTCCTAAATGAAACATTATTAAAAATAGAAAAGGTGTTATTTGTATAAAGTGGAAATATAGTTTATTTTCATTTATTTAAAAAAACTCATTCTGTACCGAGTAATATTTAAGAAAGAAAAAATAGAAAGACAAACTACCCAGACACTTGCTTAAGTAGAGCAGAAGTTTACAAATAAGAATTTGACATTCTTGGGGTGCCTGGGTGGCTCAGTGGGTTAAAGCCTCTGCTTTCAGCTCAGGTCATGATCCCAGGATCCTGGGATCGAACCCCACATCGGGCTCTCTGCTCCGCGGAGAGCCTGCTTCCTCCTCTCTCTCCCTGCCTGCCTCTCTTGCCTACTTGTAACCTCTGTCTGTCAAATAAATAAATAAAATCTAAAAAAAAAAAAAAAAAAAAAAAAAAGAATTTGACATTCTTCTAAGGTTAGGGTACTTTCCTTTTTCTGTTTTTTTATTAGTTTGTTTGTTTGTTTATTTATTTATTTATTTAATTTATTTATAATTTGTTTTTAGTAATCTCTGCATCCAAAGTGAAGCTTGAACTTACCAGAGATCAAGAGTGGCATACTTTTCTGACTAAGGCAGCCAGGCATGCCCTTTAGCATACCTTTCTAAGATTAAATAAAACATTTTGAAATCCGACAAACGTGCCTCAGTTTCGTTCTTTCTTTCTTTTTTTTTTTTTTTAAGACTTTATTTATTTATTTGACAGACAGAGATCACAAGTAGGCAGAGAAAGAAGAGGAAGCAGGCTCCCTGCCTAGCAGAGAGCCTGATGCAGGGCTTGATCCCAGGACTCTGGGTTCATGACCTGAGCTGAAGGCAGAGGCTTACCCCACTGAGCCACCCAGGTGCCCCAGTTTTGTTCTTTCTTTACAAGACTTGTACACAGTAAAGCCTTTTAGAAGGCAAAAGAGGATAGATTTTATTTTATTTTTATTTTATTTTTATTATTATTTTTTAAATTTATTTATTTGATAGACAGAGATCACAAGTAGGCAGAGAGAGAGGAGGAACCAGGCTCCTGGCCAAGCAGGGAGCCTGATGCAGGGCTCCATCCCAGGACCTGGGATCATGATCTGAGCTGAAGGCAGAGGCTTTAACCCACTGAGCCACCCAGGCGCCCCAAGAGGATAGATTTTAATTACTGAAAAGGGCTGAGTCTGAGAACTGGTACCGGTTAGCAATCATGTTTTATTTGAAATTATATTTAAATTCATGTATGTACAGATTTTCACTATATGTTCATTTTTTACATATATGTTAACCTAATGTTTTATCCTAGATAGAGAAGAATATCAGAAAACCTAAATAAGGCAGACTGATTATACTTTAACAATCTATGTAATATTAATAGACTGTTTATAACATGTCAGAGAGAAAAATCAATGTCTTGAAAAAATTCATTGTATGTACTTTACATTAAAAAATTGAAGCCTTATAGAACACTCATAAGTAAGATTATATAATAAGCTATAATATCCATGAAAATTGAAATATATTTAGGATAAAGATAGGGCCTGTTATGTATTACTATAAAATATAGTACCAGGGCACCTGGGTGGCTTTGTTGGTTAAAAATCTTCCTTCAGCTCAGGTTGTGAACCCAGAGTCCTGGACTCAAGCCCAGCAATGGGGCTCCCTCTCCCTCTGTGCCTCTACTCTCCCTCTTCCTTTGAACCTCCCCCACCAAACCCCCTGCTCATGTGCACACTCTCTTTCTCAAATAAAACAAATCTTAAAAAAAAACAAAAAACAAGAATATAATACCAATTATTTTTTAAGGTGTCTGCACATGTAATTAAAAGAAAAAACAATTAGATAAATCAAGTCTTATGGATTAGTGATTGATATATGTAAACAGTTAACTTTCAATTTGATATAGTTTTCAATATATTCTATATAGTTTTCTCAGCAAATATATGAAAAGCAGATTATTATGTGCAAGATTATTTTCTCAGGTATACAGTGGATTAATTTGAAGTTAGGTTATGAAATAAAACCCAACAAATAACATCTTTGATTATAATGGGGAATAAAAACAAAATACTTACAAACCACTTTAAATCAGATGATTTCTCTCACTTGTTTCTAATGAACTTGGCAGTGCCTGGGTGGCTCGGTCCTTAAGGGTCTTCCTTTGGCTCAGGTCAGGATCCCAGGATGGGATCAGCTCCACATCGGCTCCCCTCTCTGCAGGGAAGTCTGCTTCTCCCTCTCCCACTCTCCCTGCTTGGGTTTCTTTTCTTGCTGTGTCTCTCTCTGTCCAATAAATAAAATCTTAGAAAAAAAAATCACTTTAAACTTAACAGTTGCAGAGTTATAATGAAGATTCTACGAAACTGACTTTTTAGTTTGTCGAAGTTGTCAGTAAAAATTCATGATGATTATGAAATTATTAATTAATTAATTAATTAATTAATTTGACAGACAGAGATCACAAGTAGGCAGAGAGGCAGGCAGAGAGGGGGAAGCAGGCTCTCCACTGACCAGAGAGCTTGATGCGGGGCTCGATCCCAGGACCCTGAGATCATGACCTGACCTGAAGGCAGAGGCTTTACCCACCGAGCCACCCAGGCGCCCCAATTATGAAATTATTAAATACTACAAAGCTATGCCTGATAAATTCTAAAATCTTTCTGTGTAGTATTCAAAGATTACATCTCTTTTTCTATGTTACATTATTTACAAAAGACACAGCATAATCTTATGAAGAAAAATACACAACTTCCAAAATCATATAAGCTACAGTTGACCAAACATCATGTTTTGGGTTTTGTTTCTCTCTCTCTCTCACTCAACTTTGTCAATGTTTGGGAAACATAAATAAATTTTGGATAGTTGGATAAAACTAGCATTTCATTTTAACATATTACATAATTCTGCAACTGGGCACCCCATTAGGTAATTTTGCACAAATATTTTGTGATGAATTTTATATTACACGACTGAAGCTTGATATAAATGTTATGTTCCATAAATTACCAATTTTCTAATTGGTAATTGGACTGATTTTAAAATAAGGGAGCAAAGTACATGTTTCATATGACCATATTTTCTTGTTATATAACAAATACTCTATAAATTATTAAATGATATTATATTAGTAACACATTTGTGTTTCAGGCTATGAGTATTGAATGCACTGAAGAAATTATTATACTGTGATATGTTGTTTTTTTCTGAGCTTTGAAGTAGATTTGAAATGATAATGTAAGAAAAAATTATACCATTTTTAAATTCCCATAATCTCTACTGTGATTAAAAGACATACTTGAAGGCATTTCAACATCAGGGACTGCCAAGGTTATGGGCTGTTATATTGCAGTACTTTACATCCTCCACATCTGGCATCCCTCTCCAAGGACCAGTCCCACCTGCCTAATTGATATATTAAGTCAAATAGCTGCCCAAAACATTTTGCAAGTTCATATTCTCCCCCCCATTCTTCCTTAAAGAAGCATCCATTGAAATAACTGCAGTCCATCTAAGTTCTTACTTTACTAAAATGCTGTCATGCTGTCCTCTACCTGAAAGCAAGAAAAGTGTATCCCCCAAAGCCTGGTTATGGTTTGGTTACACACTTTTCCCCTTGACTCCTCCCACTTCCCCAAAGATGGAAACTTAGATGCAATTCCTACCAATTCTTTCTCCACACCCTCTAAGATCTGGAGCCATTACACATAAAAGTCACTCAATTAATATCCATTGAAATAATAAATAAGAAAATGTAGCCCTGATTTCATAGTACTATCCTGATATCTAGACTTTCCTTTTGACAACATGTAAAGTAATTCGTGGCTATCATTCTTAACATTCACCACTTTTCATCAGCCATCCTGTTTGGTTGATATCAATTACTATCCACTCCAGGGTGTGATGTAACCAGTTTTAAAAGGTAACATCTTCTTTACCAATGTATCAATTTACCAAACAATCTAAGATAATAGGCTGGTTTTCTCTATGAATAATAATAATTCTACATATTCTTCATGAGGAGTAAACAGGAGTTAGGCATACCATTTCCATCATTGATTTTTGTCATATGTTCTATCACACTGTGGAAAAGACTCTCAAGACAATACCAAGCTTGTTTGTAGTGTGATTGGCCCCTTACTAGGGTGATATTAAGTGGCCTTGAGAGCTCCCCCTCAGGCAACAAGCCTTATCCCTCACATTTCTCTATGTCACTGTTTACATCTTGGATCATCAAACAGGACTCTCTGTACCCATTCTTTTACAGTACACATCCCCCATGTTCTATCATTTTCTGTTACTATCTTTAATATTTTATATCTGTTATCTTAAGTTAGAACAAAATCTGTATTTTTTTGCTGATTTGATTTTGATCTTGCTACCAAATTATTAACTACATGAAGACATGAACTCTTCTTTTTGGTGTGTCTACACTAATGTTGTGACATGTTGTGTAACAAAATACCACAAACTGGGTATCTTATAAATAACAAAAATGTATTTGTCGTAGCTCTGGAGGCTGGGATGTCCAAGATCAACATGGCAGCATGTTATAATGAGACTTTTCTTCCTGGTTCATAGCTGGTACTTTTCACTGTGTTCTCGTGTGGTGGAAAGGGCTGGGGATCTCTCAGAAGTCCATTTTAAAAGGCACCATGAGGGTTCCACTTTCATGATTTAATCACTTGCCAAAGACCACACCTTGTAATATCATCATTTCTGGTGGTTAGGATTTCAACAAATAAAACTGAGGTATTCAGACCTTAGCATGGTCCTACATTCTTATAATAGGATTGGTCTTGTGTTAAGCTACAAGTCTTCCAATTTCAGAGAATAATAACAATACAGAATGGAGATAATTTACCATAAATCCATTTTAATTATTTGACAATTGTGGGTAAGTTTTTTTTTCTTAATTGTGGGTGAGTTATTTGAAAAAAATGAGCTCCAAATTTGTGCTTCCTCATGTTAATAAAAATTCCAAAAAATTGCAAAAGAACAGTTTTGAAAAATAAAGGACCAAACTTATCTCATACAACGCTAAAATTTTTCCTTAGATAAAGTGGGGAAACTTCAACATCAGTTTCTATAGGATCCTACACATGGAGAAGGAAGACTGTTAGACCAAGGTATACAATGCAAACTGGAAAATAAGCCTTGTTTAAAGAGGTAGCAGATACTCCAAGAAGGAGTGCCTGGTTGCTAGATAGGAATGAAGGCTAAGTGCTCATATCTTCTAGTTTAGGGAAAGAAGTTTGAAATTTGGATATTAATTTAATGGCCCTAGAGAATCAAATTTTGGAAGTGACGTCTAAACTGTTTAATTAGGACAAAAAATGTCTGAAGAGGACTGTGACCCACAGGTCATCAGTTTCTAGCCACAGAGTTCCATGTCCTCATAATTCTAAGGGGTTTTGAAAATCATTTTTCCTTAAACACACAATATTTTGAGAGATGTTATAAGAATTCATACTCAAAGGGCATCTGGGTGGCTCAGTCAGTTAGACATCTGCCTTCAGCTCGGGTCATGATCCTGGGGTCCTGGGATCAAACACTGCCTTGGGCTCCATGCTCAGTGGGGAGTCTGTTTCTCCCTCTTCCACTGCCACTTCCCTATTTTGTGCTCACACACACTCTCTCTTTCTCACAAACATAAATGAATTCTTTAAAAAAATCTATATCTCAAATGCATTATTGTAGTTCTTATTGGAATAATAAAAAGGTATTGTTTATAGCATCAATATACATTCTTTGGAAAATTTAACTCAGTCTTTAAGCATTTTCCTCCCCAGAAATTGGTGTATATTCATCCTACAAATACTATGTATTAGTAATAATATTCTAGTTTGTGATGGCTGCAGAGAAGCCATCTCCATTCAACTCAAGCAAATAGATATCATGACAAGGATTTTTGATGAGTTTAATTTATTACATCACTAAATTCTAATGAAAGTTGAGATATACTCCAAAAAAATTTCTAAGATGATATTTCTATTTATAACATTCTTATCTACAATGCATGTATCTGCATGTATAAAGTGTGAGATACAGGCATAAAGTATAGACATGGTTTATTTTGTTCACACTGCATGTTACTAATACCCAGAAAAGTGCCTGGAACGTGATAAATACTCAATAAATATTTTTGAAATAATGAATGAATGAATCCATTAGGTGTCAATTGGATGCCTACTAAGTGTTAAAAACTGTATTAAGTAACTTATACAAAATAGTTATTGGACAAATGGCCTTCTGAGTTTTTGACATATGTGTTAATCCACATGTTACAAATGCTAGAAATGAGACTCAAAAGATTTACAAAATCTGTCAATTGTCACATATTTAGGTTAGTAATGTACCTCTCAAAACCCTGTGCTATTTCTATTATTCCATCATTTTATTTTTTTGTTATTTTTTCTTTTTCAATCATTTTGAAGATGACTTTAAATCACATGCCTTAGATGATTGTGGAAATGATTAATAGTTTATTAAATCTGTTCTGCATTGCTTTGTCTAAAACATTAAAGAAAGAAAGCATGTCTCTTTAACCAATCTTTCTTAAAGAGCAATTACATTAAGTAAGTTAATAAAGGAACGATCAGTAGCTTGGTTATTAAAATTCATGGTGGTAAGAAGATGTGCAAAGAGGACACACAAATATTACTATACATTTTACTTTTCAACAATCCTTGTGTTTTTAACAAATTGACCCAATTTTCAATTTGTAAAAAAAAGGAAAGCAATATGTATTGCATCACTTTCACATTTCCAGTGTTTATAAATTTTCTATTTACAAACAAAAACTTAATATAGTCATGTATTTTAACTTTAGTGTTGTCAATATAAGTAGTAGCTCCAAATTCTAATTAAGATCATGAAAAAAGTCTTGAACCAGAATTATAAATATTAACAGTAGCTCTGTAGGGAGTGCCAACGTGGTAGAGAATGTATTTGGAAAGAGAAAACCTGACGGAACTATTGGGTGACTCCTACATCCTTTCCTTTAAGATTTATTGCAACGCAGAAGGAAATCCTGAACTTGTAAAGAACTAAAACATTTTGATTATAGAAAATCTGAATGTGACTCAGACATTATTTTTACTTACCTGTTGTTAGTAGTGTTACAAGTCTTTGGATATTTTCAAGATGAGGGTGCGGCGTAGGTTTTGAGAGATGGTTTCATTTGAGTTTATTATGTAATGCTAAATATAATGGTAAATATATACAGAGTGCTGACTTGTTGGGATTACAGATGTCGTGAAAAATGTAATTTATTTCACAATATGTAATTGCTATATCATCATCAAATTCACTTTTAAGTTACTTTTATTGCAAGTTTTTGAAAATTTAGTAATAAATGTTGACTGTGTTTTTTGCTGGAAGGAGATGTTACTGCTTCAACTTAAAACTTTATGTATCATTAGACATATATTGTGATTTTTAAAGATTTAAAGATTAAGTTGAAAATATATCTATTTGTTGACGGAAAGAAAATGATCAATTAAAAAAATAAAACTGCATTTTGGAAATATTTAATGTATATAGTATAAGATTTCCAGATATTCTAGAAATACTATGAACTAACAAAATAGATATGCCACTTTAAATACCCATTCTTAATTTTGAAAACAAGTATAGAAAACTGTATAAGCATAGACTCCAGAGTCAAATTTCCTATTTAGATTTGCTACCTACTGACTGTATGAATATGATCAAGTAAATTAACCTTTCTGTAACCCACTCTCTTCATCTTTAAGGTGGAAAAAAAATAATAGAAACACCTACAAAGGAATTTTTTGAGGACAAAAGAGTACAGTGAAATTAAACTACATATAAAGTATTTTGACTTACACTTGTTACAGAACAATTATTCAATGACTCATTCTTCAATGTGAGTACACATTAGAGCCTTCAAAAAATTCCATCTGATTCTGTAACACCCAGCATTCTGAAATGGGGTCTGGAGTGGATTACTTTCTATTTTAATATATATGAATGTTGTTTGATCTTAAGATGAGCATTTCATTCCAAGGAACATTTGATCTTCTAAATTTGATCATCATTAAGTTTGAAAAAGAGTGGTCAATTACCCTTTGGTTTTCTTTGGAGACTTCTACCTTGAGCTAGGAACAATTCAAAGTGCTTTGAACATGTTAACTCCTTTAATCCTTAAAAATGTCTCATAAATAAATAGTATTAGGTATATTTTACCAAATAGTAAATCAGGTGTCAGAGCAGTTAATGAACTTATCAAGTGTTATACAACTGGCAGAAGATAGAACCAGGAATCTGAACAGGATTTTTCTGACTTGAAAAACACATACTCACCTTAGATTTAGTCCGATCAAGCACTTGAGGTGGTGAACTATAGAAGGGGTCCCTGCTACCCAGAACGTGATAAAAATTAAGTGACATGATCAAATTCAATACTTTAGAATATGTATGCAGTCAACACTAAATTTCTTCTCTTCCCAGTGAAGGGGAATTGTTATGGACCGAGTATTTGTGCTCCACCTCCTCTTGAAGTAATACCTTCAAGCCCTAATCCCCATTGTGATAGTACTTGGGGATGGAGCCTTTCACGTTAATTACTTTTGAAGAGGACATGGGGGTGGCCTTCCATGATGGGATTGGTGTCTTTATAAGAACAGGAAGAGACTACAGCTCTCTATCTGTGAGGACACATTAAGAAAGTGACTATCGGAAAACCAAGAATAGGGCTCAAACCAGGAACCAAATCTGCTGGTACTTTGATCCTGGACTTCCTAGTCTGCAGAACTGTGAGAAATAAATACCTGATGTTTCAGCCCCCCAGTCTATGGTATTTTGTTATAGCAAGTTGAGCTGAGCCAGCTTTTGATCTATTATTCTTTGATTTTATTATTCCTCTCTGTCCTTCAAAACCACTCCATTATTATTACATTTCCAAGGCAGCACTTGCCCTAACTCTTCTGACAACGAAGTAATGTTTCATTTATCCTTGTTTCTATCACATGAAGATTCCTAGCACATGATAGATGTTTGGTAAATATTGTTATTTGTTATCTTCACCTGTCAAGTTGTAATTATTTTCATTATTTTACTCTCAGAATATCTCACTTATAATTGAATCGATTTCTGTGTCCCTCACCTGCTACTATTTCCACTCGGTCAGGAATTACAGTTTTTAATACCAACTCATTCTTTCATTAGTGTGAATTCCAATGTCAGGGAACTTTTGAATTGATAGTGTGGGAGTTGAGTGCTCTCCTCAAGGCAGACTAATATAATTACTGTCCTCATGGGTCAGAGTTGTAACATTATCATTCACATTTTCCTGCAGGCTTCTAGAAAAATTTCAGTTGTTCCTGGAGTAAGTTGACCTTAAAGTATACAAATGCTCAGTATTATTTTTCCAAATTGAAAAAAAATTGCATACTTTTTATTAAATTGGTGGTATAGTAGCCAGAATCATAAGAAGTAGAATGATGAGTGCTACTTTTTATAACAATATTTTGTATGATTCCTAATGCTCTTATTTTTTCACACATGTTCATAACATAATGTTCATGACTACCACTGAGACTTCAAAACACAGACATAATAAAAATTTTTTAAAACTAGGCTTCTTGGGAGAATTGAATTATGCTATCTAATTGTATCAATTCGCTGAAATAGCAGCTACTGCGCCCTCAGATTATAGACCAAGAAGACAATAACATGCCCATGAAAGGGGGAAGCTCTCTTCAACATTTTTAAAAAATAAAACCTATGCATGGAATATTTAATCTTTGATCTTAAGATCTTAAAATCACAATAAACCACAGCAGATCCTTTTTGTTTCAGCAAAACTTATACAATATTCAAAGTTAAATTACGTAGCTCAACTGCCAAACCATTCTTTGATTTATGTATAATGCAATTTGAGATTAAATGCTAATTTTATAGATATAATGTTAAATATTTTAGGACCATATCTACTGATCACATTCTCAAATCCAAAGAATGCCGAATTGTGATCAATGTGATTGCTTTAAAGTATACACTTTACTTTTAATTTGGGGGATCAAAAATAATCTATTTAATTAATTGCTTTTTAAAAATACATTTTGTAATTTACATGGAGAAGTAAATTAGAAATTTTTTTGAAATGTCTAGTAAATTCAGAATAGAATGACTAAACAGGTATGTGTGTGCATGTTAAAAATTCAGATAAGTAAATTATTTGTGAGAGTAGCAAAGTCTAGAAAAAAGAAAACTACATAATAATTTTAAAAAACCCTTACCACTTGGACTTTCCCCAACATTAACATGCCAAGTTAAACTTAGGGCTTGGCTATACATTTTTCTCATTCATCAAGTCACTAATAAATATGTCATTTCATAATTAAAAAGTCTAAAGTTATATATGAATTTCTTTATTTACAACAAACAATAACATATTTGAAACGCATAGTTTTTCAAAACATTAAATTCCTTGGGGAACAAAATAGGACAAACATCTTACTTTTTTGGTTGAATTTATTGCTTACTACAATTCAATCAATTGAATTCATTTATCTTAAAAAAGAAACTCCCTAGCAAACAGTAAACAACTCATTTTACATTGAAAAGTTTACAAAAGCCACCATGCTGGGCTACAAAGGAACATTTAATTTGGTGAAAAAGCAAAACAGAAATCATCTTCACCAACAATTACTACAATTTTCATTGTAATGTTGAAATATTTTTTTAATCGGATAAATGTGGATGCCTGCTGGGATTAGGCAGTGCAGTGGAAAGTTATGCAGAGAAAATCCATTGGCCTTTTAGTGTGGCAATGGGCTCTATATTCACCAGAAATACAGCCATAAAATACTAGAAGTAAGGCTGAAGGAATTTCTTCCCATTGCCTATGTCAAACAAGTTAGAGGCATACTCAGTTTCTCTTTGAATCATTTACAACTGGCGATTGTCATGATTGTAATGTGTCATTTGCAATTACAGTCATCTTTTTCCATTAGGTTTTCAGACTTAATTTCAGAAAATGAATTCATATTTAAAGCTCAGAGCACCTGGTCTATGACTAAATCATGCATCAGTACAAACAATTGGACTGTTTGATGAGAGAAACATGCTTCTGGATTTAGTCAGCATTTTGTGACTATGGATGTTAATTGTTAAATGGCTTGGCTGGTTTGATACACTGACAATGCTTCAATGTATATAAATTCTCTTTTTAGCTATGCATGTCTTACTGTGTATTGAGTATAAGTTTTCCAAGTTTTTCTAAAGCTTAAATAAGGTAGAATTTTATAGAGTAACTTCAAATATTTTTAGGGACTGAGTGTCCAGGGTGCATAAATCTAAATTTATTTGATCATTTTTGTAGGGATTTCAGATGCAAAAAAATTGCATCAAAAAGTCAAAGTGGAAAGATCTTTATGAGGTCTTATAAGTGACAATATAATATTGTTTGCAAATGGTTACAATTAAAGATATATGTGTTTTGTTTATCAACAAATCAATAATTTTACATTTTTAACATATTTGATTTCACTTCTCCCATCCAAGTACTAACCAGGCCTGACCCTGCTTAGTTTCTGAGATCAGACGAGATGAGGTGCACCCAGGGTGGTATGGCCGTAGACTAATTTCACTTCTCTAAAGAAAAATTTATACTTTTTTTTTTGCAGTTGATATATTGATTAAAAGAATAACACAATGATGCTTCTAAAACACTTTCTTACCATAATCAAACTTAATACTTGCATCGATAGACAGCGTAGGGTACATCTTCTTTTTTTTTGGAGTACTATTTATAGCTGTCTAGACTTAAACATAAAATAAAATCTTTCAAATGTTCTTCTGAACTGTTCCTTTACTCATTGTGGTTGCTGCTCAACAGGTGGTTCAAGGCTTAGACAGGAGCACCATCACTGGGAAACATATAAGAAATACAGATTCTTGGACCCTCTCTAAGACCTACTAAATTAGAATCTGTATTTTAAACAAGACTCCTAAGTGATTCATAAGGGTGTTAAAGTTTAAACAGGGGCACCTGGCTGTCTCAGTCATTAAACATCTGCCTTTGGCTCAGGTCATGATCCTAGGATCTTGGGATCCAGCCCCACATTGGTCTCCCTGCTCAGAGGGAAGCCTGCTTCCCCCTCTTCTACTCCCCCTGCTTGTGTTCCCTCTCTCGCTGTGTGTCTCTCTGTCAAATAAATAAATACAATCTTTTAAAAAAAAGTTAAAATGGCAGTGATGTAGACTACCTTCATGTTATAGCAGAGGGAATCTTCATATGGTCTGAAGACAAATAATGGTCCATGATATTGAACCTAGATCCTATGCACAGGCCACAGATCTGATTTGCAATTTATAAATATCTATTTTTGTGCACATGGGCATAGAAGTGAGTCATATTTCTATACTGACCTATTATTAATTAGCACTATTAATAATTCTGTATTCTAGACTGTACAATCCAGGAGAGTATAAAACTATATCTAATCACTTGAATAAGAGACATATTAATATAAATGCCTTAAAAAAGGTAAGAAATTAAGTATTTCTAGGGGACAAATAGTAAAAAGGAAAAAAAATACAACTAGGGGGGACAAATCATTATGGAGAAAATTTTATTTGAATTTTTAATTGAATGTGAATACAGTGTCAACAGATATAGCTAGGAACTTGTTTCTCAGACAAGTTAGTTTGTAAGCATAAGCCCAGATGGAGGAGGAAGGGATTCTTGATGAATAAGTCATCAGTCTCTGTTACCTGCAATATATTACATGATAGGAGGTAAAAAATTAAGACAAGCCGAGTAAATTCGGGTGATATTAAGAGATTAGAAACCTATCTTGAGGTGTTTTTACTTTATTAGGTATTGCAATTCTTCGATGATTTTCTTTAAGAGACCAATGCAATTGTAGCAAGGGATGATGGTTACTTTTATATATCAATTTGACTGGACCAAGGGATGCCCAGATGAAATATTTCTGAGTGTGCCTGTGAAGGGGTTTCAAGAAGAGATTAGCATTTGAAGTTGTGGATTCAGAAGAGTAGATTGCCCTCTGCAATGTGGGCGGGCATACTTCAATCTGTTGAGTTCCTGTATAGAAAAAAAGTGGGGAATAAGGAACTTGCCCCGTTTGGTCCTGCCTTCCTGATTGAGCTAAGACATTGATCTTTGGCTCAAGATTTATACCATCTGTTCCCTTGCTTCTCAGGCCTTTGGACTTGAAGGGAATTACATTTCCTGAGTCTGCAGCCTGCACAAAGCAGATCATAGGACTTCTCAGCCTCCACGGTCCTGTTAGTGGCTTTTTTCTGGAGAATCTGACTAATATACAAGGTTTTTGAATAAAAGAATTATACAAAGGAAAGAGGAAAAGCTGGGAAGACATTTGTCCTTGGGAACAAAAACACAAGATATGACTGAAGATTATGGTAGCACAGGTAGATGAAAGGGTTATTTAAAGAAACATTGCTGATGTATCCACAGGTCTGGGAGCTAATTGTCTAAGGTAAATGAAAGGGAATGCAGAATAAAGGTTAACTATAGAGTTTTAATCCTGCTTCAGGAAGAAAGTCCAGGCCATTAACAGAAATGTGGAAATCAGAAAAAGTGCCAGATTGAGTTTTGGACACATTGATACAAATTTGTCAACACTGGGATATTTAGGTGTCTATGCCCATGAAATAATGATGAAAGGAGAAAAAGATATGTTGTGTATATTTGAGAGTCATCAGCACAGAAAACAAATAGATGAAACTGTGAAAGTATATGAGAGTCTAGTGGGCCTAGGGGAGCACTTAAAATATACTCTTTTGCCCTTTTTTGGCTACATTGTTATCAGAATCCCAATAAAAATTCTGCTTGATTGTGAATTTTATTTAATCTATTTATGTGATTATTTCTTTCTTGCACAGTTAATCAAGTTGCTAAAAGCAAGCTTCCCTCACTTTGATAAATGTGACAGAACAGGGAGGTGCTCCCCAATAGCCATACCCTCATTTCTCCTAAGTATAGAACTTTCCTTCCGGCTTTAGTAAGTTCCTTCCTTGTTCCCATAAAAAGCTTCTCCACCTTGCTTTGAACCTCTTGCTATATGATGTAATAGATTTTCTGGAGAAGATAAAGACAGAAGTTACTAGGAGCTCTTTAAAGAGAGCTCATCAATTCCCTAAGAAAGCCCCATTTGTGTTATGCCTTCTTACCTTAGAGGAAATACCAGCTTAATGGCTGAATCCCTGGCTGGCATTTCACAAGTATAAGAATGAGACTCATATCAAAACGCTGGAAACAAACAATGTCAGGAAGGACTGGTTTGCTCTGCGCCATAGCATCAGTCCCAGATTTCTTTTCCTAAAAAGTTCCTTTAAGTGAAAACAATTCTAAAATTTGTTTAAACCTTTGTTTGGGGATTCGTTGTTTCTTTTGGCCAAATGTGATTTTTAACTCACAAAATCAGTTCATTGTGTCTCGATCCAATCTTAGTCAATCTGAATATGTAGATTTAACGTCATCACGGGCAACGTGTACATTTTAAGGGAAAGAAGACTTAGTTGTATGATGTTAAGCCTCCTAGTCCATGGGGCTTAGAAATATATGTTAAAGCAGGGGTAGATTTAAAAGAAAGATGTGGTTTTTAGATGACAGGCTTATTTATCATTTTGATATTACTTCAGCTTTTGGTTCCAATTGTCTTAAGTTGATAGGAGCTAGCGTGAATTCCATGTTAGCAGCCATAGCATCAATCATGGGTACCAGCTGAGAAAGCATAATGTCCTAAAGTCCCTCGATTCCATATTCCTATCGTGCTAGCCTAGTGCAGTGTGAAATGCATGTTGATCTATTAGGGGGCGATAAAAAGCATTGTGATTAACTGGTGATTTATATCCTTTGAGATCGACAGCATATAGAAAATAGTGACTAATGGGGGATCTAGTGGGGCTGAGAAACATTATATTAAAAATAGAAAGCCTGATTACCTTATCCTAGGGCATTCATCACTCTTGCCTTTATCAGTTATCTCCTCTTCTCCCTGCACAATAAGCAATGATACAAAAAAAAAAAAAAAAAAAGTGCACACTGAACTTAAATTACATAGTCTTAGGACAAATGTAATTGCTGCTCTTTTTTTTTTTTTTAACATTTTTTAAGGTTTATCTATTTATTTATTTATTTATTTTAGGGAGAGAGAGGATGCACCATCACAAGCCAGCGGTGGGATAGAGGGAGAGAAAAAGAATCCTCCGGAGGACTCTGTGTTTAGCTCAGAGCCCAATGCCTGGCTCGAACCCAGGACCCTGAGATCATGACCTGGGCCAAAATTAAGAGTCAGGTACTTGACAGACTGAGACACCCAGCAGCCCTGCAATTGTTACACTGTAGGACCATCTGAAATCTTTCAAAGTGGACTTGGCAAATGATGATATTAATAAAATATTCAAATTTGATAGAAATATTCAACAAACTCCACTCACCCTGCAGGCATATGGCCTTACCCATTCAAAAATCCAAGGAATACAAAATGGAGATCTGGTTTATTAATGCTTCATGGGATTCAGGGGGTTAAAAAGAAGATACAGCTTTTAAAACTAAAGAAAAGCTTAAAACCATCACAGGAACTTTCAGTTGCCTGATCAGTAGATATTTACTTCTTTGATGAAGAAATAAAAATTTTTTTAAAGATTTTGTTTATTTGACACAGAGAGAGAGAGATCACAGGTAGGCAGAAAGGCAGGCGGGGGCAGGGGTGGCGGGGAAGCAGGCTCCCTGCTGTGCAGAGAGCCCAATGCGGGGGCTTGATCCTAGGACCCTGAGATCATGACCTGAGCTGAAGGCAGAGGCTTAACCCACTGAGCCACCCAGGTGCCCCAGAAATCAAATTTTTGTGTTTGTCCTTCTCTAACTCAATAGTTACCTGTCTCCAGCTCCGGGTTTCATACCTGATCAGTTTGGACCAACTCTTCAGGTGCCATTCTTATTTCCAGTGATGGATTTAAGCCATTGGCTTGTGAAGCAATTCTAGCCAATTGGATAAACAGGCATGTTTCCCAGGAGCCTCCAGGATAGGTTTCTATCAGGTTTTTTTTTTTTTTTTTTTTAACCTTTCCTTTAAATTCACTGTTCCTTTTCATTTCTGCATGTAGTGGCTGGAACTGCAGCAGGTTTCCTATGCTTTGTGAAGAGTTAGACTGAGCACAAGCCAACATGCTGAGTGGAATCACAGATTTTCAAAGGTCCATTGGTCCTACAGGAAATAATTTAGCAGCTAAACTCATAATCCTGGAGGCTTCTACCTCTAGCTTATTTGATAGTAGGATGATTTATTTCTTAATTTTTAAGCCAAACAAATAGGGTTTTCTGTTACTTGCTGTTTGTTGATAAAAAAAATTTAAGCAAATATATACCAATTAATGTCTATCCTGAGCATGACTAGTAGTATTATAATTTTTTGATTATTATTTTTTTGTTTTTAATATAAAATAAATATATTTCCCTTTTTCTATTAACTCAAGGAGATACAGAATATTCTGGAGTATAATCTCCATCAGTCTTTAAACTGTGATCACCTGATTACTAATTCCCTGAGGTTAAAATTTTAGATTTTGGACACTCTACTAAGCCTACTATATTGGCATACTTAAAGATGATGACCAAGATTTTTAAATTTGAAAAAAAAAATTGCTTCCTGTTTTCCTCAGTTGTTTGAGAAACAATGATAGATATATAATGAACTCTTTAAAACTTCAAAATCTGAGTACCTTTGCATCTTCTCCAATAAATAAAAATCTTGTGGGTTAGGAAGAAGAATCAAGCATTGGTCATTTTTTATGCATAAAACTAATAAAAATTTTAAAATTTATATAAGGCCATTGTACCCAGAACACATCTTTATGTAAATGTGTTAACAAATGTCTAAGACTTCTTTAAAAAATGTCTTTTCAATTACATTTCTCTCACTGAAATATTATTAATTTTCTTTCATATCATTACATCATAGCATTTTGTGAAACCAAATGACTATGTCCCTCTAATAATAAAACAAAAACTATTTTAAAATATTAAAAACTTCAATGGCTTAATATTGTCACAAAGTCTATTTTTATAACTCCAAAATCTTACCTTAAAACTAAATAATTTTATAGAAGTTAACTCTCTTCAGTCCCAGAGATATGTGTCTCACACTAAAACTCATGAACATAATTAGTGTTACCATCAGCAGTTTCTAAGAATTTGTTCAACTTGCTTTTAACTACCTTAATCAATTCAGTACATTTTCAAAAATTCCAAACACATTGAATTTGTCCTATCTTTATAACAGATAAATGACATTAACAGTTTTAAGTATTTAGATTGTTAGCAATGAGATCAATAAGACAACTCCCAAAGGATACAGACAGAATCCCATTTACAAGCACAAATGAGTCAATTTTAATGATGGTTAATTCACAGAGGATTTAGATCACTGCAACTGAGTTTTTGCATCTGTTAGACCCCTGAACTAATTGTGGAAGAAAATCCATTGTGTTCAAAAAGGAAAAATGAAAATACTAGCAATGATCAAAGAAATGTGCTTTCTGCGTGGGAGTCCAGCCCACAACTGAGCTTCATCATCTGCCAGTTGGTCATGAGAGGTGCAGAAAATAACTCACTGCCTTTCATGGAAACCCGAGAATTTATAAGCATTCCTCAGAGATACAACTGCAGAGAGGATTTGAACATTGCCATTCATAACATGCTATGGTTTGTACTTTGGATCAAACCAGTTTAGCTGCTGAAGATTAAGGCCACCAAAGTCATTACCAAAGATGCAAAGAAACAGAAATTCAGCATGTCAATAATACTCTCTGTCAAGATGTTCCATGGTAATGACTTGTTGTGATACAGCAGTTCCTGTAACACACCTTAGGATGTCTTTGTGAACTAGGTCTAAGGAGAATTTAATATGCAAATATGCCAGCAGAATTGAGGATAAAGCACATACCTAGTGCATAACGTTAAATATGCATGAAACATAATGTCTTCATGTTTAATTCTATTATAATTTTGGGAGTTATATTTGCACATTCAAATTTTACATTTCTACTCTTTATTATTAGCATACAGATGTGAGAGCAATTTTCTGTAGCTGCAATAATGTAGGCTTTCATGGGTTCTTCCCTGACCAAGATAAAGTTATTATTATGGGATATAACTGAAGTAGCCACCTTCATGTTGAATCACTAACACACAATGAATTTGTCTTAAAATTTTTATCAAAATTATTTATGCACAATATGTGCTTAACAACCCATAGTGATAGATAAAAATACAAAAGGGCATTTTACCATAATCATAAAAAGGTGTTCAACTTATTTCAAGGCACATTAATAATTTATCTGAGGGCATCTTTATAAAGTTAGAAAACTAGATATTATTTCTGTTGTTGGGCAAGATGACTTCTCTATGAGCATTTTTAAATTGGATTGTATTTTAAAGTTTTTAAAGGAAATATATAGCTAGATTTAATTTTTTTTAATTAGTGTGCTAATTTTTCTCATGTCCTAAATCAGAGATTAGTCTTGTTCCTTATAGAAACATGATACATGTTCTTTTTTTTTTTTTTTTGAAACATGATACATGTTCTATGAATACACTTAGAGACTAGTTATACTCTGGGACATATTGCCACATAGGAGCATAAAAGAGAATATGTTTTTGATCAGTCATTTTGTGAATGATCATAAGTGATCATTAACTTTGGTCCCTAATTATGGTCTACTGATTCTCAGATATCCCTTTCTACTCCAATTTAGAGACTAGATCAATAAACAGAAAATTTAAGATAAACTATGTCACTTAAAAAAATGCTTCAGTGCTATTTGGTGATGAAACTGGGATGCAAACATACTTTTCACATATCAAAACCCTGATTGATATAAGATGCATAGAACAGCTAGCCAACCTCAGCACACAGATCAACTCATAAATCAACACAGACTCTTTTTACTAGAACCACTAACATTGGTACAGTTGTGAATTTAACATTGATTTACTTATTTTTTTTTATTTCAAATATGACAACCACTAACCCTTGGGTTTCCAATTTACGAGGCAGTTGAACATAGTCACCAGAAATTCAGAACAAATGTATCAAAGTTCTCAGTCCACCACAAACACATTTTTCTTCCTTCTGTACCTGAATTCTTTAGGGTAACCCACTTCTCTCAATCCCAGCTCCTCTTCCCTGAAACCCAAACCTCTCTCATTCCATCCAGATTCTCAATGACAGTTTTATTTCTCCATTAAACCTCCCTCTCATTCGAGCCAATGTTGTTGTTGCTGCTGTTTATTTCTAAACTGTAGTACATATTGTTTGTTCCTCTCCTTTTGGCAGAGAACCTGCACTTTCATTAGTATTACCAACTCCCAGAAATAGAATTGAGTACATGCTGTGAGTGAGATATTTGAGGTCATTTCCTTCCCCCTGGCTACATACTGCTTCAGTCTCGGCATAGGGGGATGAAGTAGGGGGCACGACCAGCTCCTCACCTCTATCTTAGAGATAGTCACCCTACCATACTCAGCATGCACACATGTACACACACACATGAATGCACACACATTTACTACTCTCCATACCTCCCCAAAAGTTGGGTTAATGGGTGAGGATTAGAAATTACACATGCTCACACGACAGACAATGTAGAAGGTAGCTTTGGCTTAGTGGATGATTGCAGCTGGTTCTTTCTCTCAAAGTCCTTTGTGGCTTTATCAGATCCCTCGTTCACCAAAATTCCTACTAACAGGCTTTTGGTAAGGAAGACACTATTTCCTAGTCTGGCTGTATACAATCCCCCTTCTATGAAGACTCTTTCTGTTAACACACTAATAGAGCACCTCCGACCAAACTAGACACCCTCTCTCCTTAAGCCTCTTAATGGCTTACTCATTTTTGCTCTCATGATAGGGTAAGGGTGCCAACACTAAATTTTAGCATTTCTTTGCAATTCCTACATAGGTTGATTCACCAGACAATACATTTTTAAAATTAGTGCCTGAAAACTGCCAGCACTGGGATTATATTAGAAAATAAAATAGAAATAAAATTCTGCCCTCACTGAGCTTAGAAACTTTAAAAATAAAAGTTAATGGTGTGATACTTGGTGATAAGTGCTAAGGAGGGGAATAAGCAGGAAAGATAACAAGATGTATATTTGCCTGGGTGGGTGCAGTTGAAATTTTAGATAGAGGTGATCAGGGCTGGCCTTTCTCAGAACACGACCTTTGAGTAGAAACCTAAAGAGGAGAGAAAATGAGTGTTGGTGATATGGATGAACATCTTTGCAAACAGAATGATAGTATGTCCAAAGTGCCTTGAGGTAATAACATGCTTAGTTGTTTTAAGGAATCTTGCAGAAGCCAGTCTCAGTGGAGTGGAATAAAATACCTTATAGATGTAGAGAGGAGTAAAATGGTAGAAGTACCCTTTGCCAGTAGTAGGCCTTGTAGGCTCTAAGAAGTATTCTTGGGTTTTTACCCTAAGTAAGAAAAGAGATCACCAGAGGATTTAGAGGAAAAGATAGAAATGATCCTGTTGATGCTTTAATATGGCTCTTTTGAGTATTCTGAGGAGGCCAAGGGGAGGAATAGGGACACAAGTTATCAGACCCTTGCAATAATTCTCCAGAGAGATAATGTGACTTGTCCTGGGATGGCGACACGTGAGTTGATGAGATGTTGTCAACTTTGGGGTATGTTTTAAATGTAGAGTTGACCCGATTCGATGAAAATAGACACCTGTGAATGAGCGGAGTCAAGGATGACACTAAGGTTTGAGTCCTCATCAAGTAGAATTACAGAGTCAGCAGCAGTTAAATGTTGTTCATGGCAGGAACAGGCTTGGAGGGGACATTTAGAAAACATGTAAAGTCTGGAAGTCAGTAGATAATTTGCTACCTCAAATGTTCTCCACCAAATATTACTTTTTGTTCTCAGAACTATAGCCACAATGGAGAATGTGATTGTAAGTATTCTAATATCATCTCGCCCCATGCATGTTTTCTAATATGATCCTAAACTGAAAGAAATTCTCAGACTGATATTATTTCCCCTTTGTTTTACAGATTAAGAAGAGTAGACTCTAAAATTTTATGGTTGTTTTGTCCTTTCCAGTACAAGATTAAACTGCTTATTATAGCTCCCTTAGTAACAACATAAATGGTTAAAATCAAAGTGCTAATTAGCAATCAAGCCATTTTTGAGGGTCACAAAACCTTTTGAAAAGCAAAACTCATGTCCTAGCTCTTCTCTTTACTAAGATTTTTTTTTAATATGGATCACAAGTTCTTCTACATTTCTAGAAATGTAGAGAAATTTTATTTTTATATGCACCAAAATACTAATTTAACAGCTGCTCCCAATTGTCTCAAGTTTAAAAAATTTTTTTGTTTGTTTTCTTTTGATTTTTCTTGTGAGTTACATTTTTAAATTCTCTTTTACATGATACAAGATAAACATCCAAGAAAATCTTTACAACTTTACATTCTATATTAATAAGTCCTTGACTCAGTGATAAACAGCCTTTAAAATTCAGTAGATTTCCTTATAGTCTTACTCATATTAATTGAGGGACGTGCTTAATTTGCAATTGGACTCTGTGGGGCTGGGCTGGGCCAAGCATTTTACATCTTCTCTTTCTAGGCCCAAAATGAAGAAGTAACTCCTATATTAACCAAGCTATTCTGAGTGAGGGCAGAAGTTGAAAGTGGTGAGGGGAGCAGAACTGGACCACACAAGTACATTCACAGCTCTAAACTGAATGTGACTTAGGATATGTTTATCCACATTTCATTGAGCAAATCGAAGTTTGACCAAACCCAAAGTCAATGAGACAGAGAATATTCTCTCCCAGTGAAGCATGATAAGAGGGGCAAGGGGGAAATTAATAAATGTGAACCAATTTCACATTTTATTTTGTCTACTTTAATGAGATAGGTTTTTCTTCCTAGTTATAAATAAAATAAACCCCCAAAGTGAAGATCTATCGATCAAATACTGATCTCTCTTGATGAACATACACATCCATCTCACAAAGTACCTTCTTTTTTTTTTTTTTTTAAGATTTTATTTGACAGAGAGAGACACAGTACAAGAGGGAACACAAGCAGGGGGAGTGGGAGAGGGAGAAGCAGGTTTCCCGCTGAGCAGGGAGCCTGATGTGGGCTCAATCCCAGGGCCCTGGGATCATGACCTGAGCCGAAGACAGAGACTTAACGACCAAGCTACCTACCCAGGCACCTCTCATAACTATCTTTTGCTCTACAACAAAATTAACACATGGAAAACCAATTATATTTAAATTACATAGTCCATTCATACTGAACAATTTGGTGGAGGCTTACGTCTACTTTCTTCAGTAGTTGCTGTTGTTGATTTGATGTTATTAACTTATCTCATACCCCATTAGACAGACTCTCCTCATGATGTGAAGATCTTTGGCACTTTGTCTGCCCCGGAATTGTTTTATGTATCTATGGTTGTTGAGAGATTTTTCAAACACAAAAGACCACAGAATCCAACAAAGGAAACAAACTATTGAAGTTTTTAAAATGAAATAGTTACAACAAGCTGGATATGAACCTCTCACTGAAGGAATCTCTTGATAATCTTATATAATGCTGTAGAATAGATTCTTATCATTCTGAGAGAAAATTCTAAGGGCTTCCTATCTCTGAAATAAATAAAGAAAGACAATATCATGCCAGGGGATGAAACCATGTTTTTTTCAGAATGAGCACAATTATATCTTTTTAGGTACTGCTGGGAGGGGAAAAAAGTTATTGAAACATGAGACAGAACTGAATTCTTTGGATATGAGAGGGATAAATTGATGTCATGACCCATCAGTTTGAAAAACAGTGTTTTAAATAATTTGTTTCACTTTGGTTATGAATAAGGAAACAAAAAGCATTGGTTTAGAGAGAACATAAATGTATGAAATGGTATTTGGTAACTTAGGAAGGGCTAAAGAATCAATTTTGGAGTTTTGACAACCAGAAGTCATACCCCAACCATATAGCAGAGCTATTCTCCACACCCATAAGCTCAAAGCTAGGCATAAACAGCTCAGTTTGTATCACAGATACTGGATAATGTGCATTGTCTTTGGAAGCTCCGCTTCTAAGGACATTGAGAAGGCATGAAGGGTGAGGTGTCATTTCTTGGCATCTCTATTTGGCATTTAATGAATAAAGAGCTCAAGTGAAATTTCTGATTGTTGGGACTCATTTCACATGGCTGAATAACGACTTATAGAAAGCCTAGTTAGATGAGTTTCTATCTTAGGTAGGGACAGATTCTCAGTGGGATCAGTTTCACCAACACAGGAAACATTTCTAAACCTTTCACACCACCAAGAAGAATGACAGATGACTCTATCACTCTATCATGTAACTCAGAAAATCTTCCCTGTATTTACATATCTTCACAAAACAGCATTTCCTAGTCTAGAAACCTAGAAAACCACAAAATTAACTACAAAACTATAATTTGGCTGAACTTAATCCTGTGTACAGTGTTACATATTTTCCATTGGTATTTTCAATACATGCCTTCTTTGTCCTTTGCGTTATTGCCCTTCACTGATACTATGTGTTTGTTTTTGTTTGTTTGTTTGTTTGTTTTCTATAAATTGAAGGTTTGTGGTAATCTTGCACTGAGTAAGTCTATTAGTTCTTTTTTCTAATAGCATTTGTCCACTTTGTGTCTCTGTGTCACATTTTGGTAATTCTCACAACATTTCAAACTTGTTCATTATTATTATATTTGCTATGGTATCTGTGATCAGTGATTATGACTCATTGAAAGTTCACATGATGGCTAGCATTTTTTAGCAAGAAAGTATTTTTAATTAAGGTATATACATTTTTATAAAGACATAAAGCTATTGCATACTTAGAAGACAGCAATATAATGAAAACATAACTTTTACAAACACTGGGAAACGAAAAAATTCACTTGACATTTTTTAATGGCGATATTCACTTTACTTTGGAGCTCTGGAGCCTGCAATATCTCTGATGTATGCCTATAATTCAATCTAGTTAATGCTTTATTTAGACAATGGGAGACAGTCTAATTTAATGTGTGATAACTACAACATATTTCCCTGATGACATGTATTGTGCAATCCTAAATGACATAATACATCTGCCAAATCAGTGATAATTCAGTTTACCTGAGAAATGCATAACGAATGAAAACAATTTCATACTTGAAAGTCATGTTTACTCTTTTTCTATTTTACATATAATAACCTCCTAGAAATACCTGTTAAGACATTTGTTTAATTTTGATAGTTTTATTGCAAATTACTTTTAGAGATAACATGGTAATGATTGTAAATAATTGTGCAATGACAAAATAAATGACATATGAGATTATTATAGAGCATCAATAATCACTCTGTGATACATAAAACTGACCATGTTGACATGCATTAAAGATAGTTTAAATTATATCTGATAAAACATACAGCAATCCATATCCTCCTGATGTTTAGATTCCCCCATACACATGGACCTAATCAAAGAAAGTATTTTTTTTCACTCTGTTTTAAAATGATTCATTCTTATATAGTAGATAAAATTAGAAAATTTAGTGTCTTCTCCAAATGCAAACTCATTACTAGGAAAGGGAATTTCTAGCACAGAGTTCTACAGAATTATAGATTTCCTTGTAAAATAAAATAATACAATACAATAAAATAAATAATAAAATAAATAAAATGTGAATGAGAGAATAAGCTTGGAATGGGACATCAATTCCTTATAGTTTTGTCCTCTCAGCAAAATTTTATCCATGATGAGACTTGGCACTTATATTAACCTCCAAGATAATATTTTCACATTCTTCTTTTCTTTTCTTACATTTATCATTCCACATGTGAGTCAAAACTTACCTCCTAATTCCTCAGCAAATGGTCTAAAGTAAAAGATTTTGTTATATTAGTGGTCTTTGAGTACATCCACATTGACGAAGAAAGAAAATAGCTCTCAAAACAGATTGTCCCATTCAACATAGAACACTGTTTTAGGGGAGTAGAGAATAAGAAATTGTTGTGAAAAGGAAATAATTTAATCATTTGCTGTGTTTTATAAGACTTAAGTTGTAGATCATATATGAAATAGCAGAGTTCTCTGAAAGGAAAAAACAAAACAAAACAAAACAAAACTATATTCCTGGGACTTGAGATGTTCTTAAACTGAGAAGACACTGGGGAAATTAACTTTTATCTATGGAAACACTGGTGGACCCCTTTATGAAAATCTACTAGTTTTTTTTCCCTACTTAAAAGTCAATTCACAGTAAATATATCATTATGAGTAAATATTTTTATCTTCTGTATAAAGATCCATGTAATATTAACTAACCTCCTAAGAAAACTTAACGATCTGCCAGCTGTCTACTCTTTCACATTCGTAAATGCTTCATTTTGAGATGTTACAGTCGCCATTACAATATGGAAATGTTACCTTCAGCTTTCATATATTTCTAAGTTGTATATTTGTGTACAACATTTTTTAAAAAATACCCCTGTCAGCACACACACAGACACACACAGACACACACATTTTAATGAGGGGATACGGTGATTAAAAGGGTTAAGTCAGAAAACATTAAACTACTTTTTGCAAATGTCCTTTGGTATACTGAATTTGCTCTGTAATATTGATATTGTGATATCAATAGGAATCATCCAATGCAATGAGATAAATGTACCACACCGTTGGACCAGTAATTGTAGTAGGAGAAGACCAAGATTCTCAATGATGATGGCAGTAGAATTCCTCTTTTTTTTTTTTTTGTTTTATTTATTTATTTGAGAGAGAGAAAGAGAGAGAGCAAAGTGAGAGGGAGAAGCAGACTTCCTGCTGAGCAGGTACCCAGATGCAGGACTGGATCCTGGGACCCTGGGATAATGACCTACGCTGAAGGCAGATAATGAGCTACCCAGGCACCCCTAAAGTCCATCTTTAAAAACAGAGAAACTTGGGAGAAGAGTCAAGATGATGGAGAAGTAGCAGGCTGAGATGACATCAGATAGCAGGAGATCAGCTAGATAGCTAATCTGATCATTGCGAACACCTACAAATCCAACAGGAAATTGAAGAGAAGAAGAACAACAATTCTAGAAACAGAAAATCGATCACTTCCTGAAAGGTAGGACCTGCAGAGAAGTGAATCCAAAGCGACAGGAAGATAGACCGCAGGGGGAGAGGCCGGCTCCCGGCAAGCGGCAGAGCAATGGAGCACTAAATCAGGACTTTTAAAAGTCTGCTCCATGGAGGAACATCGCTCCGGAGGCTAAACCGGTGGGGAAGCCTACGTGGGGTCAGCATAACCCCAGGTCCTGCGGGGTCACAGAAGGACCGGGGGTGTCTGAGTGTTGCAGAGCTTGCAGGTATTAGAGCAGGGAAGCCGGCTACAGCGGCAAAGCCAAGGACTGCGCTCTCAACTCAGGGTTACCGTGAACCAGGCACAGGCTGGATGAGCTCGGAGCGTGGCCAGAAGCCAGGGAGATGGAGTGACTGAGCACTATTCTCCAAGCACGCAGCTGAAGGCTGGGAGACGGAAGTGACCGAGCGCTTTTCTCCAAGCGTGACCAGAGGCCAGGGAGACAGGGGTGGTTGGGCGCTTTTCTCTGAAGGCGCGCTGAGGAGCGGGACCCCGAGCTCTCGGCTCCTCCAGGCCAGAGATTGGGAGGCCACCATTTTCATTCCCATCCCCCAAAACTCTATGGAAAGCATTCAGGGGACAAAAGCTCCCGAAAGCAAACCCAAATTAATTACTTAGCCCGGCCCCTGGTAAGGGCAGTGCAATTCCGCCTGGGGCAAAGACACTTGAGAATCACTACAACAGGCCCCTTCTCCAGAAGATCAACAAGAAACCCAGCCAAGACCAACTTCACTCACCAAGGAGAACAGCGGGATTACAGAGGAGGAGAAAGCAAATCTTATCTGGACAAAATGACAAGGCAGAAAAACTCACCACAAAAAAAAGAACAAGAGGCAGTACCAAAGGCTGGGGACCTAATCAATATGGACATTGGTAATATGACAGATCTAGAGTTCAGAATGATGATTCTCAAGGTTCTAGCCAGGCTCGAAAAAGGCATAGAAGATATTAGAGAAACTCTCCGGAGAGATAAAAGCCCTTTCTGGAGAAATAAAAGAACTAAAATCTAACCAAGTTGAAATCAAAAAAGCTATTATGAGGTGCAATCTAAAATGGAAGCTCTTACTGCTAGGATAAAATGAGGCAGAAGAAAGAATTAGTGACATAGAAGACCAAATGACAGAGAATAAAGAAGCTGAGCAAAAGAGAGACAAACAAACACTGGACCATGAGGAAAGAATTCAAGAGATAAGTGACACCATAAGACGACACAACATTAGAATAATTGGGATTCCAGAAGAAGAAGAAAGAGAGAGGGGAGCAGAAGGTATATTGGAGACAATTATTGGAGAGAATTTCCCTAATATGGCAAAGGGAACAAACATCAAAATCCAGGAGATGCTAAGAACGTCCCTCAAAATCAATAAAAATGGGTCCACACCCTGTCATCTGATAGTAAAATTTACAAGTCTTAGTGACAAAGAGAAAATTCTGAAAGCAGCCTGGGAAAAGAAGGCTGTAACATACAAGGGTAAAAACATTAGATTGGCAGCGGACTTATCCACAGAGACCTGGCAGGCCAGAAAGAACTGGCATGATATATTCAGAGCACTAAACGAGAAAATCATGCAGCCAAGAATACTATATCCGGCTAGGCTATCATTGAAAATAGAAGGAGAGATAAAGAGCTTCCAGGACAAACAAAAGCTGAAAGAATTTGCAAACACCAAACCAGCTCTACAGGAAATATTGAAAGGGGTCCTCTAAGCAAAGAGAGACCCTAAAAGTAGTAGATCAGAAAGAAACAGAGACAATATACAGTAACAGTCACCTTACAGGCAATACAATGGCACTAAATTCATATCTCTCAATAGTTACCCTGAATGTTAATGGGCTAAATGCCCCAGTCAAAAGACACAGGGTATCAGAATGGATAAAAAAAACAAAACCCATCAATATGCTGCCTACAAGAAACTCATTTTAGACCCGAAGACACCTCCAGATTTAAAGTGAGGGGGTGGAAAACAATGTACCATGCTAATGGACATCAGAAGAAAGGTGGGGTGGCAATCCTTATATCAGATCAATTAGATTTTAAGCCAAAGATTATAATAAGAGATGAGAAAGGACACTATATCATGCTCAAAGTGTCTGTCCAACAAGAAGATCTAACAATTTTAAATATCTATGCCCCTAACATGGGAGCAGCCAACTATATAAACCAATTAATAACAAAATCAAAGAAATACATTGACAATAATACAATAATAGTAGGGAACTTTAACAATCCCCTCACTGAAAAGGACAGATCATCTAAGCAAAAGATCAACAAGGAAATAAAGGCTTTAAATGACACACTGGACCAGATGGACATCACAGATATATTCAGAACATTCCATCCTAAAATAACAGAATACACATTCTTCTCTAGTGCACATGGAACATTCTCCAGAATAGACCACATCCTGGGTCATAAATCAGGTCTCAACCGGTATCAAGATTGGGATCATTCCCTGCATATTTTCAGACCACAATGCTCTGAAGCTAGAACTCAATTACAAGAGGAAATTTGGAAAGAACCTAATTACATGGAGACTAAACAGCATCCTTCTAAAAAATGAATGGGTCAACCAGGAAATTAAAGAAAAATTGAAAAAATTCATGGAAACAAATGATAATGAAAACTCAACAGTTCAAAATCTGTGGGAAACAACAAAGGCAGTCCTGAGAGGAAAATATATAGTGGTACAAGCCTTTCTCAAGAAACAAGAAAGGTCTCAAATACATAACCTAACCCTACACCTAAAAGAGTTGGAGAAAGAACAACAAAGAAAGCATAAACCCAGCAGGAGAAGAGAAATCATAAAGATCAGAGCAGAAATCAATGAAATAGAGACCAAAAAAACAATTGAACAAATAAATGAAACTAGGAGCTGGTTCTTTGAAAGAACTAATAAGATTGATAAACCCCTGGCCAGACTTATCAAAAGGAAAAGAGAAAGGATGCAAATAAATAAAATCCTGAATGTAAGAGGAGAGATCACAACCAAAACCAAAGAAATACAAACAATTATAAGAACATACTACAAGCAACTCTACGCCAACAAATTTGACAATCTGGAAGAAATGGATACATTTCTAGAGACATATAAACTACCACAACTGAACCAGGAAGAAATAGAAAACCTGAACAGACCCATAAGCAGTAAGGAGATTGAAGCAGTCATCAAAAATCTCCAAACAAACAAAAGTCCAGGGCCAGATGGCTTCCCAGGGGAATTCTACCAAACATTTAAAGAAGAGTTAATTCCTATTCTCCTGAAACTGTTCCAAAAAAATAGAAATGGAAGGAAAACTTCCAAACTCATTTTATGAGACCAGCATCACCTTGATCCCAAAACCAGACAAGGATCCCATCAAAAAAGAGAATTACAGACCAATATCCTTGATGAACACAGATGTGAAAATTCTCACCAAAATACTGGCCAATAGGATCCAACAGTACATTAAAAGGATTATTCACCACGACCAAGTGGGATTTATTCCAGGACTGCAAGGTTGGTTCAACATCCACATATCCATCAACGTGATACAATACATTACTAAAAGAAAGAATAAGAACCATATGATACTCTCAATAGATGCTGAAAAAGCATTTGCCAAAGTACAGCATCCCTTCCTGATCAAAACTCTTCAAAGTTTAGGGATAGAAGGCACATACCTCAATGTTATCAAAACCATCTATGAAAAACCCACTGCAAATATCATTCTCAATGGAGAAAAACTGAAAGCTTTTCCGCTAAGGTCAGTAACACGGCAGGGATGTCCGTTATCACCACTGTTGTTCAACATAGTACTAGAAGTCCTAGCCTCAGCAATCAGACAACACAAAGAAATTAAAGGCATCCAAATTGGCAAAGAAGAAGTCAAACTATCACTCTTTGCAGATGATATGATACTGTATGTGGAAAACCCCAAAGACTCCACTCCAAAACTGCTAGAACTTGTACAGGAATTCAGTAAAGTGTCAGGATATAAAGTCAATGCACAGAAATCAGTTGCATTTCTTTACACTAACAACAAGACAGAAGAAAGAGAAATTAAGGAGTCAATTCCATTTACAATTGCACCCAAAACCATAAGATACCTAGAAATAAACCTAACCAAAGAGGCAAATATTCTATACTCAGAAAACTATAAAGTACTCATGAAAGAAATTGAGGAAGACACAAATAAGTGGAAAAATGTTCCATGCTCATGGATTGGAAGAACAAATATTGTGAAAATGTCTATGCTACCTAAAGCAATCTACACATTTAATGCAATCCGTATCAAAATCCCATCCATTTTTTTTAAAGAAATAGAACAAATAATCCTAAAATTTATATGGAACCAGAAAAGACCTCAAATAGCCAGAGGAATATTGAAAAAGAAAGCCAAAGTTGGTGGCATCACAATTCCAGACTTCAAGCTCTACTACAAAGCTGTCATCATCAAGACAGTATGGTACTGGCACAAAAACAGACACATAGATCAATGGAACAGAATAGAGAGCCCCTCCACTCTATGGTCAACTAATCTTCGACAACGCAGGAAGGAATGTCCAGGGGAAAAAAGACAGCCTCTTCAACAAATGTTGCTGGGAAAATTGGACAGCCACATGCAGAAAAATGAAATTGGACTATTTCCTTATACCGCACATGAAAATAGATTCAAAATGGATGAAGGACCTCAATGTGAGAAAGGAATCCATCAAAATCTTTGAGGAGAATGCAGGCAGCAACCTCTTTGACCTCAACCGCAGCAACTTCTTCCTAGGAACATCGCCAAAGGCAACAGAAGCAAGGGCAAAAATTAACTATTGGGATTTCATCAAGATCAAAAGCTTACGCACAGCAAAGGAAACAGTTAACAAAACCAAAAGACAACTGACAGAATGGGAGAAGATATTTTAAAATGACATATCAGATGAAGGGCTAGTATCCAAAATCTATAAAGAGCTTAGCAAACTCAATACCCAAAGAACAAAGAATCCAATCAAGAAATGGGCAGAGGACATGAACAGACATTTCTGCAAAGAAGACATCCAGATGGCCAACAGACACATGAAAAAATGCTCCACATCACTCAGCATCAGGGAAATACAAATCAAAACCACAATGAGATACCACCTCACACCAGTCAGAATGGCTAAAATTAACAAGTCAAGAAATGACAGATGCTGGCGAGGATGCGGAGAGAGGGGAACCCTCCTACACTGCTGGTGGGAATGCAAGCTGGTGCAACCACTCTGGAAAACAGTGTGGAGGTTCCTCAAAAAACTGAAAATAGAGCTACCCTATGACCCAGCAATTGTACTACTGGGTATATATCCTAAAGATACAAACATGGTGCTCCGAAGGGGCACGTGCACCTGAATGTTTATAGCAGCAATGTCCACAATAGTCAAACTATGGAAAAAACCTAGATGTCCATCAACAGATGAATGGATCAAGAAGATGTGGTTTATATATACAATGGAATACTATGCAGCCATCAAAAGAAATGAAATCTTGCCATTTGCGATGACGTGGATGGAGCTAGAGGGTATTATGCTTAGCGAAATAAGTCAATCAGAGAAAGACAACTATCATATGATCTCTGATATGAGGAAGTGGAGATGCAATATGGGGGTCTGGGGGGTAGGAAAAGGAAAAATGAAAGAAGATGGGATCAGGAGGGAGACAAACCATAAAAGATTCAATCTCAAAAAACAGACTGAGAGTTGCTGGGGGGGCGGAGGGACAGGAGAGGGTGGTGGGGATATGGGCATTGGGGAGGGTGTGTGCTATGATGAGTGTTGTGAAATGTGTAAACCTGGCGAGTCACAGACCTGTACTCCTGGGGATATAAATACATTATATGTTTATTAAAAAATTTAAAAATAAAAAAAATAACTCAAAAAAAACAAAACAGAAACATCTCTTATAAAACTGCCATATATACCTAGCTTCTCAAATGGTCTTCAGGCTTAACTTAACATTCCCTAGTTACCTCCTTAATTAACAAGTTAAATAAATTCTTTGTTATGCATTTATGTTAAAAAAATATTAAAAAGTATAAAGTAAAAAAAAAAAAAACAGAGAAACTTGGTTGCACTTTAGTCATACTCTTACTTCCAAGAACTATGTATACTGAGTCATTATTATTAAATGATTGGCATGACTCCTTCCTTTACGACACTGCTTTACGATTACATGCATTATTCTCTTTTTCAGCTAGATATTTAGATTGTGTACATGAACACAAACTCACAACACACAAACTAAGCCTTACTATTTAGAACTTTAAGCTTAATATTGGCTTTGACGTTATTGTTACATATGGTTCACATTCTTTAAAAATGTTGAAGAGACACAGCAAATTTGGACAAATTCATAAGTAAAGAGAAATAGTCTCAGATTACTTCCTATCACTTGTAAATAAATCAGGGCTCTCTCACAAACATTATTTTTGAAGGTTTACCTGCATTTTTTATGAAGTCTAAACAGCATCATATAGCTGAAAAAGCTATTCAGCTGAAAAAGCTGAATACCTGTAATATGTAGGAAACAATGACAGTTGTGTATTTATTCTCATATTCTGGGGACAAATACGTTTCTATAAAGTAATTTTATATATTCTGGTTTAATATCTTACTCTCAGGATTTTCAGGTCTCATGTTGGTATTTATATTTCAGCCTCAAAACAATGAACATGAATTAGAGTCAGAAAATTTTCCCAGTTCCTGTCCTTGATAATGAGTAATGTCTATTACTTTCCAGGGTTCCACCTTCCCTTGGAAAGGAAAATGCTCACTGATGTTCTTTCTTTGCCTTGGATACTGATTTAACTGGGCCACAGTGTGGTAATCTTGGTTCTTTGTATACTGTCCTAATAGGTTTGTCCTGTTACACTTTTATCCCACTGCTGCTCCACTTCCTCCTATTCATAACTTCTAGGGATGCTTCTAACCCAATTTTGAAGAATGGATTCTTGGGTCCACCCCTGTATCATTTACTCCTGTCTCATTTTCCACTGGTACTGTGGCTATTGTGAGTCCTTGTGAACACGCTCTTTCACTTTTTACCAGAGCTGCTGCAAGCACCACCATTGCCACTGGATCTAACTCTGGTTTCACACCCCGTCCTGCTCTCACATCACTGGGTCACTGAGGCCAATGGTTCTGTCGCCCCGCCATCAAATCTGACACTTGCTCTATGAGTTTTGGTTTCCTTATCCTCCCATCAGTTGTGGTGGAGCTGTAGACTATTTCTTCTTCAGTGGCTGCTTTCTCTTGACATGGCCTTGAATCTCTGACCATACAAAATTCCTGAAGGTGAATCCTGTGCCCTGTGTGATTATAGCTTCTTAGATCAGTTGAGTTCACCATATATTGTTAAGCATTTTGAAAGTGCCTGGTGCTAAGTGTAGGGGAAACAGGGACAAATAAGACTCCACCCAACTTGTTAAAGAACTATCAGTTTGGCTGGGAGGAAGAAAGGAAATTGAAAATCAATATAAGTGCTCCTTAATAGTACTGATGATTTCATTATTGCTTCTACTCCAGCATATTTCAGCCCTCAACTTTGCTGTTATATAATCTACAGAGAGCCATTGTGGACAATCTAGACTACAGGAATTATTTATACAAATAGCAAAAATAGGTCCTGGCCTCTGATCTCTCTGACAGATCATCTTATACTGCTTCCCTCTCATAAATCCTACATGGTATTGACAGCATGTTCTCCCCTGCCTAAAAGTAGTAGTGATTAGGCTTTAAATAGTAAAACAGACTTTTCTTTTCTTTCTTTCTTCCTTCCTTCCTTTTCATCTTTCTTTCTTTTTCTCTCTCCTTGTCTTCCTTCTGTCCTTCTTCCTTCCTTCCTTCTTTTCTTCTTTCCTTCCTTCCCTCCCTCCCTCCCTCTTTCTTTCTTTCTTTCTTTCATTCATTCATTCTTTCTTTCCCCCTACTACTTAAACAAGTATGTTTAGACATGCTTTATTCATGTAATAAATCAATAACTTCATTTACCTCTTTATAAACAGTAAAATCCATGAGAACATCTAAATTTTTATATAAACAAAATAGAAAATTAAAATTGATCCATAAACTTCCAGAGTGCTGGATTCTTTTATGGACATTAATTAAAAAAACATACTTTGTATCTGCATAATGGTGGTGATGGTGAGGTGATCTTTCTAAATATTTTCCTCACTTCTAGAATAAAAATAGAAATCCCAAAATGCAACAAGGACAGACTTCACATTTTAATTAGTATCCAAAGCATATAGCATCTTTAATTTTTTTGAGCATGGTAAGAGCATCAGATGAATTCTTCATTATCTATAATTTACCCTCAAATAGCAAACTTGTATTCAAGTCAGGAAATTTTCTCAGTTTCTGGTCTTGAGTATATCTATTATACTTTCTACATAACAATTATTGCTCATGAATTTTTATGAAAGCAACTTAACAATGTATTATAACTGAGTCTATATGCACGCAGGGAGTTGGGGAATTGCCACACTCACAGCTATAATGTAGTTTATAGAATACTTTCACTTAAGGTACCTGACCATTTCAAGTCAATATTCTTCTGGCTTGAGTTGCAAAGAATTTTCTAACATGCTATTTGGCATGTATGGGCATGATCTTAATCAGTCTTACCATATCTAGTTTCAGAATGTCAGTGCTTTTAGGTACTTAATAATTAAATATGGATGATACAACACTCCCTGGCATTAAAATGGTACACTGGACTGTAAAATTCACAATAAAGACACTAAAAATTAAGGTGACAGTCAAGCCAGATGGCTTATCTGATGTTCTAAAATACACATGAAAGATTTTATTAATTTAATCACCATCTGGGATATAGTTGAAAATTAGCATCTATGGGCAGTTAAATCCAGATATAATCTGGATGTCACAATGTGTTCTACTCCAACTTCTGCTATTTTTCTCTTTGGTGACACCGTGTGGAATCATTTTAGTTCTTCTTTCTCATGTGCACGCATAAATAGGATACCTGCCTTCTGTCAGGATACTGTTGAAAGCACTTGAAATTGAAATGAGAAAACATTTATGTATATATCCATAAGGTTGTAATTGATTCTTCTACAAATCCTAGATCATTGCATCATGAACTCTTATTAAGTTACATGCTTTCAACAATTAACATCAATTTGATTTCATCTTCCTTGGCTTCTGAATTTTTTAATATCAAATGTAATTTTCAAATAGATGAGGAAGAAATGGATTTCTAAACAAAGTGTATACCCAGAGAAGTGGGTCAGACCTAGACATTGTGTACTTGGGCAAGTAGGTCAACCTTCCTTAAGTATAATTCAATTTCTCACCTGTGAATTTAAGCTATTGAAGGTTCAGATGGCATTAGCCCTACTAGTCCAGGGATTGGCAAAGGATGACCCTGGGGCCAAATCCAGTTCACAGCATGTTTTTCTGCTGCCCTCAAGCTAAAGTTGTTTTGTTACATTTTAAAGAGTTGTAAATAATAATAATAATAGTAATAAATAAAGAGTTGTAAAAGACAAATAAGCAAACAAATAAACACATAAATATTAAAAAGAAGAACATGAAACAGAAACTATATTCCAGCAGGGATATTTACTATTCTTGTATATTTAGGTATATTCTTTGCGACCTGAGATATTTACTATCTGGCTCTTGATAGAAAGTTTGCCAACCCCTGCACTAGAATACAAATGATCCTAGAGATTTGGTCTATTAGCCTCAACACTGACTCTGGATTGCAATAATTTCACAAATACAAGAAATATACACAAAAATTCATCCTACATAAATAGAGCAGAGTTCTAAGTTGGATAGCGCTAAAAAAATCACTCTAACTGACTAATATGTCCAAGTACTGATAATGTTAATTAAGACCAGGTACTTTAAAATCTTTGCAGTAGGTTTGTTGGGCAAATTTAAATTAATTGTTAATATTAAACAATGTTAATTATTTCATTAACCTACAAAGAGAAATTGTATGTCTTTCAAAATGCAAAAATCAATAATTTTGTAGTGACTTTGAATTTTATAAACTCCATTCATCTATGTCTTCTGCTCTGATATTCACAAAGATCCTGGATTTCTGTGTTTTGTTTATAAGATTTACATAAAGTCACATAACTACTTGGTGGTAAACCTTGAGGTTAATTATTAATTCAACTTTCTGTCCCCAACACCCATGCATTTTCCCCTACATAGGGCTACCCTGATCAGGCAAAAATGAAATTTAAAAAAATAACAAAACAAAGAAGAAATTCTAAATTAGCAATTTATTTTATCAAGGGAAAGGAAAAAGAGTTTTCTTATGCTTGTAAAAATTAGTGGAGTTAACAGCATGTCAACATCAAACACACAAATTGGTGGCAGGTTTAAATTAATTAATTAATCAGTTTTATTTCATTAAAGTTTGTTTTTAATCAACAAAATGGAGTGAAAAATCATAAGCATTGGGTTATCCAATAACTGGCCACTTTTAAAGAAATTTAAAACAGCTATTGTAAATCTGTACCCTGTATATATCTACTCTCAGAGGGACAGATCAAAATAATTAGATGCAGATGGCTGTGAATGTAAATAATTAAGGGATTTCCGTAGTTCTTCTAGTATCTTGCAAACCAGAAATATAAGTGCAGAAATACCGATGGCATGACATCCACATTTTTCCTTCAATTTCTCATTTTTTGACTAAACATCTTGTTTAATTCAAATAAAATATTGGTGTTTCATTTAATTCAAATAATAAATACAATATATTTTAGTAAAGGGTAGGGGATTACATTTCCTCATTGTTATTCATTAACTTAATGTAAAGTAAAAGTTACAGTATTTCTGAATCATGGAGGCATCCTTTTTACCATAGCCATTAGGGTTGGTTTGTAAAACTATAGCTTTATTACTCTACTAAAATCTTTTATACAGCTTTATATAATATGGGGCACTCTAGTTTTCCCTGTGGTACATAATCTTCCACACTTGTAGGTTTTTATAATCTCACTGAGTAAAACACTCTCCAAGTTACTTATTCTTTTTTAAATATAAAATTTTAAGTCTCACTAGCAAATACACATGATAAAATATCCAGGCTTTTGAATAGGCTATTACGGATGCAATACATTGCCTTAATTCCAAACCAGAACTCCCAAACTTAAGGTGAGCTCTTTCCTCAGACTGGCAAGAAAGATCAGATTTCTGAAAACTGTTTTTATTTGTGGTCTGAGGGCATTTGCCATGAATTTCCTTCGAAGGGAATTTATTATCTTATATTTCAACTTTATATTAGGAGAAAGTATTTAAAACTTGTATTTCACAAACTAAGCACACAACATTTGCCTTATAACCACTACCTCCCGTGATACAACCCAAGAAAACTTTTCAAGTATTAATTTTGAAACTTAAAGAAGAAAGTGCCAGTCAATTTCCAAAGTTCAAGCACATGCATTATTAATTCCTGTGATTTATTTGACCTATAAACACCTTCCTTCTTGAGCACAGCAGAAGCGTTACTGTGACTTTCCTTCCATAACCTCAGTGGAGAATCAAATGACATGATTCTATCATTATAACAATAATAATCAACTTTGGTGGGGTTTTTGTTTGTTTGTTTTTGCAACTGTTCGATCTTTCAGAGTAACTGTTCTGCCATTGTGCTTGACATTGGCTTAATTTTCTTACTTGTAGAGAGAAAGAAAAAGTTATGACCTAAATAATTAGGTAATATCCCTATAGGACTTATCTCCTTGGGGAAGACATAAAGCAGAATAAATGTGTTTAATTATAATTTGGTCATGCCTAGACTATTGTGGCCTGCTTATGTTTTTTATTTCACTATAACTTGCACAAGATTATGACAAATAAACTAACACAATGACAATTCCAAATGGTTGCAGCACACAAAATGATACACTCCTTTGAAGAAGCTAGCGATTTGTAAAGATCGATATATATTTAAAGATATGATAAATTCATTTATACTACAAACACATTTTCACAAAAAGTCATCCAGGTTATAAAATAAATTCTCCATTTCTTTAGTTTCAACATATTTCTTCTCTAGAGGAGAGTAGGCTTCCCTGTAATATTCACAGATAAGTCAATCTTGCCAGCCCCCACACATCTAAGAAGGCTGATCATCACCTCTAGGTTATAGCTTTAAGAGCGCAGGCTCTAATACGAGGAGGAGTGTGTTCAATGTACATCCCCCTTACCATTTACTAATGACATAATCTCAACCACAATTAATTCATCTGTCTGAACTTCAGTCTCCTTATTTGCAAAATGGGTTTGAAAATACCATTTCATACTCAGAAGTTGTATTTCCCAAAGGATTTCATGTAAAATACTGGGGAAAAACTCTTGTTACAGAATAAGTACTGCATACATAAACACTATATATTATTACTGTTATTAGCATTATTTTTATCTATCTATTTATTTATTTATATGAGAGAGAGAGAGAGCATGAGGGGGAAGGGTGAGGACCAGAGCGGGGAGCAGGGTCCCCGCTGAGCATTAGGCAATGCTGTAGGATCATGACCTGAGCAGAAGGCAGACACTTAACTGAGTGAGCCACAGAGGCACCCCTGTTATTTTCATTATTACTATTAGTTTTCTGTTATTTATTTACCAGCTTATGTCTATATACTTCTGGATGTATGGAAATTTAACCCCAAGCATGCTCATTTCTAAACTAGGGTTGAACTCTCCATACATAAACCTTTCCAGCGCAATTTCCAAAGCTTTGTTCTTGCTGTTAGTTCTCTCCTTTTACCCTTTAGGAAAATTTAGTGTTATATCATGACATGTTGAAGATACAGATCAACGTATTTTTCAGCCAAGACCATTTTAAATATATTCATATATCCCATTATAGTTCCCTTAAAGTAATATGTTAGTAAACAATATAATTTCTGTCTGTCCTTCCCCCATTTATTAATAAATCTATGTGAGCAATATTATTGGGCAAATATTATAACTCAATAAATATATATTGTGTGAATAAATAACTTATTACTTCAATTAATAAGTTCTATATTAGAGCTGAATTTTAAGTTACTAGACAACTATAGTTTCCCCTTTCCTGGTCTTTTACCATCTTTCAATATTTTAAAGAGGATATAATATATGTAGAGCACCTTAGCAGATACAGTTATATAAATCAAACAAGCAAGTTATTTAATTGATACAATATTTAAGTTGAACTAAGTAGAAAATCTTTAGTCACAATGGCTTAAGTGTTGAAAACATTCCTTAGTCTTAGCACGGTACTCAGTATTTAATGGGAATTCAATTAAATGCAATTTATTATCCTTTAACTGAGATATGAAATCTTCTTTCTAGCTTCTGTATGATTCCCCCAAATACTTTTTGTCACAACTACATTTTTTTCTATTAAATGTAATGATTTAACATGCCAGAGAAAGACAAGTACCGTACGATTTCCCTCATATGTGGAATTTAAGAAACAAAACAGATGAACATATGGGCGGGGGGGGAAGAGGGAAACAAACCATAAGATACTCTTAAGGATAGTGAGCAAACTGAGGGTTGATGGAGGAGGTGGGTGGTGATGGGCACTTGTTATGATGAGCACTGGGTATTGTATGTAAGGGATGAACCACTGAATTCTACTCTTGAAACCAATATTGCACTGTGTATTAACTAATTAGAATTTAAATAAAACCTGAAAAAATATGTTTTCAAACAATAACATACAACCAATAAAATATGTGTTGTAAATTTTCATTAACTTTGGAATATATTTTAAATAAGAGTAGTACAAATTCTAATACCTTAATAATTGTAGTCCTGAGATTTTATCTTAAAGACATTCTTAGGAAGTAAAAATTACATAAACAAAGATGCCTATTACTGCAGTTTAAAAATAGTGAAGTATTAGGAAAATATTTTTAGCTAAATGAATATTCATAAATTGTTAAAATATTATGTACCATATAAAAGTATAACTGAATATTATAACATATGGAGATTGTTATCAATACAATTTCAAGTAAAATAATGCAAAGTGCAAAATTCATGTTCTTTCTGATTAAAAGTGCTTAACTTACGTTTTCAAAAACTAAGGTTCAGTAAACTATTTTTTCAAATTTCATAAAGATAGCTCAATTCCCAAATGTCGATTTCCCCATATAGAGGATGATTGGGCTGCTGACTTTGCCAACACTGATGATTTGGAAAACTAAAATCTGACTTATTCTTCTGTGTTACAATGAGAGGTGGGATGATTCAGTTTCTTTTGCTAAAAAAAATAAGCAACACAAATTCTTTGCAAGCGATCAGCTGAAAATCAATTTGACAAAAGGTGTGGATCTTTAATTTGGTGGTAAGGGATTTATATTTTTTTAGAGATTTGTTTATTCCTTCCCTCAGAGAATTTAAAGTGTGGCACTGAAATTACAAACTCAAATATATAGATACATATGTGTGTATGTATATATATATATATATATATGCATACATGTAAATGTATGTGTGCTGTATATATATGTATGTATGTGCATGTATATGCACATATAATGTATATGAATTTGCAAATGCACACATATATGTATATACACACATGTATATCATAATCATGTGATTTAAATAATATTCATGTTAAGATGATTTAAAGGTACATTAACAAATCAATCTAGACAAAATATATCTCGGAAGCAATGAGTCCCCATAATTAAAGATGTAGTTTATCCATGGGGTTCTTTTGGAAGAAGCTAATTTCTTCTCTCTCATATATGATTTAAAATTATGACAGATAAGCAAAAGTTCTGCTAGAGGAAGAGTACTAGAGTTTTGTAAATTTAATCATCCCATCTTTTTAAAATAATAAAAGCAGAGTTAGTATAATAATAGCTAACATTTCTTAAATGCTTGCTTTTGTTAGTCACTGGCTTAGTATTTTCCATATGTTACCACATTTAAACTTCATAAGCTCTCATTGCAATAAATAAGACTTTTATCTCCATTTTACTTGCATGGACTCTGACGCTTAGAAAAAAATACCTCGCCTGACATGTCAGTTTCAGAAAGTCAGATTTTCTTTGTTAAAGTGTAGTTTATCTAGTAAAACAGGGTACTTTGTAGTAGTTGTTATTGTTTACAAAGTTATCTGCTTGATCAACAAAGGCATCTAGGGCTAGATTCAAATTCAATAATTCAGTAAAAATTTACTTAGATCAAAGACTAGGGATTTACAGTGGTATTTGACATCCTTTTCAAATTTTTTTTTTTTAAGATTTTATTTATTGGACAGACAGAGGTCACAAGTAGGCAGAGAGGCAGGCAGAGAGAGAGAGAAGAGGAAGCAGGCTCCCCGCTGAGCGGAGAGGTCGATGTGGGGCTCGATCCCAGGACCCTGGGATCATGACCTGAGCTGAAGGCAGAGGCTTAACCCACTGAGCCAACCAGGAGCCCCCCTTTTCAAAATTTTTATGAAAAACATTGGAATCTAAATGTGAGATCACTGATATCTCCTTTCTTTCTTTCTTTCTTTCTATCTTTTTTTTTTTTTAATGTGTTCTCCATGGACATGAATATTCTTTTAGATTGGGAGTCTTGAGCCATGTGCAACAGCCTTGCAGAAATGGGAGAATAAATTTAAGATGTCACAATCTTTTTCATCATGTTGATCTCTTCTTTTCCTGGAGAATACCCAGACTTGTAAAACAGAAGTAAGGGAAAATGTCAACTACCCATGCCACCGTAACTAAGAAGTGTAAGAACAACAATTTGAATTTATGGATAATTTATTTTAAGTCTGTCCTTTAACTAGCAGTGATGCAAAAGGAAAAATCCATCAAAGTATACAGAAAGAAGTCACAACAATTTTTTGTGGATTCAATTGAAGGGGTTGAGTAATAAGATTGGTTACCAGAGACTGGGAGGTTGCAAAATCATTCACCCTGATGGTTAGATATGGCAGTGGGAAAATTAATTTTAGCTATACACTTAACAGTCTAATATGATCAAGCTTTAAGCAGACCAGGAGATCACAGTTTTTTAATTCTGGTTTTTATGCAGTAAGAGCCTATACTGCATGTAACAGAGATATGGATAAGGATTTAGGGAATCTCATGCATTTATGTATGAATTATAATGGAATACACAAGAAAGATAACATCCTCAAGATATACAGTAAAAATAAAGTGAACTCAAGAATATCCAGTTTTGAACATTGTGTCCTTTCTCTCTCAAAGAAAATATAATATCTTGTTAAGCTGTAAGGTTTGTTCAGATAAGCTCTAATATATTGCTTTTTCTACCATAGCATAAAGATCTTTTTTTAAGTTCTTAAGACAAAGACATCTAAAGACCCAAGGCTTATTTTAATATATCATTTTTGAATAGAATATCCTGATCCCAAGTGTTAGAGATCTATATACCACTAACAGAGCAGATGATCGAAAATGTTATTCTCTAAACATCACCTTTTTCATTATGTTCTCTTAATTTTATGAAGGTTATGCTATTTTTATTGTCATTTGTATGTTCATATTTGTTTTAAAAAAAACAACCTACTTATGAACTGAGTGAAATATGACCTATGATTTTTTTTTTTTTTTTTACTTTTTCAAAATAGTTTTTTTTTCTTTCCTTTCAGTGTAACAGTATTCATTGTTTTTGCACCACACCCAGTGCTCCATGCAATATGGTACCCTCCTTAATACCCACCACCTGGATCCCCCAACCTCCCACCCCCTAGCCCCTTCAAAACCCTCAGGTTGTTTTTCAGAGTCCATAGCCTCTCATGGTTCACCTTCCCTTCCAATTTCCCTCAATTCCCTTCTCCTCTAGATCTCCCCATGTCCTCCATGTTATTTGTTGTGCTCCACAAATAAGTGAAACCGTATGATAATTGACTCTCTCTGCTTGACTTATTTCACTCAGCATAATCTCCTCCAGTCCTGTCCATATTGCTACAAAAGTTGGGTATTCATCCTTTCTGATGGAGGCATAATACTCGATAGTGTAGATTTGGACCACGTCTTCCTTATCCATTCATCCATCAAAGGGCATCTTGGTTCTTTTCACAGTTTGGCGACCGTGGCCATTGCATTGGGGTACAGATGACCCTTCTTTTTGCTACATCTGTATCTTTGGGGTAAATACCCAGTAGTGCAATTGCAGGGTCATAGGGAAGCTCTATTTTTAATTTCTTGAGGAATTTCCACACTGTTCTCCAAAGTGGCTGCACCAACTTGCATTCCCACCAACAGTGGAAGAGGGTTCCCCTTTCTCCACATCCTCTCCAACACATGTTGTTTCCTGTCTTGCTAATTTTGGCCATTCTGACTGGTGTAAGGTGGCATCTCAATGTGGTTTTAATTTGAATCTTCCTAATGGCTAGTGATGATGAACATTTTTTCATGTGTCTGATAGCCGTTTGTATGTCTTCATTGGAGAAATGTCTGTTCATATCTTCTGCCCATTTTTTGATATGATCATCTGTTCTGTGTGTGTTGAGTTTGAGAAGTTCTTTATAGATCCTGGATATCAACCTTTGTCTGTACTGTCATTTGCAAATATCTTTTCCCATTCCGTGGGTTGCCTCTTTGTTTTGTCGATTGTTTCCTTTGCTGTGCAGAAGCTTTTGATCTCGATGAAGTAACAAAAGTTCATTTTCGCTTTTGTTTCCTTTGCCTTTGGAGACATATCTTGAAAGAAGTTGCTGTGGCTGATATCAAAGAGGTTACTGCCTATCTTCTCCTCTAGGATTCTGATGGATTCCTGCCTCACATTGAGGTCTTTTATCCATTTTGAGTTTATCTTTGTGTATGGTGTAAGAGAATGGTCTAGTTTCATTCTTCTACATATAGCTGTCCAATTTTCCCAGCACCATTTATTGAAGAGACTGTCTTTTTTCTACTGGATATTTTTTCCTGCTTTGTCAAAGATTATTTGACCATAGAGTTGAGGGTCCATATCTGGGCTCTCTACTCTGTTCCACTGGTCTATGTGTCTGTTTTTATGCCAGTACCATGCTGTCTTGGTGATCACAGCTTTGTAGTAAAGCTTGAAATCAGGTAACGTGATGCCGCCAGTTTTATTTTTGTTTTTCAACATTTCCTTAGCAATTCAGGGTCTCTTCTGATTCCATACAAATTTTAGGATCATTTGCTCCAGCTCTTTGAAAAATACTGGTGGAATTTGATCAGAATGGCATTAAAAGTATAGATTGCTCTAGGCAGCATAGACATTTTAACAATGTTTATTCTTCCAATCCAGGAGCATGGAATGCTCTTCCATCTTTTTGTGTCTTCTTCGATTTCTTTCATGAGTGTTCTGTAGTTCCTCGAGTAGAGATCCTTTACCTCTTTGGTTAGGTTTATTCCCAGGTATCTTATGGTTCTTGGTGCTATGGTAAATGGAATCGATTCTCTAATTTGCCTTTCTGTATTTTCATTGTTAGTGTATAAGAAAGCCACTGATTTCTGTACATTGGCTTTGTATCCTGCCATGTTACTGAATTGCTGTATGAGTTCTAGTAGTTTGAGAGTGGAGTCTTTTGGGTTTTCCATATAAAGTATCATGTCATCTGTGAATGACATGTCATTCATGTCATGACAATGAGAGCTTGACTTCTTCATTGCCAATTTGGATACCTTTTATTTCTCTTTGTTGTCTGATTGCTGTTGCTAGGACTTCTAATACTATGTTGAACAAGAGTGGTGAGAGTGGGCATCCTTGTGTTGCTGATCTTAACAGGAAGGCTGCAAGCTTTTTCCCATTGAGGATGATATTTGCTGTGGGTCTTTCACAGATAGATTTTATGAAGTTCAGGAATGTTCCCTCTATCCCTATACTTTGAAGCATTTTAATCAGGACCACGTGGCAAATCTTAATGGTAACCAAAACATTCCTGTTTCTTTAGTTTCTTTCTGATGCAATTCCAACAAACTGTGATTATCTGAGAAGAAGGAAAATCTCAGTATGGTGGGAAAATGATAAGGACAATATGGCAAACATCAAGATGAACAGGGGAAACAATTCAAATAGGGAGGGAGTGAGCAAACTGAAAAGTGGAAAAATGGAGCAAGGTAGTGAACAATGAGTAAAAAATGAAATAAGGATAAAATGGTAGAGAACAAAACGGAGTCTTGTGATGTCTCTGAACAATAAAGATACAACAAAAATGATGTATTTTTAAAGAGAAAGTGAGGACCATAGACCTCTGTATATTCCTGGAAAGAACAAATGAACTAATACATTTGGAATTGAATGCATATTAGAGAAGGAAGTCGGGATTCTGCTGTTTTGTTATTAACTTGATCAATACCCATAACCAAACAGATAGTTTAGCATCACCTTCACCCTCAATTCACTTTAGTGCTTGTAATCTCCTATTGATTGTCAGCTAACCAAATAATTACAAAACCCCACTTTCTATCTATTCAGTAAACATAATCTCAGTGCCAATTATGGCTCATTTAAAATGATGTAAATGCATAAAAATGGATAAAAGATGCATCTAATAAATTGCAAATACGCAGAGTATGATCAGTTTGAAAATTCAGATTTTCTTCATTTAAAGAGAATTATATTATAATAACTAAGTATCAAAATAACAGAATCAATAAAATATCCAAAAGAGCCTTATATATTTTGTCAGGGTCTACTCATATTGGGGCATTCCTATAGAAATGAAAAAAAAAAACCCTCAAATATTTCTGATTAATCTGAATTATTTGTTATGACCATTAAAATAATAGGGGTGCCTGGGTGGCTCAGTGGCTTAAGCTTCTACCTTTGACTCAGGTCATGATCTCAGGATCCTGGGATCCAGCCCAGCATCCTGCTTCCTGCTCAGCAGGGAGCCTGCTTTCCCCTCTCTCTGCCTGCCTCTCTGCCAACTTGTGATCTTTCTTTCTCTCTGTCAAAAAATAAATAAAATCTTAAAAAAAAAAAAAAAGTAAAATCCTGTAACGGGGAGCACCTGGGTGGCTGAGTCGTTAGGCGACTGCCTTTGGGTTGGGTCCTGATCCCAGGGTCCTGGGATCAAGCCATACATCGGGCTCCCTGCTCAGCAGGAAGCCAGCTTCTCCCTCTCTCACTCCCCCTGCTTCTATGGCCTTTCTCACTGTGTCTCTCTCTGTCAAATAAATAAATAAATAAAAATCTTAAAAAAAATAAAATAAAATACTATAATGGATTACATGGAGCACTGGGTTTTATATGCAAACAATGAGTCATGGAACACTACATCAAAAACTAATGATGTACTGTAGGGTGACTAACATAACATAATGAAAAATAAGTAAATAAATAAATAAAATACTATAAATAAGTAAATGTGCATTCCATATAAATAAAAATTTAAAATATCTAAGTTGAACATAGTATTTTAAAATAATAAATTTCCACTTTCTTTAAAAATTAAATGAAACTATTTGCTCTAGCAGAGGTAATGCATAAGTTTCTTTATAATATGTTTTCATAATAGACTACTAGAGTTCTTAGAGTAAATAATGGGCCTACAGGTAAAACCAGCCTAATGTCCAGGCTCTTTTCCTATAGGCTGAAGGAAAATAATCAGAAAAGGGGCAAAAACTCAGGAAAAGTAAACACAGACTCCTTCCTTGCCAGATGGTCCTTGATTGGAAATCTGCAAAAAAAGGATTTAGGCAAGTAGAATCATCTTGTCTGCAGTGCAATTAGCCAAGAAGATATTATTCTTTGAATTAGTCTTTTGAGGAAAACATACCTGATTCTCTTCAGGCTCCAGTTTATGCCAGAAGGATGCCATTCATTTAGGGATAATCCCTCATCTAATTTCTTGAAGAGTTTGTCTACGATTAGGATGATCAATTCTATGAATATTAAGTAAAACTCAATGCAAGCACATTAGAATATGGCAGTTGTTTTTTTTTTTTTAATGAAGTATTTGAAATTACAGATTTAGTGCTTTTAAATTATTAGAAATGTTTAGGTTTCTTATTTTGTACTGAGTCTGTTTTGGCAAGTTTTAATTTTCTAAGAAACTATATATTTTATTACCTTTTAAAATGTATTTCTATCAAGTTTTAGATCATATCCACTGTATTTTAAGTCACTATTGTATGCATTACTTACTTAAATGTACTATTTTCTTTTCACTTGTTAATTTCTCCAGAGATTAGTCTGTTTGGTCATTTTTTCAATTATTCAAATTTGAATGTTTTCTTCTTTTATTTTTAAGATGAATTTATTTATTTATTTTAGGGGAGAGAGAGGGAGAGAGAGAACATGAGCTGGAGAAGCAGAGGGAGAGGGAGAGAGCATCTAAGGCAAATGCCATGCAGAGTACAAACCCCAACTCAGGGCTCTGTCTCACTACCCTGGGATCATGACCTGAGTCAAAATCAAGAGTGGGTTGCTTAACCAACTCTGCCACATTATTTTCTTTTTATAACTTGCTTTATTTTAATTAATTTGTGTTTTCCTCTTCTTTTAATTGTTATTCTTCTCTTTATCACTCTCTCTCTGTTTTTTTTTCTTTTTTTTAATTTTTTTTTTAATTTTGGGGGGAGTTTAGTTTATTGTTCCCTCTCTTCTTTAGGATGTTTACTTTGATCTTTTTCTAATCTTTCTAAGTTGGTTATTCATTATTTTTGATCCATTCTTCTCTAAATTAATTCTTTTATTTTTTAAAGACTTTATATATTTATTTGATGGAGAGCACAAGTAGGGGTCGTAGTAGACAGAGGGAGAAGGAGATACAGGCTCCTTGCTGAGCAGAGAGTCCCATGCAGGGCTCAATCTCAGGACCCTGGGATCATGACCTGAGCTGAAGGCAGATGGTTAATCAACTGAGCCACCCAGGAGCTCCTTAATTAATTCTTCAAGTAAAATTTTCTTTTAGCTACTTATAGGCGTCATCTTCTCATGATGTATCATTTTATTGATAGTTCTATGTAATGTCTAATTTCTGTTGTGATTTTTTTTATGTTGAAGTGCATGTGGTTTTTTTTTAAATATCAATCTATTTGGTATAGTTAATCATATATTTTTATTTTCTAACTTCATTATAGTCAGAGATTGAAGTGAATTATTTCAACTTCATCTAGGTTTGATTCATAGCCCCACATATGTGTACTATTTGTAATGTTCCATGTTTGCTGGGTAGAAATGTGGGTACTTCAATGTTCTACAAATGTACAAACATACTAACTGTGTTATTCAAATATTTCAGTTCTTAATTTTTTTTCTGCTGTATTTACCATTTACTGAGAGAAATGTGTTAAAACACCTGCACATAATGGCGAACTTGTTGATTTTGCCTTGTAGTTGCTTTTATAATTATAGAGGAGTGGTTGCATTAGTAACTTCAATCCTTTACTCTCCTTGAATCCACACCGTTTTTGTGTGCCCTATGGTGCCTTACAGTACTCTCCCAGGACTCCGGCATTTGTCTTCTTTGGTTAATGGAGTTTTAGCAAACATGACACGAGTTTGAACAGAGCTCGACTGTGCTTGTTTCTTACCATATGCTGATTAACATGAGATCATGCCCAGGCCCATCTTTTGGAGACATTCTAGCAAGATAATCCAGACTAGCTGGCAGTTAGATGATGACCAGTTATATGAGTAAACTCATTTTAGACCAGAAACACTGCACAGTAAAGCCAAGCTTAAACAGGTGACCTACAGATCATGAGTTAAATATGTACGCATTTTTGAGTGCCTCTGACATTTTGTCTATGCGGGTGTTGTTTGTCACTTAAAGTTTTTTTTTTTTTTAAGAAGGAAATGCTACACAATATTTTAAGTTTTTAAGCTAGAAATATGCATTATTATTTAATTAGAGATTGGCATTTTAGTATTCTCTTCAAGAAAGTAATCCGACTTTATTATTTTTTCTTTTGCAATAGTAGCTGCTTACTAAAACTCTTTTTACTCTTTCACATTCAACTTCATTTCTATGTTTTGTGTGGCTTTTTCATATAATAGGTAGTAGGGAGGACGGTGGGTTTCAGTCAATAAAAATTCTTAAGTTTTATGTTGCCTTACATGTGCCATTTGTAAAATGGAAAAACCTGTGCAAATAATGTATAGAGTAAAACAGAAGTTGGAGTACTGTTCACCATTTGCAATTTAATTTTGTATTTTTTTCAAGGATTCACAAAATATCAAAATTCTTTTAGCATATATCTTATTTTATAGGCTAATATTGGAGTCTACACTAAGTTAAATATTATAGCTAAAGGACTGAACCCATGTAAAGGAATTCCAGCAAAATAAGTTCCTTGCCAACATATGGGCTATGTCCTTTGAAGTTGTCCCATGTATGCCCATGATTTTATATTGCAATGGAATACCTTGTAGAAGTTCTGAAAAACACGCATATGTTGCCACTACCTTGTGCTCGCTTTAGCCTAGAGGAAAGAGTGGGTTAACATACTGTATCTATAAGCAGCACCAGGATCAGGGTGAGGCAAATGAGGTTTCCCAAAATTTAAATAAATGTTTAACTTGATTAATTAAATTTTATTGTCTATATTTAAAAAATAAAACTATGAATATCCATAAAAATATTTATATTTTAAATTTTAAATAAAGATAGGATCTGATAGTGATCTGAGTTCATAGAGTTCTTGTCTTTCCTACCTAAATATCACAAGATCCTTCTCCAAGTGTAATCCACAGAGCAATCCGTTGAGCAGTATTAGGTTTTCTTATGTATAAAAGAAAACCTGAAATTTTTATGTTGAGAATACAAAGTCTAAAACTTCCCAGTATCTAACATGGTTTAAAATTCTTTGAGTCTGGAATGTTCTTAGCTCAATTTTCTTTTTGTTTACATTCTGAAAATCCTTAACCACTGCATTTTGTTTATTAATTGTGATTTCTGATCTTTGATATTTCAAGTTTAATCTGTTAAATTTTATTATTACTGATCTTTTGGAGCTTATTTCTGACATCATATTTGTCTTCTTGTGTCTTTACTTGTCTTATATGTTGATATACCTTATCTTTTTTTTTATTTTATTAACATATAATGTATTATTTGCTTCAGGTGTACAGGTGTGTGAATCATCCGTTTTACACAATTCACAGCACACACCATAGCACATACCCTGTTATCTTAACACTGTTTAAGTTGTTCAGCTTCATTAACTCCCTAGCAAATAAGTCATAGCTTTAAAACTTATGTAGTCTCAAATTCCCTTGGAATTAACTTTATCTGTTTTAAATAAGCAAAATAGAGAAATCATATGTCTTTTTTTTTTTCTCAGATTTTTTATTTATTTATTTGACAGACAGAGATCACAAGTAGGCAGAGAGGCAGACAGAGAGAGAGGTGGAAGCAGGCTCCCTGCTCAGCAGAGAGCCCGACGCGGGGCTCGATCCCAGGACCCCGGGATCATGACCGGAGCCGAAGGCAGAGGCCCTAACCCACTGAGCCACCCAAGTGCCCCGAAATCATATGTCTTTTTAAAAAAGATTTTATTTATTTACTTATTTGTCAGAGAGAGAGAGGGAGAGAGTGTAAGCAGGGAGAGTGGCAGGCAGAGGTAAAAGCAGGCTCCCACTGAGCAAGAAGCCTGATGAGGGACTCCATCCCAGGATCCTTGGATCATGACCTTAGTTGAACGTAGGCGCTTAACCTACTGAACCACCCGGCAATCCCTATGTTTGTCTTTTTGGACTACATTTGCATCTTTAGATCTTTTAGGTCAGTAATTTCCTTTGTAATAGTATTTAATCTGCTGATTGACTAATCTGTTATATCTCAGCTTTTTATCTTTACAGTTGTTCCCTCAAAAATTGTATTATGTTATTTTAAAAATTGTTCCATTATTTCTTATAATTCTAGTTTTTCTTCAATATATTCAGGCATTTAAATATAAATATAAATAATATAAATATAAATATAAATAATATAAATATAAATATAAATAGTAATCCATCATCAAATAATTGAAAATGGATTATATTTGAAAATGGATTAAGTGTTTATTTAAATTTTATTCCTAATAAGCTTAAATAATTTATAAGATTATTTATTCACTTACTTGAGAGAGAGAATGTGAGTGGAAGGGAGGGTGAGAGAGAATCTGAAGCAGGTACAGTGCTGAGCTCAGAGCTGGAGGTAAGGCTCGATTCCACGACAGCAAGATCATGACCTGAACCAAAACCAAGAGTTGGACGCTGAGTCCACTGAGCCGCCCAGGTGCCCCTCAAAATAGAATTTGTGTTTCTTTCTGTCTGTTTCCAGAAGTATTATCAGCCACATAACATTTTATTTCTCACTTAATATTTTCAGACCTGCAAATAGAATGAGTTCAGTCCAAAATCTATGTCAAGTTAGCTCGTCATGGTTCTTCAGAAGTGATTGTTTTTCTATCCTTCTAGTACTAAGGCCAAGATTCCTTGCTGCTCTTTTCTGTTTCATGTATATATTCACACAAACTGAAGGTATATTCCTTTGGTGTCCAACTATCTATGGGTTGACTCTAGAACTATTCATTTGGGCATTTCCTAGGCATTCTTGGGTATTTTCCTGTCTTTCTCGCCCTATGCAGTCTAAATTTCACCAGTTTTTCCAAAAGCCATGAGGAGAAAGATTTCCTTAGAGGTCTGCTTACCCTCCAAGGATCTTTCTTTTGTTTTTTCATTGGCCTCAGCAGATACCTACATTAAAAGAAAAACAAAACAAAAACAAAAACAAAACAGATCAGTGATGTAATTTGAATATCGTTTTAAAAATATTTTGTCTGACAATTCTTTTTTAAAGAGTTGCCTTCATTAAGTTGTTTCTCAAATATTCCATATCATAGCATGTATAGAAAATGTTTAAATTATATGACATATTGAAAAAATATATAAGTTATCTGATGTTAGAGGGAGCTGGCTTAATATTTCATGTCTCATTCAATTAAGTTCTCAGTGAGGATAAATATTTTTGCACACTCAACTCATTTGTGCACACTTGTAATTTAATTGTGGAAAACAAGGTCACAGTAGCAATACATGGATTATGAAGTTTTTTGTTGTTGTTGTTGTTTCTGTTTTTGTTTTTTTAATTTAGTGCTTTTTGTTTACCACATTGCCATGATATGTAAAAGTATTCTCTACTTTAATTGGAAAAGTTCCCCCAACTACAATTTTTTCCACTGAAAAATCTTGACTTGTTCAAAACCTGTATTCAGTCACTAATAACTTTATATAATGTACTAAATAATAAAATATTGTTGATAGCACATTAAAAATACAAAAAAAACCCTCTTGTGAAAAGTAATGTATGAAATCTATGGTACATGAGCTCTGCCCCATTCCATTTATCAAAGTCTAGTTGTTCTCTAGGTACAAAGAGATAACTCTGTTGTTTCCCAAGGGTATGTAAGCAGAGCACTATCTAATACCAGATGAAAAATAAATGTACCTATTCAAGTGAAAAAGTACTGCGAGTGCATCTGTTATTTATGACACCAATTATATCATGAATTTGCTGCTTTGTTTTCAATATAAAAATGACAAACAAGGGCCATAGTGCATACCTACAGAAGCCATGTCTATCTATGTATGTAAATCATAATAGAAATTGGAGAGATTCATGTAGATAGTTCAAACCAAAAGTACTCTTTCACCTAAAATAAGGGTAAATAAAAGGTAAGAAAATGGAATTTCATTATCAGATGAATTATTATTTTCATCTTTGGATTTATAAACATACACATGTCCAGCTGAAAAAATTCTGCTATATGTGCTTTCAGAAATGTTAGATAATTGAATCTGTATACACACACAAACACACACAAGCCCACAAACATGGAATTTGGCATCTGTATGAGAATATTAAAGCTCAGAAAGATAACTGCATAAAGTCATGTAACTAAAATTCACACTGGTGAATTTTATGACTGTTTCTGCTGGATTATAAGGACATAGTCATCTTCCATATCATGCTATATTATTAAAATGGAAAATTTATACTGGATTATGATATACCACATGATATATCAAGGAGCTTTCAAAGTACAATATGTCAGATGATGCACAAATGTAATTGTTTCATTATGAAAATTTCTCTTAACATATATTTCGATCTTTATGTATTACTATAAGATTTAAATAATTCTATATTAAAGCTTACATGATTAAATTTTTCATGTTATCCTTTATATTTAATTAGCTTCCAGGTATACAAATTTTATTCATATTGTGTCGATGAACAATTAGGCTTACTGTATGAGAGAAGATGGATTGTTTTGTGTTAGGAGTTAATTTACACAAACAATGTTTTAATTTATAAACCAAATCTTATCTCTAAAATTATTTTCTAAAAGGTAGTTATTATATATAAAATGATTTGAAAATACTGAATTTTTAAAAATTGGTCACTGATAAGCTATGAGATTGTGGATTTCTCTATGAATAATTGACTTTTTTTTAAGTTTGTAAAGAATTGTCCATAATAGGAAAGACTGTATATAAAACATATGGCAGGAACAAAAAAAGTATAATATATTATTTTTATGTAAAAATTTTATAATAAAACTCATCTTCTTGTCTATCTTTCCTTATTCTGGTGCTTCACCTCACCTCTGTCTGACTCCTCTGTCTCCCAAAATTTTTTTTTTTTGTCTCCCAAAATTTTTAAAGTGAATTTTGTCTTTGACATGTATTCTCTCCACAAGAAATATGCTGCTCTCTGAATGGACACTCCTAATGAAGTCTTATGACAGTCACTCTTAGGAAGGTCAATGATTCCAAGATAGAGGCAGTGGCTAGTGTATATACAGATTTGGAGTTTAGGATCAGAAATATTACTCCATGCTCACAGCTGGATCATACAGTCAGTGGTGTGAAGTGCATGCGAAAAGACCAAATATTGTTCAGAAAGTTTTCATCTTTGATATCCTGATAAGATAAAACATCAATATGAAAAAAGTGAAAATTAGTTGAGACTTCCTAACAAGGCTTGGAAAATCTTAATATGGAGATGGGTAAGAAACAATGCAAGTGGATCCAAGGCCACACCTAGCAAGAGAAAAGCAGGGTTTTGTAGGAAAGGCCAACAAAGTGAGTAAAGAAAGAGGGTCAGGTGACCGCTGACCACCTTGGCTTGTATATTTTTCTGTGCACAGCATTTAGGGTAGCTATCCCTTAGGTTTTGATTGTGACAGAAGGTATTTTTTCTACAGTTTTTTTTCGTGCATTTCTTTTTATGTAACCAAGGAAGTTTCTTTCTCCAGTTTCTCTTTAGTACACTTTTCCTTATTAAGAACATCAGTAAGAAGCCAATATGTGACCTGGATTCTTAACAAGATAGCAAAACAAATGTAGTTCTTCAAAGCTTTCTAATATGTTGTGGGACTATGCTCTTTTGAAATCCCAGCTTCTTTTTGGTCAATACAGGGGGACAAGCTATGTTACTTTCCGGCAAGACTTGTATACCTCTCTACTGTTAGAAAGAAATAACCCCTTGATCTCTTTTCCATTTCAGTGGAGATAACGATGCACTGAAATAGCTCTCGGGTGTACCTGAAACTATGACATTGCAAGGAAGTTTATATTTTAAAGCAAAGAAGTTACATTCCATTAGGTGTTAGTATCTAATAAATATGCAGTGCACTGAGAGACTTCCAGGAAAGAGTGAGAGTCGATGCATATTTCCAAAATTGTTTGACAGACATTAAAAGTGATATAAATCACAATAAAATAGAGATGGAAACTTCATCTACAGTAAAAGTAGACAAGCTCCCATCATCATCCCACACATTTTGAAATATCTACCTAATACAATGAAATTTAGATGAAGCCGAGAGAAGATACCAGGAGCTAATACTCAATTTTCAGGCAAGTGGGGAAAGTGTATACAAGAGGTTTGGGGAAAAAAAAAAAAAAGCAAAATGGTAACATTTCTTACCTTGAAAAAAGGAGAGGTGAAGCCCTGGATAGAATACAAGAACATAAGGAGCTAACTATTTGGACATCTGACTTGCATGTAGGCCAGGGGTAGATTTACATCATCCAACACTGTGCTTCTCAGATTTTAGCATGCATCATTATGACCAGAAAGGCTTCTTCAGTGTGACTATTGGACTTCATACCCAGAATTTCTGATTCAGTAAGGGGAGAGGAATGCCTGAGAATTTGCTTCTCTAAGTAGTTCCCAGGTGATACCAAAGCTCTGGGACTATACTTTGAGAACCTCTTGTATAAATGACTTAGTTTGTTGTGCTTCATGTAGTTATTGTCTAAAAGATTTTATTTGGGGGGCATCTGGATGGTTCAGTTAGTTGGGTGACCGTCTTTTGATTTCAGCTCATGTCTTGATTGCAGGGTTGTGAGTTCAAGCCCTGCTTTGGGCTTCACATTGAGCATGGAACTTACTTAAAAAAAAAATAAGGTAAATAGATACAAATAATTTTTAGAGCAGTTTCAGATTCATGGAAAAAAGATGAGGAAGATACAGATTTTTCCTATGGCTCCTACCCCCAAACATGTATAGCCTCCCACGTTATCAACATCCCAGAGAGTAGTGCATTTGTTATAACTGATGAACCTACATTGACACATCATTATCACCCAAAGTCCAGGGTTTATTTTAGGGTTCACTACTGGTGTTGTGCATTCTATGGGTTTGCACAAAAGCATAATGGCATGTGTCTATCATTATGGTATCATACAGGATAATTTCACTGCCATAAAAATCCTCTGTGCTCTATTTATCTGTACCTGCCCTCTAGCCCATGGCAACAACTCATCTTTTTATTGTCCTCATACTTCTTTTTCAGAATGTCATATTGTTGGAATCATATAGTATGTAGTCTTTTCAGATTGTTTTCTTTCAGTTAGTAACACTAATTTAAAGTTCTTCCATGTCTTTCATGGCTTCATAGTTCATTTCTTTTTAGTACTGACTAATATCCATTTTCTGGATGTAACACTATTTATATATCCATTCACCTACTAAAGGACATCATGGTTGTTGTACACATGACTTTTAAAAAAGTACTCTAATTTTGTCTTCAACCTAATTTCCTAAGGAGAAGGAAAAAAAATTAAGATTTGTTTGTTATTTTAGAGAGAAAGAGTGAGAGTGTGTACTCACACATGTGGAGGGGGGAGGGGCAGAAGGATAGTGGGAGACTCTCAAGTAAACTCCCCATTGAACATGGAGCCCTCTGTGGGGCTTGATCTGACAACCCAGAAATCTTTACTTGACTCAAGATTCGGATGCTTAATTGATTGAGCCACCCATGCACCCCCAGAAACGGTTCTAAGACAAGGAAATAAGCTAACTCTTAATAGCTCTGGGATGTAGTTGAGGAAGTGTGAGAGTGGCACACTAAAAAACTACAATTCTACAACAACAACAACAAAAAAATTAAAAAAAAAAAAAAAGTCTGGTATCATGTTGTGATGGCTTTGTGTTATATTAGCATAGTTAGGCTAAAAGCATTCCTCAGAATCCCCATTCTAGTATGCTTCCAGATAGGGCAGGCTATGAAGACATATACATCAACACAACTATTTTAAGTTTGACCTAAATGTAACCACTTCAACCAACAGACATTTGAAACTACTTTAGTATTCCAAATTATAGGGTAGAGATATTACACCAATCATAATTTTTAAATACCACATAGTAAATGTCCACGTATTTAGAGGAGTGGTCAATGTAAGAAGCAGTGAAAGGGAAAGGAAAAATAGTAATCAACTTTAAAATCACTATAATTTCTCATATATTTTCCAAGGTGAAATAGAAAGTGCATTAAGTTGAGTTTGTAGAAAAAACAGAATAAACTAACCTTGATCACTTGAAGTCACAAAGGAAACAAAGCAAAACAAAAGAAAATTTGAAACGGTATTAGATGCAAGTAATTTTTTAAATATTAAAATAATACTTTTATAGAAAAAAGAGAGTAGGGGCGCCTGGGTGGCTCAGTGGGTTAAAGCCTCTGCCTTCGGCTCGGGTCGTGATCTCAGGATCCTGGGATTGAGCCCCACATCGGGGTCTCTGCTCGGCGGGGAGCGTGCTTCCTCCTCTCTCTCTCTCTCTCTGCCTGCCTCTCTGCCTACTTGTGATTTCTATCTGTCAAATGAATAAATAAAATCTTAAAAAAAAAAAAAGAAAAGAAAAAAGAGGGTAATTCAAAGGTAAGTTAAATCAACAATTCATATAATTTTATAATTTGTTTTTAATTTACTAATGTCTTTAAGAACTCTTTATAAATAGAAATAAAGTGAATAAAAGTATTTTTAGTTTATAATATCTTTGTTTCTTGATATTTTATTCCTTTCTAAATTAAAAAAACAAATAACCTAAATTAGCAAGAAAATGTTAATATGAATTCATTAAGGTGTTACATAGTTTTTCTGAGGATCTCAGCTAATTCTCCTAATTACCTTCTCTTTTTTCTTTCTTTTTTTATCAGAAGGTTCCCTCCTGCTTTTCTTCTTAATGATATTATATGTCAGTATTATGCTTATATTACTAGGAAACTGAAGCTTTAGGCTGTATCTGCAAAATTTATGATTAGTTTTTTCTTTATCATATGGTACACATGCACACATATACAAATAGGTTTGTTTATCTAAACGGTACAAAGTGAAAAATAAAGTTTTCTGTTGATTTGGAGGCTGTTATTTAACTGATCACATTAGATTACAATTTATAGCAAAACTGAGGTAGAAAGATTTTAGGTATGTTAACAAAAACTAAAGTAAAAAAATCCAACTACATTGATGTTTGAGATAAAGTGCAGGTGCAATAAGATGAAATTAAGGTAAAGAATAAGATTGATTCTGTATCTGGATACTTTTTAAAAAAATATATACATTTTTAAATTTATTCATTTGACAGAGAGAGAGAGATCACAAGTAGGCAGAGCAGGAGGCAGGGTGGAGGGGAAGCAGGCTCCCCGCTGAGCAGAGAGCCTGATGCAGGGTTCGATCTCAGGACCCTGAGATCATGACCTGAACCAAAGACAAGGACTTAACCCACTGAGCCACCCAGGTGTAATATTTTAAAAAATTTTAGAGGGAAATTGTTAGAATATTACTGAGTTTGAAGCCTTTATAAAAATAAGGTAACTGCTGTGACTTAGCTCTGTAAACAGAAATATTCTTGAATTAAGTAATCTCCAAGCATCGCTTTATGTTTCATATATTTGATCATTTTGGCAATGACTTCTGAGATTATTGCAGGAACAAAGAAGAAAAATATTATGTCTATGATCTTTAACTTTTTTTTTTTTTTTCAGATCTGATGTTGATGTAGCTAGCTGTCCATTCTTTTCCTGCTGCAAGCATCAATGACAAAGGAAGATAGAGCAATTATGGGAGTGTTTGGTCACATATTTGTAATGATTTGATAACTTCTAAAAATCTTTGTCCATTACAAGAGTAGCATCATTTTTCTCAGGCTGGGGTGCGGTGGGGTGGGGTGGGGCATGGTTATGGAAGAGCTGTCTCTAGAACAGAGGAAGAAATGGCGGATTGTTTCAATATATATTTTTTCCCTTAATAGTTTAGTCAACTGAAAGCCAAATGATTTATGGCCCTTCATATTCTCATTTGTGGATTTTCTCAAATTTACCTAAGCTCTGTGTTATTCTCTGACAACTTCAATTGCTTTGAGAACAAAAAATATTTAAAATAAAATCATATTATGACTTATTTGACAGAGGCATGTGAATGTGACAAGGGCATCAGTAGAAATTGTTAGCTTTACTGAGAAAATTTTCTCATTTTAACTAACACAAGGCATGGAGAAGAGCTTCATTAGATCAAAACATGGTCAGAACTGCAACTATACTACAAACGCTCATGCCTTCACAAGTATTGAATAAGTATTGAATAACTACCTGTCTTTTCCTCATTGGGAATGGAAATGAAGCATTTGGCAAAGTTCTGTTAACCACTGTGCTCCGTACGTGTAATATTAGGTATGAATTCGGTTGAAGAGGTAACTAATTGTAATCAAGGCAGCATTACTAAGTAAAACTGTGGAGATTCTCCTGAGGGGAAAAAAATCCAAATGCTCTGATAGGTAAGTAAAAGAGAACATCACATTGGTCATTCTCCAGGAAACAGGGCATCCTGGTGACATATGTACTAATCCAATGCTTGCTGTTCCAAACCATGTATAACCATACATAGGAGTATCCTAAACCCTAACAGATATTCACAACCTGTCCAAATGTAGTATTGACTCTCCCCCGTTCCCTGCATACAATTAATCCAGAGAAGGAGCTTGGAGATATGTGGTAACAGTTATTTTAAACAGTTATTTTATATTTTATTTAAAATAAACTATTTAAACAGTTATTTCAAAATAAAGATTTATCTTAAGAAAATGTAGAATAATTTCACACACACACACACACACACACACACACCCCTCTAACAATAAATGTACATGAATCTTGTTGCATACCTGAGTTGGAAGAATAGCATGTGTATTATAATATGTGTTTTCCTTTAAAGTCATCTTTTTCCTAGTCTGGTAAATTACCTGCAATTTAGAATGCATTTTATGGGAAAAATGTCTTAAATACAAAAACAAGCAACTTGCACACTGATTTCTTTTCTTTAAATTTCTTTACTTTCTGGATACAACCTGCATATATTTTGGAGATTACCAACATTCACTCAGCTGACAAATCTCAATCAATAATCAGTTGTGTGAAAGTCTCCGTGTCCTTACATGTGCTATGAATATTTTCAAGAGGAATTTGGTGTCACTGATGACTTTAATGTACTCTTTTAACAAGGGTTGTGTTTAGAGCCCACCATGAATCTCACACTCTGCTAGGTGTTGTGCCTAACGAGTTACATGCATATGATCTTCTCCTTTGGATCTCAGTCTAATAATAGAGTTGGGAATTCAACAGAAGGACCATGATAAGCCTTGATATGTTAGGCTAATAATACATGCCTGACCACTCTGGAGTGCATGTCAATACCAAGTAGTTTTCAGGAACAAATCTCTTTAAATCTTACTGAGTTAAAAAGAGGTGAGTCAAATCTGATTCTCTGCTTCTTTCCCACTCTGTGACTGTGGATAAATATTTTAACCTTGCTTTTCTCCTCTGCAAAAGGGAGATAAAAATACTTGTGAACTTTGCCTACCTCACAGGCTTGTTATATATATATATCAATTTTTTTTAATATCACATTTTTGTTTTGGTATTGTTGCTAGTAGTAGTAGCAGCAACAGTACTATGCATAGTAGAAGTATCACTAATATTACTGTGCACAAGATGTATTTTAAATATATTTTAAATAACTTTTTAACACCTTAGTCTACTCTTTAATACACCTTAATCCACAGATACATCAGTGAAAAAGGAATAGGCACAATGGTGAGAGAAACGAAGAGGAGGAAAGGAGAGTAAGGTATATCAGAAACAAAAGACCATACCCACGAGTCCTGAAGTAAGAGCAAGTAAGTAAGCAGCAAGAACCTGGAGAGATTATAAAATTTGCCTGTGTCATTCTGTTTCTTCAACTAGCCTTTTTCTTTCCAGCTCATCTAATTGGGATATTGTCAGTAAAAATAATTTCACTGGATTTTTATGTGTGCAGTGTGCATTTGAATGAATAATGATTTTCTCCTAGTGGATAGGTAGTGAAGCCAGAAATCACATAGTGCTGCATTTATAAATCACTCATTATGTGGAAAAAAGCAGGCACCCTAGAAGATGGAAACAATTGCATCTAATCCCGATAACTGAATGGGTTACGTGCACCCAAACCTTGCTCTTTAAAACAAAATAATAAAAAAAATGTGCTTTAGAGGAGATAAATGACTCCCCAGAGAGGGGCAAAAGACGTATTGCTCTGTGTGCTCTAAAACATTAGTTATAAGAGAGAAAGATTCTTATCCCTATAATTCCCTGAGGAGGAAAGGCACTGGGGAGTAGAGAAGATAGGCACAACATGAATTCAGGGAACATTTTCATTTCAGTGAGCATCTGCTGACAGATAGTAAATCCAGTGATAACTGTCATGCAGCGTGGGTGCCTTTCTTTCTAGTAAGCATGGTGAGAGTACCTTATCCCTCCTGGCATAATTGTTCTTGTTCCAACTGAGCAAAATGGGGATTTAAAAACTATGAGAGAAGCTAAAAGGCAAAGAAAAATGTGACTATTGAAAAGAAAAGCTATTTCTACAAACCCATTTTCTTCAGATGCAATTAACCCTTCTCATTTTATAATTTCATGAGGTATAGAATAGTTTATAAATATTCTGAAATTTCTTATTATAAAACCAGATGAACACTACATACCTACTATTATTTCCAAAAGGGACAATGAAAGAAGCAACAGTAACAATCATGATGTTTCTTTGGATTCTGAAAGCTTTATGGACAAGAACTGCTTAGAGACAAATGTAATTACTTGTTTCAACCTGCAAGTGTAAAAAAAGGTCATAGACATTTTAGATTTACAGTTAGATGGAGGCTATATCTGAAAAGCAAAATAATAGTATCTTTCTCTCCTAAATATATCTATAATGTTTATTCCTTAAAGTGAACAAAATTTTGGATTCCATAAAACATTTATTTATATTTAATACAATGAATTATATCAAATTAATGGATTATGTTGGGTACAATGAATTAACATTAAAGATGCTGATCATAATGACCAGTTATTAATTTCAACATTTATACTTAGTGCATTTCCAAAGCAATCTAATCATACAGTAAAAGCAATAAAACTTGATACTGGATTATGGCATTTCCTATAACTGGGGACTGTCCAAAATTTATTTACTGGGAGTCCTCTTGGATCTCAGAAAAACAGCATCATCCTAACATGCACAAAATTATTACATGATTATTATCTGTCAAGGACTCTTCAAAGTGCAAGCTGGTTCTGACACCTCTGCGGAAATGTCTTTATCTCAACTCCAACATAACATAATTTTTCTCTCTGTTAGAAGTATTTTTAGTTTATTGATTTCAGCAATTAAAATATATGTCTTCAGAAAACCTCAAATAACTTAAGGCTGCCAAGGTCCAGAAGTATTTTTTCAGTAAAGATCCCATGTATACTGTAGAGATTTGCTGTCAGAGTTAATTTTTCTCACTGAATTGTCACCAGAAATTGTTTAAATATTTGATTGTGTCATTACCATGCTGCAGAACTCATACAGTACTCACAACCAACACTACTTTTGGACATTTCCTGGAGCATGAATACCAATGCTCGTCATTGATAAATAACACTTGTTAACTAATCGTATACTGTTAGGTCATGTGTCTGAATAATTTACTTTGTAATTTTTTTACATTAGTCAAATTAGAACACAGAAATGCATATACTATTCCAGCCAGTTGACTCAATGATAGGTGATAAGTTAAAATTAATTATCTGCCATGTAATATTATTCCAAACTTGAATGAGTTTTACATTTGATCCAAAGATTTGCAAGCATTGCATAAATGTGGGTGGCTGACTAATTTGTTCCATACAAGTTGATATATATTAAGTGGAAAGTAATGTCTTCAAAACTTATACATATCTGATTGCATATTTTTTACAAGGTAGGGTCATATACAGATTCACATGATTCACTAGATTCACATGCTGCAAAGATGACCCAGTGACCCAGGGTTCATCAGGGAAATGTATAAGTAAAGAAATAGCAGAGTGGATGCTGTCTTCCAAATTCTCATCATTCTACAACCTAAGTTGAAATTCTACGTGCTGGGGGTGCCAGGGTGGCTCAGTGGGTTAAAGCCTCTACCTTCAGCTGAGGTCATGATCCCAGGGTCCTGGGATTGAGCCCCGCTTCAGGCTCTCTGCTCAGCGGGGACCTGCTTCCCCCTCTCTCTCTGCCTGCCTCTCTGCCTACTTGTGATCTCTGTCTGTCAAATAAATAAATAAAATCTTAAAATAAAAAAAAAAAGAAATTCTACATGCTGCAGGGTCAAGGTTACAGCAGAGATGCCTATCTGTAGAAATCCTTATTAGAGAAGATGGTATAGTTCCAAAATAATAAAGACTTTGCAATAAGAAGAGCATCCATATATGTCAAAATGCTATAGGGCAGGTGATAGTTGCACATAGCTGATAGTCCCCATACTTTTCCTTACATGACATACAATTTAAATTTATAAATTAATTGAATATGTTCTTTAGTAGTCCAGTGGCCTTTCCTTAGAATTAGGCCATTAGTTCTTGGCCCATGACTTTGTATGTATCTTTAATAAAACGTGTGGTAGTATGCTTTACGGCCAGCAACACCATTTGAAGTTCAGACCATTAAGCACAGTACCTAAGGCCATGGATATTGAAAGAGCTTGCCTCCATACTATGATGACTGCTGTATTCCATTGGGTATGTCTACCTTGAAGGCAGACTCTTTTATCACTAAATCATGTTGTATTTTCATGCATCAAGACTCGAGGGCAAAGGCCCATTGATCTGGTTGTCTAGCTAAGACAGTAGGCAAGGTTATCTCTGTTTCCAGTGGATGAGCAGACACCTGTTAGTAATGGAAGCTAACACTTTGAGTGTCACTAAGGGTCCTTAATTGGAGATTTAATTATAGAACTAGAAAATGAGGTTAATAACGTTACTTTTCCTTTTGCAAACTTTCTCTATTAGGGACTAAGAAGGCATTTAGCAGCACAGAATGTTTTAGACATTTGGCAGTAGAAAGAATTGTGGCAAAAGTTCTTTCCCAAGAGTTTCCATCTACTGTGAAATTGACCCACAATTTACAATTCATGGGGATTGAAGGATATATGACATTCCAGGGCAGGACTTGAGTTGTTGTTTGGATTGTTTTCAAGGCTTCTAGCTATGGACACTTTCCTTCAAATTTAGCTATCTAGTGTCTCGGTATAGAATCTAGAATGACATTTGCAAATGTGGGATGTAATGTCTCTATTATCCAAGGAAGTCAATTCAATTTTGAGTATTGTTCTTGGTAGTTGGTGGTTGCAGGGGCAACAACACATTTTTTATATTTTTTGTGTTATTCTCCATATGATTACTTGTATGGTGGGACCTTGAGCTTTATCTTCCTTCAGAGTCATAATTATTCATTTGTGCCAGGATGGCAGACAATACAATAAAAACAGTTTTTCTGTAGAGGTCGTTCTCAAAAGGCTGCCATTGCAAGACAGTATCTCCATGTCCACCAAGAGTTCATCTTGTAGTTGGGTTTGTCTATCACATTAATGGCCAGTTATTGGCATGCCTTTCTATGTAAAGGGAAATTGAGTTTGGTTTTGTTTCCAATAGCTATCAAACATAAAGTGTCAACAATATCCAAGGACATATACAAATGGCAATAGCAGAAGCAGAAGAAGTAACCATTGTGATGTCAAGTAAAATGGGAACAATTAACAGTCACTTTCTTGGTTAACTTTCCAAATTTCACACAGACGTTAAGCACTAGTCTTCCACTGGCCAGTCAGGGATGTCACATTGGAGGTAACCTTGAGTAGCATGGGAACATCTCAGACTATACTAACTCTCCTGTAAAAAGATCAGGAACTTTTTTTTTTTTTCCCTCCTAATTTGGGACATCAATGCAACTGTACAATCTTGGTGAGCTTCCCAAGTAGAAACAGTGGCTGGTTATGTTCTACTGACTTTTCTAGAAGCAAAAGATGAGGATATCACTGATTCCAACCAACTGACTTGTCTGTACATTTGATCACCAAAGCAGCCTTATCACCTGTACAGGCTGGCAAAATAATAGCAATTACATGCAGACATAGAAGTAAAAGCAATAGCTATCTCTGCTCTATAATCCTGGGAATTTTAGGAATATATGGAGTCTTTGTTTGGGATAGGAAGGGGGAACTACATCTTACCTATCCCTTACCCTGGCTCATCCCATCTCTAGAATTTTCTAAAATCAAGTCTGGGTCTTGCTATCAGCTTATCTAACACAATGCTGCTTTCAATTGCTAAGCTCCCACCTCAACAAGCTGACTGTCCCTTAATTTTTATTAGTCTTCTAGTCTTTGGCCAAAAAACATGTATATTTTGCAATTTTATTCTTGTGTCCTTTGGGTTACCAAAGGTTCTACTAAGCTGATTTTCTCTTTGGACAAATTCACCTTGGCTTCAAATATCCTGCTTGTTTTCAAGTTTTAATGACTGACAGACTTCTTTGCCATGTTCTATCTGAGGCTTGGAGCAGACATCTCTGAGTTTTTACTGGTTCTGGGCTAGTGAAATCTATGGGCACCCTGTCTCTTTTTGAACTCTGAACAGACATCTCAGCAGTTCCATCTGAGGTCTCTGGGCTAGTGGGCACTGTCACCACTGTGCCTGGTCCTGAGTTACAGGTTACCAAGTCACAACACTTTCTGGTTATCTGTCAATTTTCCTAGGTGATTAGAAAGCTAGGTAAAATCTCTCACTTCTAAAAAGATTAATTGATTAATTAGCTAACAAACTCCAAAAACAAAAAACAAACAAACAAAAACCAAAAACAGGGCACAAGGAAGTAGAGTGTGACCTACACTGAGTGCCAATTGTCTTATGTTTTCTGAAACACATCGTTAGTGCCTCATGGTGCAGCTATGACATACATTTTATCAGGCAAAGTTCACAGCCAGTGGTGAAACACAGTGCATGCTGTCCTCAAAACTTATTATTCCATAGTTCCCCTGACACATCGTGTACACTTTTCTCAGAACTTCTAACTGGGAGGGGCATGTGGGGCCAGCAGGCTGGACATGTGACTGAGAGTACCCCAAGAAAGAGGATAGACCCTCTTCCTACTCTGTGTTACATATCTATCGGGTATGCCAAGAAGTGGTATGTAACTACTTTTTTCCTAAGAAATAAAGGGTATATCAAGAAATTTCCAGGCCCAGGAATATAGGGAAGATGTATAGCAAGGACCATGTCTACACATTGATGGCTGTGAGAATAGTCATGCTTGGCAGAAACCCTGCGATCAGCCAAAGCTTTTGTCTCTCTGTAGAACTCTTAGCCCAGCTGGGTCATCTCCCTGCTCATCTACAGACATGAGAAGGAAATTATACTCCAGAGATATTCAAGTCATTTCTCATCATATATCTATTTTCTTGCTTTTCTTATTATGACTAAGAACAAAATCATGGTTAGAAAATACTTTTTGTTTGAGTTTTGATTCACTTCTAGTATATTAAGAAGGACTTCTACATTGTATTTGACTTCAATATTCATTAGTTTATATATGGATAGGGCTCTTTCCATCTTCCCTTTATTCTTTAACTAAGTTCAGGTCATCTGTTAGGCATCAGACCATTTTGCAAGGTGTTGGGAACATAAAAATAAATAACTGAATTCTAGATTTTTAAAATTTTAGAATTATGTAGGGCTCAGTCCATAAGGATATAAGGACCACAAAATATATGGGGAATGAAACATAAATTACACAAGTAATGTCAACTCCTTATTATAGTAGAAATGTTCGTAGAATATTGTTTATAATAAAATAAATTGTTATAGACCCCTTGAGGGAGGAAGGAGTATGAATAAAGTCTTAAAATAAAAGCCAACACTTGAAAAAGAAATAATAAAAAAGAAAGTAGGCACTAATTTAGTCTGTTTGGCTGCTGTAACAAAATACCACAGACCAGTGACTTACAAAGAGTAGAAATTTATTTTTCACAGTTCTGGGGACTGAAACTCCAAGTTCAGGGTATCGGTATAGTAGCATTCTGGTTAAGGTCTTCTTCTGGGTCATAGATTTATCTTTGTATTCTCACGAGGTGGAAGGGGCTAGAAAGCTGGATAGGGCCTCTTTTATAAAGGCAGTACACACAATTATAAGGGTTCTGCCTTTAGAAACTAGCTCCACCTTCCAAAGGCCCCACCACCTTGGGGACTGGATATCAGCGTATGAATTTGGAAGGACACAAACTTTCAGACCATAACAGGTACTTTACAGTAGGATATGGTTGGAGTTGGAATTTCAGGTTGAGGAGAAGTATGAATTAAAGTGTGAATTTATGAGTAAACAGACAGTTGGGGAATTTAGCATATTTCTATTTTAGCTTGGAGCATAGAGTGTACAGAGAAGAGAGGGGTAGTGATAAGATTAATGAGAATAGAGCTGCTCCATTATGCCTTCCTAATTTCTTCCCAAATTGGTGCAGCTTTGAATTCTAGATCATGGTCAGCCCCTCCCAGATTTGATGGGGAGAGATTTCAATAGGATTGTATTTAGAGCAAGCACATCCGAGAAACAGGGAGAGTGGATTAGGAGGGGTGAAATTAACATTGTGGAGACTGGTTAGGGAATGACTGCAGGAAACTGAAGTAGTTCCATTTCTATCACAAATTTCCTACCACCTGCTCAGATTTTAACCATTTGTAACTTGATTTCTATTCCCAATCTAATTCCATTTGAATACCTGGAACCCTAGAGCCAAAGTCTGGCAGTGAAGGGAAGACACAAGCTACAATGAAACAAAGAGACAAACCTATAAATCAATGGGAAGGGCAGTGCCAAAAAAATATGGAAAGTGGCCTGGAGTTTTAAAAAATCAAAGCGAAATTCAGTCAATGTAAATAAATTAAACCCAGAAAGAATTATGATTAAATATTCTTAACATAAAGACGCAGTGCTACATAAAATATACCCACTCACCATAGCTGCCACCTGTTTGTTCTTTTATTACAGCAAATATTCAAATGAAACAATACCATAACTAAAGTTGCATTGCAAATACTTATCAAATAATGGAGTTGCCACTATTTACCTTCGAAGATTTAAAATTCCTTCCAAAGCCCTAGGGTCTTGAATCTTCACAGATGTGACTGCCATGTGTTGACCGTTTTCGTGAGGAAACCTTCTGGTAAATACTGTGTGTCCTGATTTAGGTTGAGATCCCTACTGTGGTTTAGAAAGTCAAGGTATGTCTGTCTTAGTTAAGATTTTCCTCTGAAATGTCTTCAAGGTCCGCAGAACCTCAGAGAGCCAGGTGCAGCATACCTGCAGACTAATGTTTTGGCTCCCCCTTGAGGATACTAAGATGTCAGAACCTAATGAACTATTGAGTCATAGCTAGTTTTTCCAAACCACGTGAGGTTGAAAAGACGAAATAACAACAAAAATCAGAAACTTCTGGTGATGGAGTACTGGTACTGGACTGGTCATAGTCAAAGCTGGACAGAACCTATGAGACTGCTTTCTTCAGTCAAAGACAAACAAGCAACAAAAGACTGATCACGGAGTAAGAGGAAAATCGGGAGGTGAACCTCATTATCACCCTGGCTCCTTGCTTGATGAAAATCTCATGAGCACAGCAAACTGGAGGCTTAGCAGAACATGGTGTTACCACTGAACTCAAAAAGCAACCTGGAATCTGCAAGACAGGGGTCTGTAAAGTCCTTTTTAAGGTTTGGGGATGAGGAAGCAGAAATCTACATGAAGGTTTCCTGCAAATCTGTGATGAATGCTTGGCTGAGATTGTGTAGGGAGAGAAGGCAGGAGGCTTACCACAGAACGGTTTTTATCAAATTGAGAAAAAAGGAGCAGGAGTAAGAGAGGTCAAATGGTACTGTGGGACCTGAAAGATTCAGGACAGCCTGAAAGGAGCAAGCTCACTAGTGGCTCTTTAATCCCTAGGGCCTGAAGCCAGAGGCAATGGAAAGACTTTGATTTCAGAAAGACAGTACCCAAAAGATATACATTAAAATTAGACACAATTAGGTTTAAAGTAAAAGAATACATCACACAGACAGTAAGCATAAGAAAGCCCTATGGCTATATTATCAGACAAAATACACCTCACAAAAAATAGCAGACAAGAAATAAAGAGTGGCATTTCATAATGATAAAGGGGAGATTTCTAGAAAGACATAACAGTTCTACAAATTGATTTTATGCACCTAACAACAGAACTTAAAAATACATGAAGCAAAACCCAACAACATTAAAGGAAAAAAAAAAAAAAAAAAGACAAATCCTTAAACTTAACTTGAGATTTTAATTTCCCCATCTTAGTAATTAATAAAACAAACAGACAAAAATCTAGGATGCACATAGGAGATTAGAACAATACTATAAACATATAATACTATTTACAGAACACTGCACCCAACAATTGCAACTTCAACAAATGAATATGCTTCACAAATGTACCTGGTAAAGACCATATCCTGGCCCATCAGCTAAGGTACAATATAGTTCACAACATTAAAATTATGCACAGTATTTTCTCTGACAAGCTGTACTAAATTAGAAATCAACACAATAAGAAATAGAATACTCCCCAATATTAGGGAATTTCTACATTTCCAAGTCACACTTGAATCAAAGGAAATATCCTAAGGGTAATTGTAAAATATTAGAAAATTAATGAGGAAAATCACAAATATCAAAATTTGTAAGACTTAATACAAGCAGTACTTAGAGGCAAATTGCAACTGTAAATGTCTATAATTTTAAAAAGAATAAATGTTCAAACAATCATATAAGTTCCTACCAGTTAGATTTTTTTTTTAAAAAGCAAATTAAATTTAAAATAATAGGCAGAAAAGAATAAAAGTGGAAATAGAAATTAATGAAATAGAAGGCAGGAATTTTAAAAAGAAAAAAACATGGATTCTTTCAAACTTTAAATAAAGTTGATATACCAAAACCAAGATTAGTCAAGGTGTTAAAAATAAACAAAGACAAATTATCACCATAAGAAATAAAGGAGGTGATATCATTGCTGATCAGACACATAAAAAAAGAAAGGAAAACTTTTGTTGGGGGGAAGGGGTCTCAGTGAGACATCTGATGTTAATATTTTTCTTTTTTTTTGAAAAGGAAAGCTTTATGGTAATATTTATTACTTAGATGAAATAGAAGAATTTCTTGAAAACATAACATAACAAAACTAAATCAAGAAGCAATAAGGGAGCTGAAAACCCTAGCAAAGAATCAGTTAAAAAACTGAATTCATAATAAAATCCTCCCAAAATAAAAAAATATTTCAAACCCAGTTGCAGAGGGTTTTCAGAGGGTTTTAAATAGTTAATGTTCGGAGTGAAATGTATGGACTTTAATTCCATTTAGTTCCTTTTACCTTCACCACCCATAAATTGTATTATCTCGAGTATAACATGGTATAATTTTTGCTTCAGTCATCAAATATGATTTATAAAACTCATGAAAGGGACAATTATACAATGTTCAGTAGTGTCTCCAAGAAACACAGAACTACAGAATGTGACCTTTGGAAATTGGGTAAGTAATGCTAAGCTAAGAGGAAGTCATACTAATCAAAAGTGTGCCTTAATCCAGTGACCTGTGTCCTTATAAGAAAAGAAAGCAGAGGCACAGATACAGGAAAAAATGCCATGTGTCTACCTTGTCAGAAACTGGAATGCTTCAACTACAAGCCAAGAAATACCAGGAATTGTTAGTAACCACTAGAAGCTAGGAAGACACAAGGAAGGGAGGACATGGCTCTGCTGAACTTCTGTCTTTCAGAACTTTGAAAAATACAGTTCTTCTGTTTTAAGCCACCAATTCTGTGGTACTTTGTTATGGCCGTCCTAGCAAACTAATACCGATTTTTGTAGAGAGAAGTAGGGATGTGGCTGAAGCAATTACCTAAAAATGTAGATATGGCTTTGGAATCAGGTAATGGATAGGATTAGTCAGAGTTCTCAGATTTTTAATATAAAAAGCCTAGATTGCCTTGAAAGGACTGCTTGTTGACAGAAATATAGTCATTAGAGATGGGTAAGGCTTAAAAAGTCATGAGGAGAGCTACAGAGAACTTTCATCTTAAAGGATACATACATCATCATGAACAGAATATTGGTAGAGGTATGAATGCTAAGGATGCTTCTAGTGATGTCTTAGAAGAAAAAGATGAATATGTTATTGACATTGCCAAAATCGGTACTATAAAATGGCAGGAAACTTGGCTAAACTGTGTTCTGATGTTGGGTGGGAAGGGATGAACTTGGATATTTTTTAGCTTCAATTTCCGAGCAAAGTGTGGAAGATCCAGTATGAACCTTGCTGCTTACAGTAAAATACAAGAAGAAAGAAATGTGTTGAAGAAGGGCGTGCTAAGTAAAAAGGAAGTAGTACTTGATTTGGAGAATTCTCTGCCTATCCAGATAACATGTTTGGAGACTGACCAAGAAACAACAATTCACGAAAGAGTTTAGTCATCTTGCTTGTGTATCCAATTACCCATATTAACTCTTCAAGTGGGACTCCCACAAGAATATTAGATCTTAAGTTATTTTCCCAAAAGTCCTTACTGCTCTGCTCTTTTTTCCCCCAATATTTCTTCCTTCTATTCAGATTAGGTAAAGTCTATTGATCTGTCCTCAAGTTCGATGATCATATCCTGTCTTATCTCCCTGCACTCTTGAACCCTTCCAGGAAGATTTCTTCTCCGTTGTTGTATTTAATTTTTGTGATTTCCATTTGGTTCTTTTTTTGTACTTCACACTTGTTTATTGATGTTTTGCACTGTTCATTTGTTTGAAGGGAATATGCAATTGATTTTTGATGCATTTTTGGTTGAGCTGCTTTACTACCATTAGATAATTCCAACATTTGACTCATTTTGATGTTGGTATCAGGCAGATGTCTTTTCTCCTTCAAGTTGTGATTTTTCTGATTCTAGGCATAATGAGTAATTTTTTTTATTATATTCTGGATATTCTGACCATTGTATTAGGAGACTAGAGTCCTATTTCATTTTTTTATTTGGGAGGAATTCACTCTGTTTAGCTTTACCATACAAATTCTGGCCTCTAATTGTGGGCTGTGGGTCTCCAGACCATTTGATTTTTAGAATCTTTGCATGGCTAATTTCATCTGCTTGGTTTATTTGGTTCCACTAGGGCTTCCAGAATCATAAGTGGACGGTGCTTGAGAGGACAGAAGGTGTTTAATCAGCCTGGGTCACAGTGGAGAAGGTGAGTTTCTGGTTTGTGGTAATAAAAAATGCTTCTGGAGCTGGACTGCTTGTTATGGAGAGATCCCTTTGCTGTTACCTCCTAGCCACTGGCTATCTTTAGGTGGCAGAAGGGACACTGGGGCCCATAAGGACACACATCATCCCTGGGTGAGGCCTGTTTTTTTTTGTGGTGGAATCCACCACAAAAAATCCTCTTCTGCTTGTAGGAGACAGAGTTCTTCCTTGGATGGATGCTTGTTTTGGTTGATTCCCACTTGCTAATGACACCAACTGCCTGGTGTTTCTGTTTGTGAGGGCCACTGAGGTTATGTGGGGAAAGACAACATTTCTCTGGTTATTCATTCTCAGTGGAGTTTCTATCAAGCTCTCCTTCCAGTACTGCCTGGCTCACCCACTATTGGTGGTACTCGCATTCAATCTAAGTGAGTGATGACCCAGCCAAGTCCACTTGTTAGTTGGAAAACTGCAAGCTTGAGTCACATTCTTCTTTTGGGTGAGGCTTTACAAGACATGCAAATCCTCTAGTCTTGGAATCTCTAACCAGGCTGCCTCCCATTTCCATGTTTTAGAATTCTCCTTTTATTACCGTTTGCATTACTTACAGGGCTTATGGTTGTACTACGTAGGGAGATGCAAGGAGAAATGAGTGTATGTCATCTTGTCTAGACTGTAGTTTTATATTTATGTTTATATTTTCCTGAATTTTAAAAGGAAATAATGCCAATGCTTCACAAATTCTTTCAGGAAGTAGAGAAACTGGAAAAACTTCTCAACTAATTTTTCTTTTTAAGATTTATTTATTTATTTATTTGACAGAGAGAGAGAGAGAGATAGATCACAGTAGACAGAGGCAGGCAGAGAGAGAGAGAGGGAAGCAGGCTCCCCGCTGAGCAGAGAGCCCAATGCGGGACTCGATCCCAGGACCCTGAGATCATGACCTGAGCCGAAGGCAGCAGCTCAACCCACTGAGCCACCCAGGCGCCCTTCTCAACTAATTTTTACAAAGTTGAACCATAATAACAAACCTTACACAAAGATATTTTTTAAAAACCTGAAAATTAAAACAAAATTTCTATAAACATAGATGCAGAAATCTTCAACAAATCACTAGCAAATCAAATCCAGTAACATATGAAAATTTTAATAAATTGTTACCAAAAGTGTTGTATTCCAAAAATTCAAAGAGTTTCAACTTTCTAAAAATCAATCACTGTATTTGAATACATTTCCAGAATTAAAAACAAATGATAGCAGATAGAGAAGAAATCACAAAAGAATATTGAAGAAAGGGATATAATGATAGTATTTTGCTGATAATCTTATTTGTAATTTGGTCTCCATTGGCTATCATTGGCTATTAAAAATAACATCTTTTTTATAGAGATGGTTAAAAAATCTAGAAAATAGAATCAATGAAATCTATAATTCAATTTTCTTGATTTTGTTACCTATGAGGTCTGTTTCTTTACTTTTATTTTATTTTTTAGTAAAACCCCCATAATTAGTGTTCTACTAAGAATTTTTGTAAGAATTAATGCAAAATACATGCAAAGGTAATAGTACATAAAAACCGCTTGCTCAATAGTTTAGTGTTATTGCTTGCTATTTTTGTTATTAATGTCAAGTTTACAGTAGGTGACTATTTATGTTTATAGAGTGATTGTATGCATTAATAATTGAATAAACAGATAATATAATTTAATCCCAATCCTACTGTTCCTTTTTAATTACTGTACATGTGTATAAAAGCTTCAGGATATATTTAATCTAATAGAGGTTTTACTCAGATAAAAAACTGCTTATTGAATACCTTCTGTGTGCCAGGCATTGGGGTAGATGCTGGGGATATAATACATCTCCTGATTTCATTCTTAAAACTTGAATGTCCAGTGCTGAAAAGTAATAGTTAATGAAAAACATTAATAAAGTATGATTAAAACTCTGGTAAAGTACAGACATCTAATCTAGACTGAAGACTTCCCCAATTTTATTTTATTTTTTTAAGCTTTTATTTATTTGAGAGAAAGAGAATGGCTGAGAGTGGAAGATGGAAGGCAGAGGGAAAGATAGAAGCAGACTCCTTGCTGAGCAGGAAGTCTAACCTGGGGACTCCATCTGGAGACCATGAGACCATGGTCTAGAGACCTAGAGACCTAGAGACCATGACCTGAGCTGAAGGCAAATGCTTAATCAACTGAGCCACCCTGGCTCCCCCCCCCCTCACCAGAATTATTTTTTGAAAATGACTGGAAAGTTGAGATCTGAAGTAGGATAGTAGCAAACTGACAGGCAGGAAGAGTGTTCCAAGCACTGACATCTTCCTGGGTCTCTGTGTATGGGGAAACACCTTGAGGCAAAAAAAGCAATAACAAAATGCAAATAATTGAATAATGCTTACTCGCTGATGGAGCATCTATGGCAAGAGAAGAGCAAGGAGAAATTTCTAAGTGAATCAAAGACCAAAAAGAAATTGTGGAGTTGTTGATAATCTACTGACCCAAGTCAGAAACAGGACAGAAATACGGGTCTAGAACATGAAAAACAAATAACCAATATGATACTTTATAATATGATTATAATATGATTGGGTAAGCAATTACTATACACCATGTTTTAAAAATGATGGAACACTATGTTATCATTAGAAAAAGTAAGATAAAATCATATATGCCCATATGAAAAGATCATCAAGATATATGAAAAAAACCCTCCAAGTATATATTTAAATATATAAACAAACATTATATACAACAGCATATATATTATATATGTGTGTATATATGTATTTATATACACATATGTCTATTTCTCTGTGTATACAATTAAAGAAAGATATTCGAGAAAATTTTCAAGAGTGCTCACTTCTAGAGGTGTGGGTCTGATACTTTTCTGGTAGACAGAGAACTTTACTTTCATTTTTTCAAAGATTATTTATTTATTTATTTGACAGAGAGAGACAGCAAGAGAGGGAACACAAACAGGGGGAGTGGGAAAAAGAGAAGCAGGTTTCCCGCTGAGCAGGAAGCTGGATCTCATGACCCTGAAATTACGACCTGGGCTGAAATCAAGAGTTTGATGGTTAACTGAGGCACCTTAGAGCCCTTACGTTTTACTTTTTTTTTTTAAGGGAAATAATTTTAATGATGAAAAAGAAAGTTGAAGAAATTAGGAAATCCAAGTATACTCTTGAGTAGTTCTGATAAAAAAAAAATGAATATAACCTTCAAAATAAAATTTGATTTGACCTAGTTACAATGACTTCTTAGAAATATATTGAAGAATTTGATTATATTCAACCTGTTCTCTGAAATTAATATTGAGAGAAGATTTCATCATGTTTTGAGGAAAATAATGCACAGGATCCTGAATATAATTATGCCCTTGGTATTTTATTTGGCTCCAAATTTGTTTACTTATTCCTACATGATCATGGAAAATTATATAACTTTTATGGGTTTTGGGTTGCTTATATGTAAAGTGGAAACAATAGCCCAATGCACTTCAAAGTGTTGAGAATTGGTTGTATCAAACTTTAAAACTGGCTTAAAAAAACTGACTGTACATTTCAACTCATCTGAGGAAAATAGTAATTACTCTTATCTGAAATGCTTTGCAATAGTTTTGTCTTTTTTTAACAATTATTATTGGAACAATTAATATTACCTAGGGTAAACATGATTCTAGATGTATTATTTTAGCTTTACCATGTCTTTAAAAATAAAAAAAATGTTACAAATACTTCAAAGAACTTAAATATTATGCAAAGATGTTATTTTTTATAACTAAGCCAAATTATGTACTATAAAATTAGCTTATGTAAAAATAAATGATTAATTGTAAAAATTTATACTTTTAATATTTTTGTTCAATTTTCACTAGGAAACATTAATTTTATGTACAAGGGACCCATAGCTTTTTACTGCGGGGGCACAGTTTTTTCAACTTCTGCAACATTAAAATGCCTCCTATGAAATGACCCTACCCTCTTTTCTCTATACTCCACTTTTTAGTTGCCAACCAGAGTATTCTAGAAGCCATAGATCTTTACTGTCTCATTGAGCAGAACTAGTTTTGAATGGCACTTGGACACAAGTTGATCCAGATAAAAGTGACAAATTATTGCTGAATGAGCACATGTAAACATTAAGGAGGAGGGAGTCAACATCTTTAGATGGAAATTTTTTTTTAAAAAGTATGAGAGGACAGCTGTCCTTGTCATTCTCGAAAAGAGTAATCAAAGTAATGTTACATAAAAACCCCATTATTTGTGTAAAGGGATTTAAGAAGAATTAATACCTTATAGTTAAACTCACAGGTAATAGACACTAAAAGAGAAACTTAGGTAAGATTAGAGTGACACATTTCACGCCTTTTCCTTCTTTTGTTTCATACAGAGGAAATAAATAAAAATAGAGTATAAATAATGTTAACCTCTTACTGAGAATTCCTTTGGATAGTTGTAGTTATTTCAAAATACCTGCCTTCCTGATTGAATGTTGCAAAAGTCTACACAAACCTTAACAAGGTTGTTATGACTTTGTTTTGAGCCCTGGACTTGCTGACCTGAAACAGAACAAAGATGTAGAAATGACATTCACACCTCTTAATTGGTATCATTAAGAGAATTTTTTTTCATGCCAGAGGACAAAGTGAGAGACCTCCTTGAGATTACTATGCTCTTGGGAAAACTGAATCTGTCTTCTAATGAGAACACAATGCTTGTAACTCTTAGAAAGGACCAGTTAGCACTTAGCATTTGGTATACTTTAAAACAGATATTCTGTTCTGAAAGTATTCTAAGTGGTTTCAGTGTCCCAGAAGGGGAGGGGGAAAAAAAAATCTATGAGAGAAGTTAAAATAATGTATGCTAATTGAAAAGATGATAGAAAATTTAAGGGGATTTTGTGTGTGTGTGTGTGTGTGTGTGTGTGTGTGTGTGTTTATGTGTGAATATGCATCAGTGCATGGGAGTGGAAGAAGTGTTTAACGAAAACCCTGTGATTTATTGTAATGTATGTCACACTAGAAACTGCTATCCACTGAAGAGTTGGCATGAAAATAGTAGGATGCTAAATGTCAGAAATTTAAAGTTGTTTTTTTTTTCTTTTAAGTAAGAGTTGAAGAATGTGCTTAAGCAAAAATGGCTTTATTATATTTGCAAATATCTTAACAAGGTATTTAAAGGAATTATGTGGATTTGGATTGAACATTATCACAGAGACTATTACTGTCCAACCTATTCATGGGCCTTCATTGTCCTTGTATGTGTGTGTAGGTGCATGTTTAAAACATAGAACAAGACTTGCCCCTTACCCCCAAGCAATTATGCTGCATCAGAAGCATCTGTACACATTATACAAAAGTGTTTGTGACCTTATGTTCATTGCATTCAGTTTGGCAACAGCCAAAGAGTGTGTGACCATCTTGTTCAATGTATAGATGGCCACATTCTCTTGATTCTGGTCTCACTCTTCCATTACATTACGATAGTCTCTGTTCAACACAGTTAAGGGTGTGTCCCAATTTGGGGAGTAGTGGAGTCCCAGAGATAAAACTCCCTCCGGTTCATATTGATTATCCTCTTTGAAATTTTCAGTAAATAAGAGTTAATTTGCAACAACATAGTTGAACCTAAAGGACATTATGCTAAGTGAAATAAGTCAGACCGAGAAAGACAAATACCATAGGATTTCACTCATATGTGGAATCTAAAAAACAAAAACAAATAAAAAAAAAAAGCAGAATCAGACCTATAACTTCATAGAACAAACCGATGATTGCCAGGAGGAAAAGGGGTGGCAGATGGGTAATCTGGGTGAAGGGAAGAGGGAGATATAGGTTTGAGTCATAGAATGAATAAGTCACGGGATAAAAGGCACAGCATGACACTGTAGTAGCTCTGTATGGTGACAGATGGTAGATGCACTTTGGTGGGCATAGAATGATGTAGAGAGTGGTCAAATCACTATGTTCTACACCTGGAACAAATGTAACACGGTGGGTCAACTATACTGAAATTAATTAAAAAAAATTTAGAAAGAGTTCATTTCTCTCTCTTTGACCATTATGAATACTCTTAGATTTGAACCTCAAACTTGGAATCAAAAATTTTATTTAATTCTTTTAGTTGTAAGATGTTTATAATATAGGCCACCTAATATGACATGTTATATACTAGAATAGGATCCTACATAAACGAATAAGGCATAGTCCTTTGTCCTGACAATTTACCAGTGTCCTGTGTAGAACAGCATGTGAATTGATAATTCGGAGATAATGTGTGTTGCATGCCAGCCCTTTACAGAGGTGTATGGGAGCATGGAGGCAGCGCATATTTCTGTGAAGAGAGAAAACTGGAGAAAGTGTCACTGCATAACTTGAGGTTTGAGAATATGAATTAGGTGAATTAATGGAGGAAGGTGATTCCAGGCATAGCCTTTTCAAGGGTTCCTATGTAGAAAGTCCACATAGAGAGATATGAAAAGTGATGGGAGATGAAGAATGGAAGCACTCCTGAGGGTCCTCAAATACCTCAAGGAGGTTTGGACATTATCCTCTAAAGACAGGGGTGAGAAGAGGCTTTTAAGTAGGAAAGTGGTATAATTACATTGGGGTTTTATTAATATTTTGTAAACTGTGTGGATAAGAGAAAGACAGGAAGGAAGAAAGCAATCTTAATAGTCTGATAAAAAATGATGAAAACCATGTCAAAGCAATAGCTGTGGGATGAAGAAAATGTGACGAAACTGAAAAAAAAAAAAATCTCCATATTGGAAGTCAAAGCAATACAACCTGGTGACTGAATAAAGAGTCTCATTAGTTTGAAGATAAGGAAGGAATTCTAAGATAACTCAGATTCCTGATTTAGATAAATCTATATATCTGTATTTGAGTTAAATATGTGTAAATATTTTCAGAATCTGAGAGGATGGATAAATCACACCCTTCTTCCTGCACAAGTTAAAAATCTATTGAGATAATAACTCAGAATTTTCAAAGATAGAAATCAAAATGTCCATTTCTATTACTAACTAAAATGCAGAGTTAAATATGGGGACAACTGAATTTTCCAAGATAATCTGGTGACTTACTTAGATCGAGTCACCCCCCACATCTGGTCGAAGGTCCAATTGGACAAGAAGGGGCTTCCTCTGTCTTCCCTCAAGCAAGTGTCTTATTGCATATCGGAAGAGCAAAGCAAAGCTTTCCTTCTCTATAAGCAAACAAGATTCTCAAAAAAAAGAAACTCAGTGTTTGTTAAAATATTTGTACACACACATACATGCATGTAGACATATACATGCATGTACATATATATACAAATACATGGGGTTTATATAAAAATATGTTTACATAAAATATGCTGTAATTTTTTTTTTAGATTTTTGTTTATTTATTTGACAGAGAGAGACAGAGCGAGAGGGGGGACACAAGCGGGGGGGTAGGAGAAGGAGAAGCAGGCTTTCTCAGAGCAGGAAGCCCAATGTGAAGCTTGATCCCAGGACCCTGGGATCATGACCTGAGCTGAAAGCTGAAGCTCAGTGACTGGGCCACCCAGGTGCCCCAAATATGGTATAATATTAACGCATATGTTTCTATATAGGTGCATGTTTATTTGATCTTATTTTCATTAGGCATTAGGTGATATGGGTATTACCAACTTATTAATTTGAAACAAGTACTCTGACTTATGAGAAAAGTTCATAATAACAACCCACTTGTAATATAACAGATGTATAACATATATATTTGTCTTCAGAATTTTTTAAGTAATTTTGAATAATGGTATTGTATTTTCCAACCTTAGTATAACTTACATAGTTTGAAAGAGTGCATTTCACTGAGTCCTTCTGTAACTATAGATATAGATTAGTATATTAGAGAAGTACAACATATTTTTCATTTGTCACATTAATAGTAAAATTGAAACCTTTTTATGTGTTGAAAATTTGTGTCGAATTTCAACAAGCTCTATTACTTTTATGTTTTAAACTTGAACTTGTAACTGGATATTCCCTTAGTTCTGTGATTGGTATTGATACCTGAATTTTTATAAAAGAATCAGGAGTGAAGGAATTTTTGTATGCAAACATTACTATCTTTTTACAAGCTGTCTTGTGCTAGATTAACTTATCTGAACTGAATTAACAGAGCTAGATAGAAAAATGCATGGGCCCTGATAACTATACATGGTCCCATAGTTGTCTTTTAATTCAAGAGATACAAATTTGCAACAAAAAATATGCTTGGGGGTTATTTCCCTTTAGCCAAAGAGATTTCAAAAGGCAAAAAGCACTTATCTGATTTTAGAAAGTCAGTTTCCCAAGTTCCCAGTTAATAGTAATTGGAACTTAAGTCTGGACAAAGGCACTGAGTTGTCTTCCTACTGGCTTATCTATTTCAGTAGTTGTGTTTAAATAAAGACAGATTTTAAATTTTTCTATAATTCTACTATTTGTCTTCATATATATATGTGTGTATATATATATATATATATATGCACACACACACACACAAGAAAGGTAAAAGCTGAGACAAAGAAGGGGAGAATCATAAGATTCATGCATTTCATATATATATGTGTATATATATATACACATATATATACACACACATATATATGTGTGTGTATATATGTGTGTGTGTGTATGTGTGTGTGTGTATATATATATATATATACACATATATATATGAAATGCATGAATCTTATGATTCTCCCCTTCTTTGTCTCAGCTTTTACCTTTCTTCCATGTGTTCTTGGCATAACCATCTCTTCCCTGCCTTTCCGCTGTCCTCTTCAGCCTATGGACTCTCCTGTGATGTACTTTATAGTATTTTTCTTTATTTTTCCCATCTTTATTTTTCCCACCTGTTTGTCTTACCTATTGTGCAATTGCATTTTTGTCTCTCAAAGAGGGATGTTTAAGTCCTGACTCCAGGTGACTGAGAATGTGGCCTTATTCTGAGATAGATTCTTCCTAGATGGAATCTTGTTAAAATTAGGTCATACTGCATTAGAGTGAGTTTGAATCCAACGACTAATGTCCTTATAAGATGAGGAAAATTTTGCCATCAAGGACAGAGAGAAAAAAGGCTACATGAATTTGAGCAAGATTGGAATAATGCATCTAAAGACCAAGGAACACAAAGCGTTACGAGCAACCACTGAAGCTAAGAAGATTTACGGAATGATCTCCGACTTAATAGCCTTCAGAGAGACCATGGCCCTGACTTCCAGGCAGATATCTAGCCTCCAAAACTGTGAAAATAAATATCTGTTATATTAAGACACCCAGTTTGTGGTACTTTGTTCCTACCACCCTAGGAAACTAAGGTACTCATCAAATCAAACATACCAAATTTTCAGGATTTTGCAATTATGTTAAATAAACTACTTAGTGAAATAGGCAAAATTAATATTCCTCTACTATTATTACTTTCTTATTTGGCATTTCATAAAGTGGACAAAAAGTCACATAAAGTCAGAGATACACCCAAATATATTGAGACAAATAATTGTTCTTTTTGATCTGGTTTAATATTATTGAAAATAAGAACAATGTCAGATGTGTATTTGTCAAGGGAGTATAATTTTGGCTCCCTCGTATATATGTATGTATTCAGGCTATTATTCCTCAATATTACCCTACTCAGTCTTTATCTTATTCATTTTGCAGTTCCTAGATTCCTCTTTTCAGATGCTAAGCAGGACAATGACTGTTGAGGGACTCATTTTCCCTCTGCCTTTTGAATACATATCTGAATCAGCTAGTTTCACTTTTGCTCCCAGCCCTGTGGTTACATCTTTCTGCATATGACTTCACTTCATGTAAAATTAAAATGAATTCTGATAGATAGTAAAAAGTTTCTTCCTAACGATGAGCTCTGTCTTCCTTCAGATTGCACAGAAGTATGAGAAAGTATTTGGGGTTTGAATTTTAAACCTTAAGTGCTTTATCTTGCTCACAATAATAGACATTTTCCTCTAGGGCTCTTTGGGGGCCCAGAGAGAGGAATGAGTCAAGAGTGAGTGTGACAGGAGAGTTCTCATCAATTGCTCTGGATTTAGAGACAAATAGTCAGCACAAGTCTCCCGAACAGTATTTGGATAGAAGAGGCCAAGGAAACTCTGAATCTTGGAATGGTTTGAGCAAAGTGAGTACTGACCCGAAGTGTTTGCTCAAGGAGTTTTAACCATTTGTTGTTTTCAGTCCAGAATGGAAGTCCACTCTCCTCCTCTGATTCTAGATTCACAGACTTCTCTCTTTCAACTCCTAAGCCCCTGGTTTAACATATCAGTTTTATCTCATTTTAGGGCTAATATTACCTTTGAGGCCACTTTACCCTTCCTAGGATAAGTTTGGGTGATGTAAGAATTTGAAATCATTTCTATATTCTTATCAATATAAATGAACCCACAAATTTATAATTTTTATAGTTTTGCAATGAATAACTCAGAACTGAATTAATATAATGCTTCTACAGGAGAAAAAGAAAGAAAAAAAAAATCCCCCTTGAATTGGGAAATTTCCTGAAACTCTTCTCTACTTGTAGCTAAATATATTTTTATTTTCCCTATTTTATATATAATTCATTTGTTTTCATATTCTAGTAGACTATAATATTTAATACTTAAGTTTAAATTTCTCCATACCTCAGGCATTGTTTTGGCAATAGGAAACAAAAATATTTCAGGATAAAATATATTTTTACTATGTTGTTTATATCATCATATTCAAATGTTCTGTTTAATCCTGAGGATGATCTTTCAGAAGGGTAAAAAATGTCTAGATAAACTTTTCTAGGATGCTATTTCTTCTACAATTCCACAATTTTAAATAAAAAAAAAATGAATATTCTATTCACTGAAGAAAAATTTAGTAAAACCTAAAACAATTTTAAGTAGAATACATTCAAATAGGTAAGATTAAAATATGTTTTATCCCTTAATAATAACAAAACAATGTCTTCTCTTGCTTATGCTAGTGGTTCTCACATAGAGAAGACAGAATATACAGGTATTTAAAATATTTCATGGGGTTCTTGGGTGGGTAGATTAAGGATCTGCTTTGGGCTCAGGTCACAGTCTTGGGGTCCTGGAATGGAGACTGGCGCCTGCATCATGGAGCCTGTGGAGGGCTCCCTGCTTAGTGGGGATTCTGTTTCACCTTCTTCCTCGACCCCTTCCCCCTGCTAGTGCACTCTCTGTCTCTCTCTCAAATAAATGAATACTTTTTTAAATCAATATTTTCTGAATTATAATTTAAGAAATATTTCAGCAATGTATATAACAAGCACTCTAAAGTATTAAGAAAAAATAGTCTTAGAACTCAATTTCTAAAATCTTTGACAAGTAATAGTTGATCTTGAAAGTAGTTGAATGTTCTGTATTCCACACTCCACAACACGCCCCACTTTAGTTCTAGTTTTCCCTTTTCTTTTTTTAGCTACATGTGCTAGTTGGTAGAAAAATAAAAACTCAGTATAAAATATGTAATCCTAACCATATTGTTTAATGGGCTCTATTTCTGATTTTTGTAGTTTATATAAAATCTTTCAATTACTGAATCATAAATTCTAAACTCCTGAAGGTGTTGTTAAAATACAACAATAAAACTAAACCAGCAACAAAAATATTTTGAACTGTCTTCCTTAGGATATCAAAACTAAGTAGAGTATTTTATATCAAAAAGGATATGGGGCGCCTGGGTGGCTCAGTGAGTTAAAGCCTCTGCCTTCGGCTCAGGTCATGATCTCAGGGTCCTGGGATCGAGCCCCTCATTGGGCTCTCTGCTCAGTGGGGAGCCTGCTTCCCCCTCTCTCTCTGCCTGCCTCTCTGCCTACTTGTGATCTCTGTCTGTCAAACAAATAAATAAAATCTTAAAAAAAAAAAAAAAAAGGATATCCCTCACAGCAAAGACAGTCCTAAGGGGGGAATACATAGCCATCTAAACCTCCCTCAAATTAATTGAAAAATCCAGAATACACCAGCTCTCTTTATGCGATAAAGAACTGGAGAACCAACAAAAAATTAAGCCAACCCCAAACACAAGAAGGAAAATAATTAAGATTAGAGCAGAGATTGATGAGATAGAAACTGGAGATACAGTAGAACGCATCAACGAAACCAGAAGCTGGTTTTTTGAAAGAATAAATAAGATCAATAAACCATTGGCCAAACTAATCCAAAAGAAGAAAAAAGAAAAAAAAAAAGAGGACCCAAATTAATAAAATTGTGAGTGAAAAGGGAGAGATCATGACTAACACCAAGGAAATAGAAACAATCATCAAAAATTATTATCAACAGTTATTGCCAATAAGTTAAGCAACCTAGATTAAATGGTTGCATTCCCGGGAACCCATAAACTTCCAAAACTGAATCAGGAAGAAATTGACAACCTGAATAGACCAATATCTAGTAACGAGATTGAAGCAGTGATCAAAAACCTCCCCAAAAAACAAGAGCCCAGGACCTAACAGATTCCCTGGAGAATTCTACCAAACATTCAAAGAAGAAATAATACCTATTCTCCTGAAGCAGTTTCAAAAAATAGAAACAGAAGGGAAACTTCCAGACTCATTTATGAAGCCAGCATTACCCTGATCCCCAAACCAGGCAAAGACCCCATCAAAAAGGAGAACTTCAGACTAATATCCCTGATGAAGATGGATGCCAAGATTCTCAACAAGATCCTAGCTAATAGGATCCAAGAGTAGATTAAAAAGATGATCCACCATGACCAGGTGGGGTTTATCTATGGGATGCAAGCGTGGTTCAACATTCATGAATCAATCAATGTGGTAGAATAACTCAATAAGAGAAGAGAGAAGAACCACATGGTCCTCTGACAAGATACAGCATCCATTCCTGATTAAAATGATTCAAAGTATAGGGATAGAGGGTATATTCCTCAACTTCATAAAATCTACCTATGAAAATCCCACAGCGAATATCATCCTCAATGGGGAAAAGCTGACAGCCCCCCTTTGAGATCAGGAATACAACAAGGATGCCCATTCTCACCACTCTTGTTCAACATAGTACTAGAAGTCCCAACAACAGCAATCAGACAACAAAAAGAAATACAATGTATTCAAATTGGGAATGAAGAAGTCAAACTCTCTCTCTTCGCAGATGACATGATACTTTATATGGAAAACCCAAAAGACTCCACCCCCAAACTACTAGAACTCATACAGCAATTCAGTAATGTGGCAGGATACAAAATCAATGTACAGAAATCAGTGGCTTTCTTATACACTAACAATGAAAATATAGAAAGAGAAATTAGAGAATCAATTCCATACTATAGCACCAAGAACCATAAGATACCTGGGAATAAACCTTACCAAAGAGGTAAAGGATCTGTACTCAAGGACCTAAGAACACTCATGAAAGAAATTGAGGAAGGCACAAAAAGATGGAAGAGCTTTCCATGCTCATGGATCAGAAGAATAAATATTGTTAAAATGTCTATACAGCCTAGAGTCATCTACACTTTCAATGCCATCCCAATCAAAATTCCACTGGCATTTTTCAAAGTGCTGGAACAACAATCCTAAAATTTGTATGGAACCAGAAGAGACCCTGAATTGGTAAGGAAATGTTGAAGAAGAAAAACAAAACTGGGAGCATTACATTGCCTGATTTCAAGCTTTACTACCAAGCTATGATCACCAAGACAGCATGGTACTGGCACAAAAACAGACACAAAAACATACTCTGTTCCACTGGGAACAGAGTAGAGAGCCCTGATGTGGACCCTCAACTCTATGGTCAAATAATCTTTGACAAAGCAGGAAAAAATACACAGTGGAAAAAGGGCAGTCTCTTTAATAAATGGTGCTTGGAAAATTGGATGGCTCTGTGAAGAAGAATGAAACTTGGCCATTTTCTTACACCATACACAAAGATAAACTTGAAATGGATAAAAGACCTCAAAGTGAGGCAGGAATCTATCAAAATCCTAGAGGAGAACATAGGCAGTAACCTCTTCGACATCGGCTGCAGCAACTTCTTTCAAGATATGTCTCCAAAGGCAAAGGAAACAAAAGTGAAAATGAACTTTGGGGACTTCCTCGAGATCAAAAGCTTCTGCTCAGCAAATGAAACAGTCAACAAAACAAAGAGGCAACCCACGGAATAGGAGAAGATATTCACAAATGACACTACAGACAAAGGGCTGATATACAAGATCTATAAAGAACCCCTCAAACTCAACACACACAAAACAAATAGTCACATCAAAAAATGGACAGAAGACATGAACAGACACTTCTCCAAAGAAGACATACAATTGGCTAACAGAGACACGAAAAACTGTTCATCATCATTAGCCATCAGGGAGATTCAAATCAAAACCACATTGAGATACCACCTTACCCCAGTTAGAAGGGCCAAAGTCAACAAGACAACAAACAATAAGTGTTGGAGAGGATGTGGAGAAAGGGGAACACTCTTACACTGTTGGTGGGAATGCAAGTTGGTGCAGCCACTTTGGAAAACAGTGTGGAGACTCCTCAAAAAATTAAAAATAGAGCTACCCTAATGACCCTGCAATTGCACTACTGGGTATTTATCCCAAAGATACTGATGTAGTGAAAAGAAGAGCCATCTATACCCCAATGTTTATAGCAGCAATGGTCACAGTTGCCAAACTGTGGAAAGAACCAAGATGCCCTTCAACGGACTAATGGATAAAGAAGATATGGCCCATGTATACAATGGAGTATTATGCCTCCATCAGAAAGGATGAATACCCAACTTTTGTATCAACATGGACAGGACTGGAGGAGATTATGCTGAGTGAAATAAGTCAAGCAGAGACAGTCAATTATCATATGGTTTCACTTACTAGTGGAGCATAAGGAATAACAATGAGGACATTGGGAGATGGAGAGAAGTGAGTTGGGGGAATTCAGAGGAGGAGACAAACCATGAAAGACTGTGGCCTCTGAGAAACAAACTGAGGGTTTTGGAGGGGAAGGGGGGTAGGTGGTTGGGTGAGCCTGGTGGGGGTTATTATGGAGGGCATGTATTGCATGGAGCACTGGGTGTGGTGCATAAACAATTAATTTTAGAACAGTGAAAAGAAATTAAAAAAAAAAAAGGACATCCCTCACTCTGTTTCTCAATTTTTATAATATTAAACGTATTTCTATTGGTGAATTTTGAGATCTTTCAAACTGGAGGTGTTTGATATTTTTCCAAGTTTTGTTAAAATTGGTTTTTCTGCATACTAGATTGAGATTTGGTGCAAAGAGGATGGCCTTGGATGTCTATATGCATTTATAGCTACATGTAGATATACACGTATCTATGTAGATTTATATATATAAATACAAGTCCCTCCATATATAGACATATAAACATATATACAGATGTCTAAACATATATAGATATATCTATAGATAGGTAGGTATTAGGTATATCTCTATATATCTCCAAACAATCCTTTTTCCATCAAATCACTATATATATATATGTATGTGTGTATATATATATGCCTATGTACATATGAATAGCACATATGCACACATACGTATATAATGTATTATAAAATATTACTCACATACATACATTTTAGGATTTATATGAGGTTATATATGTTTACAAAATAGTTTTACTATATATTTGCAATAAATTCTAATCAGTGCCCCCAAAATGTGTGTGTTTTTTTTTTTTTAAGATTTTATTTGATTATTTGTCAGAGAGAGAGAGAGCACACAAGCAGGGGGAACATCAGGCAGAGGGAGAAGCAGAATCTCTGCTGAGCAAGGAGCTCATTGTGGGACTCAATCCCAGGACCCTGGAATCATGACTTGAGTGGAAGGCAGACACTTAACTGAGTGAGCCATTGAGTTGTCCCTGGACAACAGATTTTAGGGGATAAGGAATAAATAGAAGAAGATGTGTGAGAGATTTTGGTAAAAGAGCATAGTGGCTCTGGGATGGCTCTACATCAGAGCTGTAGAGAAGTGAGGAGATACTGAGAGATGAACCAACATGACTTCCTGATGCTGAAGTTTCCTGATTCCATATGGACACAGCATATGAATGAAGACATAATACAATATTTTTCCCACACTGAAAACTTTTGAAAGTGGAATAGGATGGCAGAATAATTAAAATAATGCATTTAATTTTTAAATTATTTACTGGCAGTTGTTTCATTGACTGACAAATTGTTTTTATACTAGTGGGCCTGCATTACAGCTGTGTTGAAAATATTATAAGTCAAAGTTCCTTTTAAATAAATAGAACACATCCATACATGTAAAGCTGAAGTAAAGAAAAACTTTAAATTTATTATCTAAACATTGAAATATAACAAGCAGAATAACTATTCTGCATGTGCTGCCATATATGTTAATCAGCTTTTTAGCTATCTTTGTCTATATCACATTCATTTAAAAAAATCCTTTTTTAAAATATGGTATAATTTTTAGTTATTTTTGTGTAATTGCCTACAACCTGCTTCAAAGTTGCAGTTTTTGGTTAATAAATTTAAGGTTATGATACTTCATTGATTCTATTCTTGGTAACATAATAAACTTAGTTGAGAAATTATTTTTATAAGAACAGAGGTACCTGGTAAACTCACAGAAAATTCTGCTGGAAGGTATTTTCTATTCTACTTTATTTTAAATATTAATATTTCCATCTAAATATTTCGTTAGGTAAGTCATTTTGCCTTTACATATGGTATCATTTTTCAAGAAACAGTTTTTAAAGAGAAAACTTCTCAAATAACTTCTATTATTTGAATATATTGCTAAATAAAAGTGCTAAAAATGTTCTCAATTACATTTATTTTTTGAAGATAATTATTTATTTATTTATTTGATAGATAGACCGACCACCTAAGCAGGGGGAACCACAGAGGGAGAGGGAGAATTGGTCTCCCCACTGAGCAGGGGTCTGATGCCAGGTTTATCCCAGGACCCAGAACCCTGGGTTCATGACCTGAGCGGAAGGCAGATGCTTAACAGACCAAGCCAACCAGGTGCTCTTAAATGTTATCAATTTCATTTCATTCCAGAACAGAATATAAACTAATGCAGATAAAAATAGGAGCTCTGGCCAGTAATTCTTCCCACAAATCTAGATACTGTTTGCTTTAATAGATATGTTTGAATTTATCATTTGCAACAACTATTTTTGGTAACTGAATTGTCTATCACTTTCAAAAGTGAAAATTTTGAGGTGTTGACTTATTGAACACTGATTAAAATTCATAACTAGTTTAGAAAAAATGAAAACTTAAGTTAGAGGACTGATCTGCACTAATGTTCAAACCCATTAATAGGACATGTAGGTTGATTTATAAAGTAATTCTTTCAAATATTTTCAAAATTTGCTTCCTATTGAACGGTAAAAAGAGTATATTTGCAATGCTAAAGACTTTTTCTACATTCAATATCAGTTTCATCACAAAAATTTCATAGCTCAATACTCTATGCATGTTTTTTGAAAGATTATAAATTTTGACAACTACAGCTTTAGTTTCAACTGGAAAAATATTGATGTTTGTTTAAATACAATACAGATGATATTTTTATCACTGTCAATTTGAAGTACATGTCTACTGCATAGATTTCTTTATGTAGTATTTGTATTATTAATGCAGAAACTAATCATTTTATCTCCATTCCTGAAATTTTAACAGTTTACAATTTACCATATATTCAATATAATTTCAAACAAATCATCTGTGACAGAATACATTTCAAAGTTTTTAATATCACTGAAATGCTTAAAAAAATGAAAAGAAATAATCCATTGTTGGAATTCACTTGATTTTCTATTTGAAGCCCTTGATGATGGTGGGGCCTCACTTAACTATGAAGTTCTTCTGGAAAAGAAACTAGCCCATTAATAGATGTTACTTAATTTCTCTATGTGTACAGTATATTCAATTTTTAAAAATGAGAAAAATTAATTTAAGAAATCAATCATTTGATCTAAACAGAAATTCTTGCCTCACAGGACAACATGTAAATGTATTTTCTGTTGCTAGATTTTTTAACTCTGTTTCTTTTGGGTATAAGCTTCTGAAAATGATCGACTTTTAAAGTAGAAATAGCTATTAGGCTTCTTTTGACTTTCTTGTGGTTATGGTTTCGGTGTGGTACTCAAGGTGAATGATAAATATCAATAAAGACACTTTACAGATTAAATGTTCAACAATGACTTTTCAAGATGCAAATTTAGTATTCAGTTTCCCATTTAACATGCACTCTAGCTTGTTCACGTTAATTACTGCCTAAAGATTTTTGAAAGAAAAAAAAAACCTGAAAAGCATTCCTAGTAATAAAATAGCAAAGGTTTAGAATATATAATAACTGACAAAGTGAAGAGTATTTACACTATTCTCTTCACATCTGACAGGAACAAAACACATCCTTTATTTCCAGTACATATTTTATGTTCACCTACTTGATTTGTTTGTTTGTTTCTGTTTTTAACTGGCTTTCACCAACCAGCAGGCTGGAGACTTATAAGCACTGGACAGACCATGCACACTGGCTTGGACAAGTGACTAGTGAGGACAACTGTGTGGTGTAATTCTCCCCCCATCACCAGGAAGGCCTTGGCTACTTTTTGCCACTTGTGCTTGAGAGCTGCTTTTTCTGCTTTAATCACTGAACATTCTGAATGGTATGCTTGAAAAAGAAATGTTCATTAAGATGAGTTCAGAAAACTTTGAGAAAGGAGATGAAAATATCAGTACACGTCTTTCAGTACACATGTTCAACTGAGAATTCCATCTACTACGGGAGCATCTCAATCACTAATAGATGAGATCATGGCAGAATCAGTAACAAGCAAACATACAGAAAGAAGTCCATCTTGCCCTAACCTAATAGAACTACAAGTAAGATTATTTCATTGAAAATAAAAATATCACTTGGAAGCTAAATTGGGAAAAAACTCTGGGAAAACAGAAACACATTGAGTATTGCTCCAAGGTAACCAGCTTGCATGATTAAACCAGGTATGAAACAAAGAAACAGGTTCAGGGAGATTCAAAGATTCTTTTTCTCTGTATATATACTGAAAAAAAAAAAAAAGACACAGTGGGTGCTAAGAATAAAGCTAGACCATAATTCTGTCAATCAAAGAGCCTCAGTTGATTAACTCACTTGAAAAAGAAATAAGACTGTAACCAAGTAGCTCAACATCCTGTGATGTAAATACAGAGAAAAAGACTTGAGATGTCTTCTGGCCCAGAAAATTAAATACTTTGAATCTATATTTTTAGTGGCATTATTAAATAGATCTCAATAATTTCCTACACTATGGATGAGAAACAACAACAATAAGGATTCTGATAGGGAGCAGATGTCCTAAGAAACAACCACAAAACAAATGCCAGGAATGTGTGAATAACAAACAGACCTTGGGGTGGAAATAACATAAAAAGCAATTTATTATTACAAAAAAGACTATTTTCAATTAAAAAAATAATGACTACGTGATTACTAGAAATCTCACGTGTATAACAGAAAAGACGGGTAGGGAAGAAAGAGAGGAGGAAGGGAAGGGTTAAGGGAGAGAGATTTATTATTCTAAAAAAATACTATTTGCATTAAAAAAAATAATGACTACGTGATTACCTAGAAAGCTCACAGATATAACACTTAGAAAAGAAGGGTAGGGAAAAAAGAGAGGAGGAGGAGAGGAGTTAAGGGAGAGAGACAGGGAGGGAGAGAGAGAGGAGAGAGACCATTAAGATGAATACAAAAGTAACCTTATATTTTATACATTGCAAAACACAACATTCAAACAACCAACTTTAGAATTTGATCTGTGATATTTATACAAATGGGGTAAAATATTCTCACATGTTACGTAGTGTTGATGAATCCATTTTAGTAAGACAAACATCACCTTCTACTTGTTGACAACATGCACTATATAAAAATGTTTGGTGTGGTCCATGCCTCCAAGATACCACCCCCCCCTCCACTGTTCCAGGTCTCCATGTACAACATCTCAACCTTCTGAATTTGTTTTAATTTTTCTCTAAAAGGTGAACTTTACAGCTAGGAAATGACTTTTATTTGTAAATTTGAAAAGTCATCTACTGAAAATAGCTTTAAAAAAGGTGACTACTTGAAAGAATAAGCAACTTTGATTTCAATATTGAAAAGTGAGAGGTCATGAACAACTGAGCAATAGTATTGTGTGACCAGACATTGCAGAATGTTTAGAAGAGCTGATTCATCCTGCAGCTCCATAAATCACACTCATGGAATATTTGTTTGCCTTGACACAAATGTATTTGCCTTTTAAATGGTTTAGAAGTTTTCAAGTAAACACACTAGAAACATGTTATGATTATTTAACAACCATAATTCCCCTTTTCCACTTTAAAACCTTGAATATAACTCACATACAAACACCATTGCAATTACTTAAAATTACAACCTTATCCAAAATGCCAATATCTTCATTGGGCAAAACTATGAAGAAGCATGATATCCATATTATAAATGAAATGATGACATTTTACATTAAAAATATCACCACAGCAGTTGTATAAAGATTGAATTTCTCACCATAAAGATTAAATCTTCATTGTAATGTGGCAAGTGGCAATGAACTGGTAATCTATCTGCACTTGCTTTCTCCAAATATTAGGATTTATTACCACAGAAAATAGGACCTGCTAATTTTTCAGCCAACCACCTGTAAAGTACAATTCACTGAACAGATAACGTGGTTTTTTCCCTTGCATTGCTCTTTAGCTAGCTTCATTATCTCTGTTTGAAAGCAAGCATATTTGGACAGCAGAACAATTATATGGTTCTATGAATTGTATAACTTGTTAAAAACAGCAGTTTGCTGACATAAAATTAATTTTGTGTTCAGTGTATAGATACAATCTACTGGAATGTACTTATATGTTCAACGGTTTAAAAAAAATTGGATATCTGCCTAAAGAGCCTGCAGGACATATCTCTCCCGTAATTATACAACTATAGAATATTTCACAACCTATTTACCAGTAAGCTATATTATATTCTAATAAACCATCCTGATAGGCAGTGTCAGTATTATTTTAAATAATGTCTTGGAGGTGCAAATAACCTTCAGCTAAATATTAATTTTTATTTAAATAATTTTTAGTATTACATTATCAACAAGATTTCTCTTCAGGATTTTGAAAAAAATATTATTTAAAATGCATTGTAAATGAGAACTAATGGTTCCTTGAGGGTCAGGACAATGTCAGATGTCACTCATTTCTTTTCATTTTATTGGTATCAGTCTGAGCTTGGTGTTGCTTTGATTAGTGAAGAAACCCTAAATAATAGTAACGAATAAAATCAAAGTTTCTTTGTCTCATAAGCAAAGTCCACACAGGGCATGGCAATTCTATGAACCTCAGGGATTCTGGTTCCTATTTTGTTTGGGTGTGCCATTCACAGAAGGCAGCTTCCGCCTCAGTCTAAGACAGTTGCCCAACTGGAACTGTTACTTCAATAGTTCAACCAGCCAACAGGGAGAAAAGTGGAGGCAAAGTCTATGCCCTCTCTTTTTCAGACCCTACACAGCATGTATACGTGGTATTTCCACTGACATCTTTCAGATCAGAATTGAGTCAATGGCGAGAGCCACCTGCAGGGAAAAGTAGGAAATGCAACCTATATTTAGGAGCCCACCTGTCCAGCAACAATCAAGTTAGTACTTTATGAGGAATATTGGAAATAAGAGTCACTTCAGCTGGTGCTGTTTTTGATGAGTGCATTCCCAGTGCCTGAAATAATGGCATTAGTAGTGATGGATATACATGTATTCAATACAGAAATTGAATAGGCTAGATGTGTTTTAATTAATACACCTAATATTCTTGGGTTCGTGTTTAATGAAAATATATAATTTTCATGTGAATATAATAGTTAACTAAAACTTCAGTCTATTTTTCTTCAAATTGTCTTTTTTTGTTTTCCTTCAAATTGTTTTTTTATTTAATTTTGCTATAAAATGAAACTCTCAATACTTTCAGCCCAGATCAATCTTTTCCTAGAAAATGATCAAATTTGTGCAGTATAGCTCTTAAAATAATGGATACTGGAAGCAGACTACCTCACTTATAATGCAACTAATGATAAGGGACTGAGATAGTTACTTAAACTCTCCATGATTTGGTTTTCTTATCTTTAAAGATTTGTTTTTATTTACTCATTTGAGATAGAGAGAGAGAGAGAGAGAGTGAGCGAGCGCATGAGCAGGTGAGAGAGGAAGAGGGAGAGGGAAAAGATTTTCTGATATTTAAAAGGAGGATTAAAAAATCAAGTAAAAATAATTAAATTAATTAGAATAGTACTATGGCAGACAGTTCCTAAGGTGACTCCATGATTCAGCCTTCTAGTCCTCAGGGTCTTGTGGTTTTCTCTCCTTGAGTGGGTATGAAACCCGTGATTTACTTCCAACCAGTAGAATACAGCACACTTTAATAGGATTTATATGATCGTGTGCATAATTGTAATTCCCTTCTTGCAGAAAGACTCTCCCTTGCCTGACTTGAGGAAGCGTAAAGGAATACTGGGAAGACATAGATGGCATGGTGCTGAAGAGAGCCTTTTGCTGACGGCTAGCAAGATACTGAAGCCTCCCATTCCACAGTCCACAAGGAAATACTGCTGCCAGTAGCCATACAGGCCAGTTCCTCAGCTAAGCTTCAGCTGAGACCAGAGCCCTGTCCAACATCTGATTGCAGCCTTGTGATGTGAGACCCTAAACTAGAGGATCCAATATCATACTTCATGATAATGATAGCGAATGCACTGTGTACTTGGTCTATGTTATCTCATTTAAACCTTAAGAGAATGCTGTTAAATTCTTATTATACTTGCTTAGGAATTTACAAAGAAGGAAATTGTATTACAGTGAGTTTAAGTACTTTCAGTCAAATAGTTATTAATGAATAGAGACATGATCTAAATCCATGCAAATCTGGCTTTAGAGCTTGAAGCATACACTGATCCTTTGCCCCCCCCCCCCACAAAAAATAATGATCTCAAAAAACGTATTTTTTAAGGATTTTATTTATTTATTTGAGAGACAGAAGGAGAGAGTGTAAGAGAAAACATGGATAGTGGGGAGAGGGAAAGGGAGAAGCAGACTCTCCACTGAGCAGTGAGCCCAACTGAGGGTTCCAAGGATCCCGGGATCATGAACTTAGCCAGAGGCAGACCCTTAACCAACTAAGCCATCCAGCCACCCCTCAACATAGGTATTTTTGATCACTGGTTATGTGTCACTTCCTATTTTATTATTTTTTAAAATATTTTATGTATTTATTTGACAGACAGAGATCACAAGTAGGTAGAGAGGCAGAGAGAGAGAGAGAGGAGGAAGCGGGCTTCCTGTTGAGCAGAGAGCCCGATGTGGGGCTCGATCCTAGGACTCCGGGATCATGACTTGAGCCAAAGGCAGAGGCTTTAACCCACTGAGCCACCCAGGTGTCCATCCTATTTTAGATATTAGTTATATAACAGAATTAAATGGAAATTAGGTAGATGGGACAAAACCACCAAAGAGACAATTAACTGTCTCTTTAGAGACAGAAAGAGACAAAGGAGTCAAGAAACCATTGAAAAATGATGTTCTTTAAGCCTACGGAAATTTTGACACTTTTTTTTTTTTGAAGATTTTATTTATTTATTTGACAGACAGAGATCACAAGTAGGCAGAGAAGCAGGCAGAGAGAGAGAGAGAGAGGAAGGGAAGCAGGCTCCACACTGAGCAGAGAGCCTGATGTGGGGCTCCATCCCAGGACCCTGAGTTCATGACCTGAGCCAAAGGCAGAGGCTTAACCCACAGTGCCACCCAGGCACCCCACTTTTTCTTTTTTTAAAAAATATTTTATTTATTTTTTTGAGAGACTGACAGAGAGCAAGTACAATCAGGGAGAGCAGTGGACAAAGAGGGAAAAGCAGGCGTCCCACTGAGCAGGGAGCCAGAGACAGGTGCTCAATCCCAGGACCCTGGGATCATAACCTGAGCCTGAGCCAAAAGCAGATGTTTAACAGACAGAGCTACCCAGGTGCCCCTTAACCAGCCTTTTTATATGTTTCTTATAGGACATGTCAGATGAGAAGTGAGAACTGGCCATTATAGTAATGAAGTAGAGGTCATTATTGCCCTTGTTAAGAGCAGGATCGTGGAATCCTGTTGGTAAAAGTCTAAATGAAATAGGGTTAGAGGGACTTGATGGAGAGGATTGGGAGCAATGAGAATAGACAACTGTCTAAATGAATTCTGGAGTAAAAGGAACAGGGAATTAGCACAGCAGAAGCTGAGAGGGATTTTTGCTTGCTTTAAAATGGGAAGATAAAGACATGCTTAAATGTTAAAGTAAGTAATCCCCGGTAGAAGGGAAGTCTTTAATGATTAGGTGAGATACAGGTAAATTGTTGGTGTTGTTCTTGAGTTGGTGAGAGCAGACAAGCCGTAATGCCTGAGTGAAGTGTTCTGGAGTGTGAGAGTGAGAAATGAAGAGAGTCTTGGAAGATTGGAAATGTTAGTGACAATGAGAGGTTGTGTTTGCTATAAGGCGGTGATTCCCAAGACTTGTCCCTGGACCTGCAGCAACAGCATCTTTGGCACCTTTTTGGAAATGCAATATTCTAAGCGGATCCCAAATTACTATTGAAAATTCTGGATATGCTCCGCTATCTATTTTAACAGATATTCTAGGTGATTCTGATGCACCCTAAAATTTCAGTGCCACTGGGATAGTGTAATGATATGAGATCTGAAGCTGGAGATCTTAGGAGCAGGGGAAGAAGGTGGGTCTGGAAGTTGCCAGGAGAGGCAATATTGATAATTACAGCTATTTGGTCAGAAGCCTGGGTGACAACCTGGACTTGTGATTAGAGTCTATGGTGGTAGGCAGGGGGCAGTCTTGTAGGACTGAATCCTGAACTTGGATGCTTATCTGGATAGTGTCAGAATGGAGTTGAACCTTTAGACCTGGTGGACAGTGAGGTGGAACATACCTAATTTAGAATACCTATAGTTACTAGCCTTCATTAACCCCTTACTCTATACTATGAAATATGTGGATGGTTTTGCACGGATTATCTAGTTTAATCAAAACAAGTACTCTACTTGGTAAACACTATTAGAAGCTGCATTTTACAACATAAACTGGCACGAAATTATATGAAATGACTTGCCTCAGGTTCTGTGCTTAATGCATTACCTTGCTTTCTTACTTTCATATATTTTAAAATCGAATAAAATATTTATTTTTCAAATCCTCCACCTCAGGTTGTGGTGACCACCATAAATTCTGCTGCTATTCATTTCAAAATTACTCTTTGTGATATTGTGATTTATAAATAATACATATTTCATTACTCAGACGACTAAAATATATTTCTCATAGATATTTGGTCTTCTATACTTTCTGGATTACAACTCCCCAAACCCTTGGAATTTCCTAAGCCATAACAGAATTGGGAGCACTGTCATAATATTTGGCCTCCTGTCCTCAGTTCCTGCAATTGCTTCAGAACCATAAAAGATGAAATGCGTGTCCTATTATTCAAGCTCCTCTTCATCACAACTGTGTGTTAAGTGAATGAAGTGACTTTGGAAATTCCCTAGGGATGGGGGCTAATTATCAGGAAAACCAACCACGTGACTAGTGGGTTGGAACGTTCAGTCTCACTCCCTGCCTCTGGGGAGAGGAGAGAGCTTGGAGGTTGAATCAATTGCTGATGACCGATTACTTAATCAATCATGCCTGTGTAGTGAAACCTCCATAAAACCCCAAGAGGACAGGGTCAGAGAGCTTCTGGGTTGGTGAACATGAAGAAATATAGAGACAAGGGCGCACTAAGAGAAAGCATGGAAGCTCTAAGCCCACCTGCAGCTTGCACTGTGCATCTTTTCTATCTGGCTGTTCCTGAGTTAGGTCCTTTTATATAGACTAGTGATCTAGTAAGTAAAATGTCTCTGAGTTCTGTGAGCCACTCTGGTCAACTAACTGAACCCCAGGAGGAGGTCACAGGAACCTCCGATTTACAGCTATTTGGTCAGAAGCCCAGGTGACAACATGGTCTTGTGATTAGTCTGCTGGGAATAGAAGGTCTTGTCGGACAGAACCCTTCACCTGTGGAATCGGATCTTATTTCTGGCTAGGTAATGTCGGAATTGAGGTGAATTTTAGGACATCCAGCTGGTGTGCGGAGAATTGCCTATTGGTGAGAAAGGCACTTTGGAATTAGCCAGAATCAGAATCTTTCCATTCTGACTGGTTTGCATGTTCCTGGAAAAGTCCAGTGGGCAGTGTTAGAGCTGTCCTGGCTCATCCTGTGTGACACTTCTCAAGATACACTGTAATAGTAGGATGGGAAGGGAGCTACTGGCTTGTCTGGTCAAAATCCTCTCATTTATTTAAGGGTCAGGACAAAACAAAGACAAAAGACAAAACACTGAAAGACAAAACACTGGTGGCAGAGTTTGATGGAAATATGTGACCCTCATTGAAATGATTTTTCTATTATGCACCCCACTTCATCAGTTGAAGAATATTTAGATGAGGACACTTGCGCTGTGTTTAATTTCTCCTTGTTCAGGCTTGGTGTTAATTGATGGCTAAAAATATAATTCTCAGAAATGTGTCACCCCAAATTCCTTCAGACACACAGGTGCCAGAATGATCTATCTAAAATGCACAACTGATCATGTTACTTCTCTGATTAAACTTTAAAATCTCCTATTGCTTACAGCTGTGATTTAACTTTTTTTTTCTTTTTTAATTCAGGAGAATAACAGAGAATGCTATATAGTCTCCAAAGTTGACTTCCTTTTCTTTCTTCTTTTCCTTTTTCCCTTCTTTCCTTTTTCTCTCTCTCCCTCCCCACAAGCCCTCACTCTCCCCTTCTCTCTCTCTGTGTGTATATATGTGCGTGTGTGTGTGTGTGTGTGTGTGCATGTGTGTAATATCAAGTTCAGGTAGACTACACATCCTAGCCTATCCTGCAGTTAGGGATGGCCAGCTGGCTAGGTCTCAGCCATGGAGTGTGTCACTTTCAGTCCAAGCTTTTCAGGGAAACAGGTTCCTAACCTCCACTCATTTCTACTAGCCTGAAATCATCACAGTGATTACTCCAGAGACAATGGTGGAAACTTTGGTTTCTGAGTGACTCAGTGGAGCTGAGAACTGCCTCATTTCCAGCTCCCTGGGTAACTGTTCAGGAATAACATTTCTGAACTTCATATGAGTGAAAAACAAACTTTTATTATGTGAACACATAGGTATTCTAGGATTTACTTTTCATAAACATTTGAATGAGTCTAATTTACATAGTCTCTTAATTTATGAGTCCATAATACCCTATGAACATTTCACAATTTGTATTCAAATTATCTGTTTATGAATCTGTTCTAGCCATAAGACCATTGGAATCTTGATAAAAAAGATGGTATCTGAGATTCATCTGGACATATCCATTGATCAATAAATCATAATTGGGAGTAATATCAAAGGTTGATTCTACATGGCTAAAGTATTTTGCCTGATAATATCAAATGGATCAGTAAAAACAATCAGACTGCACAGTTTAAAAATTTTTAGACTTGTGAAACAAATAATTTATACATCAATGAAAAATTAGCTTGTTTTATTTTTTAATTCATGTGAAGCTTTGAAAATACCACTAGAATGTAACTGCTTATTTGGAAAGCACCATTGCTTTAAAAGCTATTGAAAATTACATGTTTTACTTTGTAATCTCAAAAGAAGCTTAGAATGATACAGAAGGTTATACTTATATTTTTAAGATGCAATTATGTTTTGCACTTCTCTTGGTTTCTTTAGGTGGTTAACGGTATTTCTATGTGAAATAAATTAACCAAGGTAGCAATTAGGGTACTGCAAGATGTCATTTTTAAATGCGTGAGCAATCACATGGCCAACCACTTTACAATGAAAACCTAATTTACTTACAGAAATCAATACCCATGTCTTTTTTGGCTGTAAGTGGTTTATGGAATATAACCTCAACAAATTGTAGAAATACAATCTTGATGGCATATTGTGGCTATCTTTAATAAAAGCAATACATAGCTGGTGAAAGTAAGTTTTTTGTTGAATGATGTGCACACATAAATTTCAAGTTTGAAGAATTTGGGAGTTACTAGGAGAAAATAGAAATTAACCTTTTTATAATTTGTTGATACCCTGATTTTCATTAATTGAATATTATTGAAATAATAATTTTAACACCAGGAACTATCTTTAAGTAAGATATTAACTGAGACACAATGTAATAGATAGGACCATAGCCCAAGTACCTTGATTCCCATTATAAAGCTCACTAACATTATATTTTCAGTGCCTGTAGTGCTGCTGGTTGGAAATACCTTGCAAATTTATAGAGTTGTTTCCGGTTGTCACAGATATTGGAGACCACCACTGTCCTTTAGTGGGCAGTAGATCAGAAAGCTTGAAGACTGCAAGGAAAGTCATGCCTTATATTCCACTAACATTTCAAATAACCACTGGGCATTCGAGGAAGTGAAACACCTCTTTATAATTATCTAATTTAGACCCTATTTAAAATAGACATCAACATATAATATATTTTGAGATTCTAATATATACAAAGTCTTCTACAAATTAAAGTACACTTTAATAAAGAAAAAATCCAAAGTTTTATTCAAAGTGGCCTACCATCTTGGAAACGCTTTTGCCCATTGGCAATGCTGTTTATGGTATTTGAACCACATATTACACCCTCATCAGTCTATAGAGCTGTAACATTCTTGGTGATTCTACATATAACTACAAGCGCTTGACATCTTCATTGTGTCTTGTGGTGATTTATTGTTCCTTTACAGACTGAAATGAGCCTTTATTTTTATTGTAAATCACTTTTCTTACAATTTTTTTTTTTTTTTTACATTACAGTTGAAACTTTTGTTGTTTTTTTTAAATGTACGCTTAGGTAAGTTAATAGCTATATATTTTATTTCAGGATAGTAAAGGGGACATTATTAATATTTGAGTTAGGGTTTTATATTTGAATATGAGACCAATGTGTTATAAATTAAGGCATTTTATTTGAATTCATTTTAAAGATTTTATTTATTTATTTGACAGACAGAGATCACAAGTAGGTAGAGAGGCAGGCAGAGAGAGAAAGAGGAGGAAGAAGGCTCCTTGCCGAGAAGAGAGCCTGATGCAGGGCTTGATCCCAGGACCCTGAGATCATGACCTGAGCCGAAGGCAGAGGCTTAACCCACTGAGCCACCCAGGTGCCCCTCTTTTTTTTTTTTTTTTTAAAGATTTTATTTATTTATTTGACAGAGAGAGATCACAAGTAGGTAGAGAGGCAGGCAGAGAGAGAAAGAGGAGGATGAATTCATTTTAAATATATGTTTTCTCATCACAGAATGTCTTAAATGGAATTATAAATAGAAAGGTCTTTCTGAATGGCTATTACATGTTGAGACTAAATAACTTCATGATTATGATCTAGTATGGAGAGGCTAAATATATATTTCTCTCATTTTCATAAGGCAGTGCCTTCATACCTCTTTTCTACATCTTAATTTTACATATTTCTTTCCTAACAAATATTAAGTAGTTATTAGTTTTTATCAAACCAACATATTGTGTGGGTAACATATAAGTTTCATTATAGTCTTACAAAACTAATTACTTTCTCTGGAAGATAGATTTATTAAGTGCTATATTAACTAAATATATATAATATGAATTATATATATGTAATTTATATGTAATTTATATTCAAATATATATATAATTATATATAATTCATATGTATTAACTTAATATATAATTCATATCTATATATCATACATTTATATGATATTTATATATAATTTATATATCATTTATTTATATTTATATATCACTTATTTATATTTACATGTTACATAGTATACTATTTATATATTATAATATACTGCTGCATATTTAACAGATTCCACAGGGATTCTGACAATTTGTGCATAAAATAGTCGATAAAGTTCAAATTTTTGAACTTTGGGTTCATATTCTTAAATCTTCTTGCACGTTACTAGCTTAAATTGAGGAATTTGGAATGGGAAGGATAACAGTTTCGTCTTTCACTCTGTGCCGTTCTCCCTTCCTTTGGGCCTTTCTCTTTTATTGTATTGGAGCCTGGGAGTAGCTTAGTCCATTCAAGCTACTATAACAAAAATACCTCAGACTGGCTGCCTGATAAAGAGCAGAAATTTATTCTTCATAGTTCTGCTTGGAAGTCCAAGATGAGGGAGCCAGCAGACTCAATGTCTGGTGAAAGTCTGCTTCCTAGTCCCTATGGACTAGGATTATCTTTTTACTGTGTCTTTACATACAGAAGATATAAGGGAGCTCTCTGGAGTCTCTTTTGTAAGGGCACCAATCCTCTCATGACCTAATCACCTCCCAAAGTCCCCACCTCCAAATAGCATCACATCACATCACATTATATCACCCCACCCCACCACCAAATCCATCATATAGGATTGAAATATATGCATTTGGGGAGGAGCACAAATGCTCAGTCCAAAGCAGGGAGGGAAGCTGGGGGATATAACTGTTGTTTTACCTGACTAGTGCCCCTGCAATCATCTCCAGGTATGGGTGAATACATGAGTTCTTTTTCATTCTTCCATGGAAGGCATTGTAGAAATAGGAGTTCCTGCAAAAAAGGGGATCTTGGGCTATTATTCCTGTGTTTGACATCGGCCTCTGCAATGTCTGGCTGGTGTGCCCCAACATATCTATCGATCCAGGGTAAAAAGAAAATGGGCAAGAAGTAGCTGAGGTTGCAGGGGAGTTACTGCATTATTTGGGTCTACAACTTTTAACCCTAATCATGAATTCCTCTGTTTTCTGCTTGCATCATTGGTGAGTGGTAGTTTCATGAAGTACCAAGCAGGTTCTGCTAACTCTTATAAGTAATAGAAAAAATGTGTATGGCAGTTCTCTTTAAAATGTAGAGGTATTCAGCTGCAATTGGTTTCCTTCTGTGGATTTAGCCACAATTCTAAGACAACAGGAACAATTTATTTCCACATCCCTTCACAGACACGTGTTCTGTGGCTATTTGTTTGTAAAATTTTTCTTGACTTTTGACTCTGCTTAGGAATAGTTTTGTGTCTATAGTATTGTTGCCCAGATGCGATGTAAAATCTGATTCATTAGGGTTTATACCTATATAAAATTTTACTCTGTTTAGCAATCTCAGGGCCAATATATGTTTGGCCTTTTTTTTTTTTTTAAGTCCTTCTCCCTCTAATTAAAAACATTTCTTTACATTCTGTTGTCTTGTGATGATCTCTTGTGTGCTAGAACCTGTTTGTACAGGCTCCTAAGAGACAATTATAAAATTTTCAGGAATTTTGTTAACCAGTTAAACACAACAACTATTAAAAATGAGGCACTATAAACTTACAAATAAAAGCTACTCAGAGCTCTTAATTTATAATTATTTCATCACATTTTATTCTTATCTAACTCAAGGTTATTTAAATATATTGTTGTGGTGAAATGTGTATCGAGGTCTGTATATTGAAAATACTATATAATAGTGTGCTATGATCTCCCAATTCCACTTTTAGTGACATCATATTGGTAGTTTGAAATTGGCTATATTGGGAGTATTTATACGATGGAACTGGCAAACCTGCAAATCAGAGCTTACCATCCTCTCTCCTCAGAGTAATTACCAGCATGCCACTCTTAGAAGTTATAGCTGTCCAAAACAAATAACCAGAATTTATAAATCCTATGTATTGGGCTAAGAATTAGCTAGGAATTAACTAAGAATTAGTATAGTTAAGTATGAATTAAAATAAGAAATGGCTAAAAAAACATACAAAACTTCTGAGTATCAGTTATATAAAATTGTTATCTCCTTTTTTTATATGCTTTCCATACTTAGTATTTTCTAATAATGTTTATAGTAGTCCTAATTTTTCACATACTTACCAGATGCTTCTTGCAAACAATTTTTTTCTGGATTATTGAGACACAATGTTTCCTAAAGTTAAATTTTCATGGAGGAATTGTTGACCTTTTTCAAAGCTGAATAGCATGAATTTTGAAATTCTCAGGGTAAAATTACCCTGAACATGCTATATGGTTCATAATTTTAGGTATTTAATTAATCAGGCATTCATGTACTTAACTAGGTCCACATCTCTTTTATGAAGAAAAAGAATCCTCACTTTGTCTGATGGTATATCTTTAACCAAACCTGTCCCAGGTTTGGGCTAATTCTCCTTCTAGACCCCAGTTCTGAACAGGTTTCTTAAAAACTCTCTCCTATCCAGCTTCTTAAGAAGCATAAATAGAGGGGCGCCTAGGTGGCTCAGTGGGTTAAAGCCTCTGCCTTCGGCTTGGGTCAGGATCCTGGAGTCCTGGGATGATCCTGGAGTCCTGGGATCCAGCCCTGCATTGGGCTCTCTGCTCAGCAGGGAGCCTGCTTCCTCCTCTCTCTTTCTCTGCCTACTTGTGATCTCTGTCTGTCAAATAAATAAAAATAAAATCTTTAAAAAAAAAGAAGCATAAATAGACATATAGATGTGGTGTTAATAGAAAACCTTTTGCAGCAAAGGAGTCTGTTCCTTTGATAGAAGGTGCTATAAGAATTTTCTTCACACAAAAAGCAATTTACTAAAAGGATATAATGCAGTATCCCCAAATAACCTTACAATGAACAAAAATCATGTTAATAAAGAATAACATAAAATCAATTCTTGATTTTGTCACAGCAATAGTTTTAATGGCATCGTTCAATATACACCTAATTTTCAACATGTGAAATAATGTGTGGTAATAGTATTTGAGATTTTTATGATAGCTTAATTATTTGCTTTCCTTAAGATACCTGTATTCTTCTCTTTTTACTAAAACCAATGAAATGGTCTCATCTCCATCTTACCATCTGAGAAAAATCATACAGATGGATAAAGGAAGAGTGGTAGCATAACTAATGACAAGCTTTTTTTGTTTGTTTGTTGTCTTCACCTTGGCAAATGTCATTTGAAGAAAAAAAAATGAGTAGATGGACACAAAGCAATGCCTATATTGAAAATTTTTTCATGATTTTATGATTAGAAATAGAGCTCTCTGAAATATACAGCATAGGTTAAAAAAATCATGGGCAAATATCACTTTGTATTTTTGACTTGCATTATCTAAACAGTAAACTTCTACATGGGAAATGTATTGACCTTGGCAATTTTAAGGATGTGTTTTGAATTCATATTACAGTCTTTAAGAAGTGACTTTTTTTTTTTTTTACGATGCCCCCCCCCCCCACTTCCCAATAGTCAAAAGAATCGTGACTTTTTTTTTAATCATCTAAGATGTCCTTTGGGAATACTCACGTATGTATTTTTCCAACTGGACAGTTAATGTCATTGATGTTCTCTTGTTTAGCAGAAGGAAGACTTTATTTATGGCCTTAACTAATGCTACTCTAGAATAGAGTGGTTGTACTGTGATATATTGGGGCAGTTTGTCATTTCTATATACAAATATTCCTTTCATATGATAACACCTTCATCAGGATACCAGTTTCAGCCACAATAGGAAAATGAGGAGCAGCAGTTAAAGTTGCTGGGGTGAAGAGAGAATCCAGTGTGTGGTATATTAATAGTGCATAAATGCAACATTGAGTAGTGTAATGAATGCTTTTGACAACATAATTTCTTCCCAAAACCCAGTTTTAGAAGATTAATGATTCACCAACATTCATCTTACAGTCAAGATGGAAAGATTTGATTTGCTGTTGCCTGTTTTCCTTATTCTATTATTTTGTCTTGTTTCTCTTGATAAAAATGTCACATTAATTCTCTTTCTACCTCGAATAGCTCATCATCTAAATTCTATTATTTTCTTAAATGACTAGCGCTACAGAATAGCTGCTACTTTGCTGAGTGTTGTCATTTTCATAAAGTGAAATTTTTCTTTGGAAGAATACTATTTATAAAGCCACTCAACGTAACTGCAAGTCTTTATTTAGTGTTGGTTGAAGTTACCTCGATGGTGCCATGTTTACAAAGGAGGTCTCTGACTGAAGTGACATTTTCTTCAACAAAGATTCAATAACTTGCATTGTGTTGGTAAATGGCTTGATTTATTTTACCACTTACATAGTAAAAACTTTGATTTAGAAAGTGCCTCTTTGCCATATTGCGGTATAGAGGATAGGGAATTTATTGCAGCTTTCTCAATTTATAAAATACACAATGTTTAATTTTAAACAAGCTTCTGTTATTTTCTTGTAACCATGATTACCCTCTGGCAGTTCAATGAGGCACTAGGAAGTCATAACTTATTTATTATCTCATAGCAAAAGAACCGCTTTAGCCAGAGAACATATTTTTTCAGTAACTTCTTTAAAAATACTTTTATTAAATTAAGAAATATCACATTATGTTGGCATATCACTCTGAACAAAAGCAAAGTAATTAAATACTGAGAATACAAATTAAAATGCAATTTATTTCATTCAACCATTTCACAGATATTAATTAAAAGCCTTTTATATGTCAGATATTGTTCTAAGCATTGGAAAAACAGTAGTTATTCAAAATAACAGTGATTTTATAGCTAGATTACATTTTTGTGGGTTTGACAAATAAAGAAAGAAAATCACATACAATATGTCAACTTGTGAAAGGAGCTCCCAATAAAAATAAACAAGGAGCTAAACAGTGACAGTTTTGATGGGTCAAGAGGAAGGAGTTCCAGTTTAGACAGGGAAGTCAGAAGACCCTTCTGAAAATGAAATTGAAGCAGAAAACTAAGGAATTTAAGGAAATAAATAAGAGATACCAGACAGCAAAGTGTTCCATGTGGAAGGAATATTAAGTGCAATGAGCCTGAGCTGGTGTGGGCCTGACAGGAAGCTAGTGTTTCTGGAGCACGTGAGAAGGTGAGGATTTTTAGGAGATCAGTTCAAAGATGTGTTGAGTTAGGAGAGACAAAGATCATTTAAAATTTTTAAGGTAGGTAAAGACTGATTAAAAAAAAATATTTATTTATTCATTGAGAGAGAGAGAGAGCACAGAAAGAGAGTGAGAGGGAGAAGCAGCTTCCCACTGCGCAGATAGTCCAACATAGGCTTGATGCCAGGACCTGAACCAAAGCAGATGATCAAACAACTGAGCCACCCAGGTGCCCTAAAGAGTGGGTTTCCACCCAAGTGTGGCATGAAACTGTTGTGATTATTGAGCCCAATTGTGATTTTTTTTCTTACTTAAAGATACCACTATTTGTGCAATGTATCTCAGATTAAATGTATAGTAAACATATTTCAGTGTGTAAGATGTATATCTCAATTCATTCAAATGTAAACGTATTTAAAAAGCTATCAAAAATGTTAAAAAGCCTTGACAAATTCTGAGAAAAATTTTAATGCAGTAAAGTAAGTTGAACATAAAAGGCACATTCAACACATTAAAATGAATAAAAATGAATGAATTAAATTAATAAATTAAATTCACTTCCAAAACAGTGAAAATAGATTTAATTTCATGCAATAATACAATCACATTAAAAATAACTCAAAATCATTCCAAGAACTTAAACGAAAATAAGAAAATGAAAAAAAGTTAGAAAATAGATTTAAAAAGTATTGTAAATATATAAGACAAGGAAAATGAATCTAAGATACTTATCCAATGGAAAATTTAAATTCCAAGGAAAACAGATCCTCTATTTGTAACAGAGAATGCTCCTACTCTAGTTATAAACTTAAGAGTAGACATGGAGGAGGAAAGGAAGTCCTATTATAATTTTCATACATTAAAAATAACTCCCACCAATTTTCAGCAAAAAAATAAAAGACAGGTACAGAAGAAGGAAGAAAAGCAGATTGGCCTAAAACTTACTTCATGCCTAAATGCTACTAGATAATGAGCTGTCAACAGAAATTGGAAGAAAAACATAAGCACTTGTATTAGCCAAAATGCTAAGAAATAGAACCATTAGAAGGGCACAGCTTAAACCTTGATTTTAGCCTGGTGAGATACAAATAGAGCTTCTGACCTCCAGAAGTATACAATAATCCATTTTCATTGCTTTAAATCTCCTAAATTGTGCTAATTGTTTTTTTTTTTAATTTTTAACAGCAGTTATAAGAAACTAATACAATTAACCAGTATCTTTGTCTTTGGAGGAGAATGAACTCACAGGATTTCTTCTTAGGGAAAAAACAAAACAAAATAAAACAAACACTGTATCTTTACTTAATTGGTTCCATCTTAATCAAGTCAACACAATTTAATTTTCAACCTTTTTTCTTAATTTTCTTTGAGAAATATAACCTCAAAAGACCTAAATGAATTGCTTCTACTCCTCCAACTTGCAATGAAACTGCAGTGGTCAACAAAAAGAAGGTATCCAACACGTGTACCTTAAACTTACTCTTAATTCTCTTTTCTTTTATTCCTGAATCACTATTTTTCTGACCATTTATTTATTAAACATCATCTCATCTCCCACACATATAGTTTCAGTTTTTCTTTCTCCCCCTTTCTTGTCAGAAATGTACCACTGCTGCTATTTCAAAATTCAAGTTCAATGTGCAGGCAACATTGATCCTGGTCACAAGTGATGTGTAATATCAGTTAGTGAAACCACACATCAAAACAAAAGGAAACCAATGAGCAAAAATTCTTCTGTGCAAAACCTGTAAGTAGCATTAACTTGACTTAAGAGCATTCCAGGAATGGAAAATCATTTAAATTGTTAAAATAAGACTTGGTAATTTATCTTTTGCCCATAACATTTCATACATTTTAGTAGTTTAATTTTAGAAAGAGAAAGGGAGCCCAGACTTAGAGTTGGAGCAAACCAATACACCTGGCATTCCAGTCATCAATGTCAAGCCACTGGTAACAGAGCATTCGGTCTTTCTGTTGTTGTTATTACTATTACAATTAGCTGAGAGATGATAAATACAGTGGATTTCAGAGCTGCCTCTTACAGAGTCCTCACAGTCTCCAAACCTGTCTTAACATGTAAATCAAAATTTTTAGTGGAGAACCTCTAAAAACCCATTTATATTTACTCATTTTAAGTTTCTGGTCTGATATTCATTTGACATTTTCTTCTTTTATTTGGATTTCTATAAAACTTAATAAAAAAAACAAATTATCCAAGCAGATTTCCTTTCTTTTTCTTTTCTTTTTTTAATATTTTATTTATTTATTGGATATATATAGAGAGAAACAGCAAGAGAGGGAGCACAAGCAGGAGGAGTGGGAAAGGGAGAAGCAGGATTCCAGTTGAGCAGGGAGCCCGATGTGGGGCTTGATCCCATGACTCTGGGATCATGACCTGAGCCGAAGGCAGACACTTAATGACTGAGCCACCCAGGCACCCTATCTTTACTTTTTTTCTTGCTATAACACATGCAGATTTATAGAAAAGTAATATTTCTTTCAATGCTTGAGTTATAAAAGCATTTAATTCCATTCCAGACAGATGTGAAAATAATAAAACAAAATAGTCAATGTCAGAAATAGAAGATAAATAAAAATGTAAAATTATATATAATGCACTTTTATAATTTTACTCATTTTTTTAATTCAAGCATCTTTATTGATCTCTATTGCATGTCATTCAAATTCTTCATCTCACTATTTATGTTTCTTCTTCCTATACCTCCTGTCTTTCTTGTCATTTTAATCTTTTGCCCTTAAAAGCCTGCTATGCACAGAGTTTATTCCTTAGCCTATAAATTGCCTTAGGCTAATTCTACCATCTCAGAGGGTTTCCCTTACGTGATAACATGCTTCGGTATTCATTGGTTCATCCAGTTATTTATTTTGACATTTTTATTGAGTAAAACTTCAAAAATTGTAAATATTGTAGCATATGATATAGAATGAACAATAAGCCAGACACAGACTCTGTCTTTAAGAAATTAATATTTGTTCTAAAGAGATACAGATGTAATGATTTAATTACAGGTATAATAAAACAATGAGATTATTTAATAGAAGACTTAACATACGTTGGGGGTTGACCTCTTCTGCATTCAATCAGGAATTAGAAATCCCTCTACGTATTCCAGACAGGAAAGACTTGACTGGACAGAATTATAGGTTTACTCAGTCATTGTTGGGACAAGGATCAGTACAGCCATCAGCCAGGTTCTCAGTCTTCAATACCAAAGTGGTTGTTCTGGCCATTCTCAGAAATGTTTGCAAAACTTAAGAAATATTCAGAGCTTCTGGCTTCCATAGTAAGCATTGAGTACTATTTGGCTCATAGAAGGATTTTTAATTTCGGGATTCCAAGGACCACAGAAACAAATTAACTTTGAAGTTTTCATCCCTACTATTGCCTTCACTCTGTTCAAGTGCTAGAACAAGACTACAACACATTCATTCCTTTTGTACCCATCTCATCCCAGTCCCTCAAAGTGACCACCTCAGGATCATAATGCTATGACACACTCTGGATTAACATGACAAAAACATGTATTAATTTATATATGTGTGGAGCACTTTAAACCTAAAATGAAATTTAATATCATTCCCTAAAATTGTTTCTGATATCTAATACATCTAGATAGAAATTGAACAAAATTAACCAATAAAGTTTATCTAATTTAGGACCAGGATACCATATAAACCCATAAAAATCCAGACTTCTTGGAAAAAATTAGCCAGTGTTATAAAATCCTCTTTTCTCAGCCCTATTACTCTAGTTCATACTTTATTCAGCACATATTGATCAGTGGTGAGGTAGTAAGAATCCCATTCTCTTGGAATACCATGTAATTCATCCATTCCGAGGATGTACATCCCACAAATAGCATCATTTCATCAGAAGGGACCATTTAGCTTTTCCTTGGTCTGATTTGGCACTTTTTTAGAGGATACTTTCTCACACAGAATTTGATCTACTTGTTAGAAGATTAGCAAGGGAATGTGTGATGTCTCAAAGGTCATCAGATATCATTAGAGGCTCCAACAAGTCATAATTAACTTTGTGTTTAAAAAAGAGAACAAGAGGGTCACCAATAACACATCCTGGGCAGGCAGCCAGGCCACTACCATGGGAGTCATGATGTCTAAACATAAATTGGGTAGGCTAGACTTGCAAAGTATACTGATCAGAAGCAAGGAAATTATTAACATGGCAAGGAAAAAGAAATTTCTAATAAAATGAGCAGATGTCTTGGAAAGACTGGAACATTAGCCTTCAGCTTAATAGCTGTAGCATATATACTCTCAAATAGACATAGGCATATTCAAGAATCAAACCCTACTCAAAGTCAAGAAGCAGTTTGAACCCGAGGGTGGCATAAAATAAGGAGGCAGTGTCCCCTGGGGCCAGCATAAAATTGGCAAAATGGTGAAAGAAGCAACAAAAAATAGGATGAAACTCTTGTTCTTTGGGCCAACTACTTTGAAATTCTTTGGGAAGAATTTTTAAAAATTCCCACCAAACCAAAGGATATTTTATTCCTACTTCAATTTTTTAATAGAGGTAAGCTATACTTTAAGAAGCAACTATTCAAAATTCTACATGAAAAATCTGAAATCCTTTACCTACTTTTTCACAGACTATTCTGAGCAGTCTCACATATAACTCAACCAGCTTTGTTTGCAAGTCTTCAAGCTAGGCAGGATGGAGGCAATTGTTACTACATGAAAATCATAGAGAATAAAAAATTTGCCCAATCTTTTTTCCCCCTTGTTTTTTGCATTTTTGTGTGTTGGGGAGAAGGAGAAGGACACAGTTTTTCCTTTCTCTGGCTTTTCTCTTCACCCTTTTCATCTAATCTTTGTATTTGATTGTTTGTCTACTGCTTCACTTCTTCCTGATTTTTCTCCTTTACTAAGTTGATATTGTATTATTATCATGGAGGGTAGGATCCTGTTAATACACACATTTCTTTCCTTTAATTTAGCAAGATGACCATACCATACAGCAGCGTTGAAAAACAACAACAAAAAATATTATTTTGAGAATAATTGTTATAAGTGTTTTGTATATTAGAAAAACAAAACCTTGAACTCAGAGGCTGGGATAAAAAATCGAAGGATCATTTGTAGTTTTTCACCAGAGGAAAAAAAGCTTCTCTAACCAACAATATCTCTCTCTCTTTTTCAAACCTTTTTTTTTTTTTTTTTTCTTAGAGAGAGATTTTATTTATTTATATAGAGAACACAAGTAGGCAAGGCAGCAGGCAGAAGGAGAGGGAGAATCGAGTTCTCCACTGAGCAGGGAGCCTAATGCAGGACCTGAGCCAGAGGCAGCTGGTCAACTGCCTGAGCCACCCAGGTGCCCAAACTTTCTTTTTTTAACGAAGAGCTCAAAATATACAAAAGTACAGCAAATCTACACAAATCCCTATACACCTACTATTCAGCTTCAACAGTTCTCCACTCAAGGTTAATATTGTTTCATTCCTACTATCACCCACTCCTCTTTACTGCATTAATCTGAAATCCCAGATTCAGAAATCACGTGTTCCATAAATATTTTGGAAGAGTATTTTCTTTCAATATCAAGATAGCATATGCTATTTAGCCACAGATTACCTATATATTCCACTATTTTGTAAAATCATTGTAATTACATGCAAATACAAAAATAGATATCCTCCTTAATGAATAAAATTTAATAAGTCATATAAAATAACCAAGTGATGATAACACGATGAATGACAGGCCTGCTTGGATAAGGACAGTGATTTCTGTGTAAAGCTGATAGAAGTCTCTTAATTTGCCTGTACTTTTGTCTACTTTTTAACGCTTACAGCAGGAAATATCACATAAAACATATTAACATTTGGGGCAAGAGTCAATGAAGCAGTATTTAACATCATATGACAAATTATCCCATATTTTGACTTAACACTGAAACTGCGATTCAAATGATGGAAAAAATAAACAAGTTTACAACCAAGTTTACATAAAGTAAATGTAGAAAATTCAAACACATCATTAAAAAGTCAATGTTATTGTGAAGTATTTTTCCTCTACTTTGGGAGAGTATATGGGCGCCTGGGTGGCTCAGGGGGTCAAAGCTTCTGCCTTCGGCTCAGGTCATGATCCCAGGGTCCTGGGATGCAAACCCTGCATCAGGCTCTCTGCTTAGCAGGGAGCCTGCTTCCTCCTCTCTCTCTCTGCCTGCCTACTTGTGATCTCTATCTGTCAAATAAATAAATAAAATATTAAAAAAATAAGATAAAAAAGAAGAGTATATAGCAACTTCTTTCAAGATATGTCTCCAAAGGCGAAGGAAATAAAGGCAAAGATGAACTTCTGGGACTTCATCAAGATAAAAAGCTTCTGCACAGCAAAAGAAACAGTCATCAAAACAAAGAGGCAACCCACGGAATGGGAGAAGATATTTGCAAATGACAGTACAGATAAAAGGTTGATATCCAGGATCTATAAAGAACTCCTCAAACTCAACACACACAAAACAGATAATCATATCAAAAAATGGGCAGAAGATATGAACAGACACTTCTCCAATGAAGACATACAAATGGCTACCAGACACATGAAAAAATGTTCATCATCACTAGCCATCAGGGAGATTCAAATCAAAACCACATTGAGATACCACCTTACACCAGTTAGAATGGCCAAAATTAGCAAGACAGGAAACAACGTGTGTTGGAGAGGATGTGGAGAAAGGGGAACCCTCTTACACTGTTGGTGGGAATGCAAACTGGTGCAGCCACTTTGGAGAACAGTGTGGAGATTCCTCAGGAAATTAAAAATAGATCTTCCCTATGACCCTGCAATTGCACTGCTGGGTATTTACCCCAAAGATACAGATGTAGTGAAAAGAAGGGCCATCTGTACCCCAATGTTTATAGCAGCAATGGCCACGGTCGCCAAACTGTGGAAAGAACCAAGATGCCCTTCAACGGATGAATGGATAAGGAAGATGTGGTCCATATACACTATGGAGTATTATGCCTCCATCAGAAAGGACGAATACCCAACTTTTGTAGCAACATGGACAGGACTGGAAGAGATTATGTTGAGTGAAATAAGTCAAGCAGAGAAAGTCAAGTATCATATGGTTTCACTTATTGGTGGAGCATAACAAATAATATAGAGGACAAGGGTAGATGGAGAGGAGAAGGGAGTTGAGGGAAATTGGAAGGGGAGGTGAACCATGAGAGACTATGGACTCTGAAAAACAACCTGAGGGTTTTGAAGGGGCGGGGTGGGAGGGTGGGGGAACCAGGTGGTGGGTATTAGGGAGGGCACTGATTGCATGGAGCACTGGGTGAGGTGAAAAAACAATGAATACTGTTACGCTGAAAATAAATAAAAAATTAAAAAAAAAAAAAAGAAGAGTATAATATCATTGTGTTTATTCTAATAAATTTTTATTAGGGGATTCAAAATTTTTTTAGTCCCTGGAACATTAGTTTGAATTCAGAAATAAATAAATAAATAAATAATCTCAAAGGCCCTTATATGCACATATAAAATAGTTATGAAGAAACCAAATGAATGACGTTTTGAAAAATGCTAATAAAAACAGAATGAAAGTAAAACTTATCAAAGTATAGTAGTTTCACTCAGACATGCTGTAAATGTTCTTGTTTTATCATGTAAAAATTAGAGATTATCAGAAAGCAATAAAGATCTCCATTTTCCTTGTGAAATAATAGAGCCTTTAAAGAAACCCATCAAGTTACAAAGAAAGAATGAGGAGAAAGAAATAGAAACTACACAAAAACCGGAGAACAATTAACAAAATGGCAAGAAGTAAATACCTATCAATAATTAATTAGAATGTAAATGGACCAAATTTTCTGCTCAAAAAACAGAATGGCTAAATGGATTGAAAAACAAGACCCATCTCTATGCTGCCTATAAGAGACTGCAAAAATGAGGAGTGAGGACATACAAAGACTGAAACTGAAGGGATAAAGAAAGATATTACCTGTGAATGAGAATGAAAAGAAAGTTGGGTAGCTGTCCTCATATCAAACAAAAGAAAGTTAAAAAGAAAGTCTGTAATAAAAAATAAAGAAAGACACTGCATGAGGATAAAGGAATCAATCCAGCAAAATGATTTATAAATACATACGTATCTAGCATAGTATTACCCAAATATAAAGAGACCTAAGGGAGAAACCGGCAGCAATACAAAAGTTGAGAATTTCAATACCCTATTTAGATAATTGGATAAATCATCTAGATAGAAAAAAAGTCAATAGGGAAAAAATGACCTTAAACAACACATTTAGACCAATAAACTAATAGTTTATAGAACATTCCATCCAAAAGCAGCAGAATTCTTCTAAATGCACTTGGAACATTCCCCAGGATATATCACAAGTTAGACTACAAAACAATCTCAGTATATTCAAGAAGATAGAAATCATATAAAAAATCTTTTCTAACCATAATAGTATGAAATTAGAAATCAATTGTAAGAAGAAAACTGGGAAAAATGTGCACAATAAACAGGATGCTCCTGAATAACCAATGGGTCACTGAATAAATCAAATGAGAAATAAAAAGAATACCTAGGGGCAAATAAAAACAGATATGGCATACCAAAATCTATGAAATCTATGAAATGCCGCAAAAGCATTTCTAAGGAGGAATTTCATAGCAATATAGGTCAGCTTTAAGAAACAAGAAAAATCTCAAATAAATCATTAACTTTAAACCTAAAAGAAATAGAAAAATAAGAACAAACAAACAACAGAGTTAGGAGAAGGAAGAATAATAAAGATAGAGAGGAAAAAAATTAAATAGAAACTAAAAGGAAAATAAAAAAGATCAATGGAACTAAGAGATTTTTATTTTTTTAAAGATAAACAAAATTAACAAGTCTTTAGCTAGAATCACAAAGAATAAAAGAGTGCTCAAATAAATAAGATCTGAAATGAAAGATAAGTGACAACAGATATGACAGAATTACAATAAGAAACTACAAAGCCAACAAACAGAACAACCTTGAGACAATGGATAAATTCTAAGAAATACATGATCTTCTAAGATTGAATTATAAAAAATGTAGAAAATCTGAAAAGACCATTTTCTAGTAAGAAAATTGAGGAAGTAATAAAAAATCTCCCAACAAACAAAAGCCCAAGACAAGATAGTTTCACTGGTGGATTCTACCAAACATTCAAATAAGATTTATTCCAAGGAATTGAAGAGGAGAACACTTCCAAACTTTTTTTATGAAACCAACATTACTCTGACACTGAAACCAGATAAGGAAGTCACAAAAAAGTTCAACTCCAGATCAATATCCTTGATGAATATAGATACAAAAGTCCTTAACAAAATATTGGCCATTCAAACTCAACAGTACATTAAACAGGATCCTACACCATGATCCAGTGGGATTAATTTCAGGGATGCAAGGAATTTTTAACATCTACAGATCAATCAATGTGACATACCACACTAACAAAATAAAAAATAAAAATGATATGATTATCTCAATAGATGCAAAAAAAAAGAAATTGATAAAATTCAACATTTCGTTATGAAAAATACTTTAAGTGGATATAGAGAAAACATACCTCAACACAATAAAAGCCATTTATGACAAACCCCCTGCTGACATCATACTTGATGATGAATAGCTGAACCATTTTCCTTTAAGACCAGGATCAAGGATATTCAGTCTTGCCACTTTAATTTGACATAGAATTGGAAGTCTTAGCCACAGCAGTATGCCAAGAAAAGAAAATGAAAGACTTCCAAAATGGTAAAGAAGAAGCAAAACTTCCACTATTTGCAGATGACATTATACTATATTGAGAAATCCTAAAGTCTTCACCTAAAAACTGTTAGAACCAATAAAAAAATTATGTAAATTACAGAATATAAATCAATACACAGTATTCTGTGGCATTATTGTACACTAATATGAACTATCAGAAATAAAAATTAACAAAGCAACATAGGTTATAATTGCACCAAAAATAATAAAATATATAGGAATAAATTTGACCAAGGATTTGGAAAACCTATATACTAAAAACTATAAGACACTGATATAAGAAATTGAAAAAGACACAGATAAATGGAAAGATGTTCCATGCTCATGAATTGGAATAATTGATATTGTTACAATGCCCATACTATTCAAAGCAATCTACAGATTCAATGTAATCACTATCAAAATTTCAGCATATTTTTTTTCACAGAAGTAGAACAAATAACTCTAAAATTTGTGTGGAACTACAGAAGATCCCAGGTAGCCAAAACTATGTTGAGAAAGAGCAAAGCTGAAAGTATCATGCTCCCTGTTTTCAAACTATATTACAAAGCTATAATAATCAAAACAAGGACATCTGAATGGCTCAGCTGGTTGAGTGTCTGCCTTCAGCTCAGGTCATGAACCTGGGGTCCTGGGATCAAGTCCTGCATTACTCTCCCTGCTCACCAGGGAGCCTGTTTCTCTTTCTCACTTCGTCTCTCCTCTCCACTTGTTCTCTCAAATAAATAAATAAATAAATCTAAAAAAATAATCAAAAGAGTATGGTATTAGCATAAAAACAGACACACAGATCAATGGAACAGAATTGAGAGCCAGAAATAAACCCACACATAATTAGAAAACTAATTAATGACAAAGAAGTCAAGAACACACAATTAAGAAAGGTCAGTCTCTTCAATAAATGGTGCTGAGAAAACTGGAATGCTACATGCAAAAGAATAAAACTATACCACTATCTTACAACTTATGTAAAATACCTCAAAATGAATTAAAGACTTGAATGAAAGTCCTGAAACCATAAATTCTGAAGAAAATATAAGCAGTAAGCTCCTGGATATATATCTTAGTGGTGTGTTCATGGATTTGACGCAAAAGGCAAGGGAAACAAAAAGCAAAAGTAAATAAATGAGCTACATTAAACTAAAAAGCTTTTGCACAGCAAAGGAAACCATCATCAAAATGAAAAGGCAATCTACTAAATGGGAAAATATATTTGCAAATTATATATCTGATAAGGCGTTAATATCCAAAATAAATAAAAAAACTTGTACAACTCAACAACAAACAACATCAAAAACACACCACCAATTATACAATGCACAGAGGTTCTGAACAGACATTTTTCAAAGAAGACATACAGATGGCCGGTAGGCCATGAAAGATATTTAACATCACTAATTATTAGGTAAACACAAATAAAAGCCACAATGAGATGTTATCTCATACCTGTTAGAATGGCCAGTATCTAAAAGACAAGAAATAATAAGTTTTGGAGAGGATGTGGAGAAAAGGGAACTCTTTTTCACTGTTGGTGGAAATGTAAATTCGTGCAACTACTATGGAAAATGGTATGAAGTTTCCTCAAAAGACTAAGAATAGATCTCTTATATGATCCAGTTATTCGACTCTGGGTATGTGTGTTTAGAATATAACACTAATTTGAAAATATATATGTACTCCTATGTTCATTTTAGCATTGTTTATAATAACCATGATATGGAAACAATGCAAGTGTCCCTCAATAGATGAGGACATAACTAGGGTATGGTACACACACACACACACACACACACATGAATACTACTCAACTCTAAAGAAGAATGACATACTGCTATTTGTGATGACATGATTGAAACTTGAAGATATTATGCTAGTGAAATAAGTGAGATGGAAAAAGACAAATGCTACATGACTTCACTTATATGTAGAATCTAAAACAAGACAAACAAGCAAACCAAAAATAATATATGAACTCACAGATACAGAGAACCAGATTGATGGTTATCAGAGGGGAAGGTGGTTGGGGTGTTGGATGAAATGAGTAAAGGTGATCAATTTTATGGAGACAGATGTAACTCGACTTTTGGTGGTGATCATTTTGTAGTGTACACAGATGTTGAATTATAATAGTTGTACCCCTGAAATTTACATCCTGTCATGTACCAATTTCACCTTAATTTTTTTAAAAATGAGCCCATGTCATTAGGAATGATACATAATACTAATAAAACAAATGTAAAAATAATTTTAAGATTATATTTTTCATTGTTTCAATATTGAACATGTTGTATTAACAGTTTCTAAGTTATTTTGTTACAAACATATTCAAATCATTGAAGAAAAAAATGAGGTGTCTTCTCTTCCAGGTCTTACCATATTGATAGTGCAGTTTTCAGGTTTTCTAATCTTCTCTGAAGTTACTGGACCTAAGAGACTAACGGACACAGAAAGTACATGTGCCAAGACAGAGCACCCCAATGACTAGAAACTCAATTTATACTCAGGGAGTTAACTAACTGGCAGAAGATATATATTAGCAATGAATTCCATATTTGTTTTCATCTTCTCTTATTCTTAGAGAGACTAAAGACTACTTTACAGTAGAGACATTTCACACCAAAAAGTAAAGAATTGCTTCTCTTTATATAATATCTCATTTTTCTTTTTAATGCTGGAAACATGGTTACTGTAATGTGGGTTTTGTGAAGATCTTCTGTCCACCTCATTATAAATGGGCTCTATCATGCATTGCATCACCAGCACCCAAAAGTATGTCATACATAAACAGTAGGTGATAGATCATGCTTAAAATGTCTTTCAGAGAACACTGTATTTTTTTCTTTTGCTTTGTTTTATTTTATTTTCATCAAGTGTGTTGGGCACAAATTGCAAAAGGTGAAAAGTAAAGGAAATCAGAGGCAGTGTTCTAGATGATACATTATGAAATCTTGACATTTAACTGCAAGGTAGTATCTTAAATTAAATCCTACATCTTAAAAAAAATTAAAAAATAGAACAGAGAACAAACAATGACAATAAACTATATTGAAATTATAATACTGAATAATTAGAGAAATTTGGATATGAATATTTCATCAGATAAAGGTTCTGCAACATCGTTAACATTTTGTGTGTGATAACTTTGTTGCAATTATGGAAGAAAATTTATTTCCTCTCTGAGGGGAAATATGTTAAATATTTAGGGTTAAAATTTAAAAGTGTTTGCAACTTATATTTAAGTGGTTTAGCAAAATAAAATGTATGTACATATGAAGGAGAGAAAGCATAAAAAGGTGGCCAACATTCTTGAAACTGTTCTGTAAATTTAGTATTTCCAAAATAAAATTTAAGAAAAAAAAACATGGTATGCCTGACAACTTGATGTATTGATTTAATATAATTAATACTTAATTAACATAACATTAATTATTAATTCCATATGTTCATTCCATCTAATACCATGCATCAATTAGAAAGAGAAACATATTATTACATGTAAAAACACACACACACACACAAACAGGTCAAGGGATAAATTACACACAAATCAACTTGAGCAAAAAAAGCCACACACTGAATAGTACAGACTTATGATTTCAATTATATACATTTCCAAAAGAGACACAAATATTGTTCAGAGTAATCAGTTTAGTGGTAACATTAGATATAAAGATTGGTAAAAATAAATAAAATATTTACCTATTTATGAAATTGAAGAATATTGCTTTGGCATTAAAAGTAAGTATGCTGCAATTGAGAGTTAGTAATAGAGATTTTAACCAAGAACTATAACAGGGATATGCAGAAATAATACAAAAAGAAATATATAAAATAATTCTACACAGTGATTCAATGTTCATGAGAATGTGAAATATCAAATAATTCAATATGGAAATTGGGAGGAAAAAGCAGCAAATATAGACAAGATGCCAGCAGAACAGAGATATTTAAAGAGAGAAACAGAATTCATAAAACTACACTTCTAAAATTTATCTGCCTCATGCATCTTCTCTCCAGTATTACTTTCTACTTTGTCTCTGCCCTCAACAATTTAAGTGTCATAAAGTATTTCCTAGGGAGACTCTATTTTTTACATACTTAGTAATTACTTCATTGTCTTTGAATATCTGTTTATGCTTTTTTAAGGGAATAGCTAAGGGGATTATGTAGGGGAAGACAAGAGAATATTCATGAATGCCTTAAAGTGATTTATAAATATGAAATGCTAACAAACTGCAATCCTGCTAGGCTATTAAGTGACTTTATTTTACAAAAGTTGAAAAAATGGTGACACTTAAAAATATTCTGAGAAAATTAATTAACTAAATTTTAAATCCCACAATTGAATTGCTATGTCTATGTACTCTACATACATCTTCTACAAGTGGTAGGATTTTGAGGCTTTTTTAGTATATTAAATAATGCTTCTGTTTAATATTATGTGGTACTTCTGTTTGATTAAACACTTCCCCACACATCTGATGAAGAACATAGGGAACCTGTATTACTTAGGTGTCTTTCATTTGTCCTGTACTGGAGGCTTATTCCTGCTAGGAAGATTAGCTTTGCATGGTTTGGTTCACTTCCATAGTGGGAGTCATAAATCCATCAAAACACATAAAAGAGACCGATGGCCTCCTAATTAAAGCTTGAATTTATGGTAGAGACAGTCTTCTCAGGGAAATTCTTCATGAAGCAATAGAGTAAGAAATGCTTATTTTTATCTATTAAAAGGTTGTTAAGTTTATTTTGAAGGCATAAAATCAAGATAAAAGGAACATGCATGTAGTTTCTATATGAACTCTAGTATAAGCTGGTAGCAAAGATATCATATTTGGCACAGAGAATTGGGTCAATAAAGAACTCTAAGAATTACTGTTTATAAAAATGTTGGTATAAAGGTGGTCCAAATGATAAATGGGTCAGTGTTACCACTGACAGAACACTGATGTCAGTTTAGATGTGTGTGGAGTGCTGGTACAGCCAGAGACAGAGCTCAGCAAGTCTCCTTTTCAAGGAATAAAATATTCATTTGTATTAAACAGAGATGAGGTAAGATATCCACAGATATGTTTCCCTTTTTCCCTCAGAAATAGTCGCAATGATGTAGATAGATTTAGAAAATATTACGCTAAGAGCAATAAGTTACTCAGAGAAATACAAACACCATATGATTTCACTGATACATAGAACTTAAGAAAAAAAAAAAACAAATAGATGAACTTGGAGGGTGGGGAGAAAGAGGGAGGCAAACCATTAATGAGACTCTTAATTCTAGAGAACAAACTGAGGTTTGCTGGAGGTGAAGTGGTTGGAGGAATGGGTTAAATGTATGATGGGAATTTTAAGGAGGGCACTTGTTATGTTGAGCCCTGGGTGTTGTATGGAAGTGATGAATCACTGACTTTTATTTCTGAAACTGATACTACACGATATGTTAACTAAGTAGAATTTAAATAAAAGCTTGAAACTGAAACTAAAAGTCTCAGATTCGTTTCAATTTTGCTTCCTTTCTAAAAAAATACTTATTTTATTTTATTTATTTTTATTGAAGGATAATTGATACACAATATCCTGTTAGTTTCAGGTGTACATCATAGTGATTCCTTATTTTTATACTTTATGAAATGACCCCCATGATCATTCTCGTCACCATCTGTCACCATAGAGTCATTATAATATTATTGACTGTATTCTGTATGCTATACATTACATCCCCAACTTATTTATATTATATTATATTTATATTTATATTATAACTGGAATTTCACTCTTTCCAGGTGTCTAATACAATACTGAAACAAAATAATAATTAAAATAATAATTAAAAATGGAAAGTAAGAAAATAAAACCTTGTATAACTGACAGTTGGCTATAACATCCTACAGCCAAGATTAAATATCAGTTCAACAGGTGTGTGGCTAAAGGAAACTGCACTGTGTGAGGTGTCATAGAATAAAAACCTTAGAAATAAATGGATATATGTTATTTGAGCTCCAAAGAAAGTGAAACAATATGCATAGGTATAGATATTTTGAAAAGTCGATTTGCACTCTCTTCCCAATTTATTTGTGATGACTTCCAACAAACGCCCTCCATATTCTCCCACAAAAATGTAAACAGAGAAAGAAAGAAATCAGCATCGTAGGCAATTATTAAACTTACTCTTCAAGGTTAACTATTTAACTTTTAATATTCTGGAAAACATAAGTTAATCTAAGCTAATCCAGTACAAAGTACCAAATGCAGTTTCCTTAAAATATGCATTTCTTAAATTATTAGAATAGGCAAGAACATAAGCAACAAATCATTGAAAGGGAATTTTCCAGGATGCCTATTTACAGAGCTTTTACTCTGTTATTCTTTCATTTAAAATATTTTTTCATAACACAATATTTCTAGTCAATTGTTACTATTATTCAGTTTGCAAAAATGGAAATGTTTATACAAATTTTAGTCATCTACATTTGTAAATTTCTGTTTATTTTGAAAAAAATCTGTGTTAAATGTTTTTTAATAATACATTTAAACATTTTTAAGCTAATTCTGTAAAAGTTGTTCATTATAATAAATATCAATTTTGAGGAAGTTGAGAGGCAACGTGGGGGGTCGGGGGGTAGGAAAAGAATAAATGAAACAAGATGGGATCATGAGGGAGACAAACTGTAAGAGACTCTTAATCTCACAAAACAAACTGAGGGTTGCCATGGGGAGGGAGGTAGGGAGAGGGTGGTGGGGTTATGGACATTGGGGAGGGTATGTGCTATGAAGTTTGTAAACCTGGTGATTCACAGACCTATACCTCTGGGGCTAATAATACATTATATGTTAATAAAAAATAAAATAAAATAAAATAAATATCAATTTATTTGGCAAGAGAATATTGTAACAAGATGAAAGGAAAAGTAATCTGTTTCTATGTGAATTCAGGACAATTTGTTCATCAGATTGTATTTCTTAAATTTATACAATTTTTGATTGTCAATGATATTTCGGTGAAGCTGGGGAGATAAAAAGAGAAGAATAAAGGGCTCTCTCTCTCTCTTTCTCTTTCTCTCTCTCTGCTCTCCACTGCATAGGATCCAGGGAGAAGGCCAACCAAGAAACCAGAAAATTCCCACCAGACTCCTGATTGTGCAGTGCCATGATCTTGGACTTCCTGGCACTTCAGAACTGTTAGGAATAAATGATGTTTGAGCAAAACAAACAGGCCAAAACAAAGACAAAAGGAAGAATAAATGCTATCATTAGGTGTGGGCAAAAGTACTACAAAAGATTAGGAAGGGTTGTTGTCAGACACTGACGGGACCAGGAATGGGCAATTATTATTAATGGGTATGGAGTGCCAGTTTTGCAAGATATAGAGAGTTCTGGAGATGGATGGTGGTGATAGTTATACACAAGGTAAATGCAATTAATAGTATTGAATGTACACTTAAAATAGTTAAATTGGTAAATTTTACATATATTTTACTAAAATTAAAAAAAAGAGAAAGTATGAGTTCATCCAAGACATATTTTGTTTCTTTTTTTTTTTGTTACCATGTCAAAATAAATCAGGTTGCCTATTTTCATTTTTCATTAGTTAAATGACAAATTAATTGACTAATCTGAAAATATCAGTGTCACTGTTGAATAAATATAATGTGAGGTTCAATTAAAAATGGTCTGAATCTCAGATACCCATTTGAATTAGTTATCTGCTCATTCCTGTGTTTGATGGTTCATAATTTATAGTGACTTCTGTTAATTAAAGGACATAGTAAACTACATAAAATATCTTTTACGTTTTGTTGTGCTCTCAGCTTTAAAGGAAAAACATATTTTGAAGCCAGTCATATATCTTGTATAAGAAAGGCTATGCAACCTAATCGCTCCCATGAGAGACCACTGATTATTTGAGGAGATATACATGTTCAAATGTTTTAAAAGTGAAGGTACATCTTCCAAATTCAACACGAGTTTTTTAAAAAAGTAGAAATAGTATATGTTAAAAAGATCAATTTATGTTAGTGGCACTGGTTTTATTACTGTGAATCTAAACAACACAGCTTGTTATAATGTGGAATATGACAGTTACATGTAGAGACAAGTGAATCCTTTAAATGTCTATTATTTCTAAAACTGAACTTGAATTTTCATTTTCATAATCTCAAAATAAGACATGACCTAGAAATATTTTGCAATTTAGAGACATAATTTCTTAGTCAAATATAACCTTTAAATATTTTATGCTTAATAATACTAACAGCTCTCATGATAATCACATTTAGTGTAATTGATTCACATTTGCTTTGAAAGTGTTAGTATCAACTAGCATTGATTATAGATATGTATGCATGTCTGTGGTCTGTACGTATGGGTATGTTGGGTGGGCATCCCTGTCCATAGAAGTGAATTTATCATAATTCTTGATCAAAACGCACTCATCATATGTCTACCTATAATCTGCTTTATGGTTGATTATTTATTTTAATGATGCAATAAGAACTTATAAAACCACTCACACCCACATCAACACCGACAAGCTAAGGCCTTGGAGTGGGGTAAATTTATACACACATCTCCATTCTATTCTCTGCATCCTCATCCCATCCTAAATTTGATAAGATCATTTTCTGAATGCTGACACAATAATCTTACTTTTTAAAAATGAAATTTATAGCATCCACACATATACTCACAATTTAAACTTTTGTCTTTTGAATTATTTTAGCTTTTTAAACAAGATGATCTTATATACAATGATGTAGCTTTAAAATTATTTTTCTATAAATCATTCATCTTAACTATTATGTGATACAGCGTGACAATAATATACCATATTTTAAACATCCTTTGACTTATTTACTAGTATCTATGTTTCTTTTAGACTTTACCTATTTTAAAAATTGTTCCCTTGAACATTCTTAAATATTTCTTGTTAAACTTGAAAACAAATTGCCTTTAGAGACAAGCTTAAGAGATAGTCTTTAGAGATACACAGTATGTAACTTTCTATTTTATAAATTATTGCCAATCTGGTTCTACAAGCAATTTATAAAATAGGTTAATAGATGATAGAGAGGAGATAGGTAGATGATAGAAAAAAAAGAATGATCATATAACTTATTTTTTGAAATAGGCATTTTTGTGAATGGAAAAGTCTCTGTTATTAATTAGATTATTAGTAACAATAACTATTATCAATGTTCCAATCTAACAGATATAAACTTGGAATGTCCTAAAAAACAAACAATAAAACTCCCAACAAAACATATAAGCAACAATGACAAGAATAATAAAACCCACAGCAAAACATATAAGCAACAATGACTCTGTTATTAATTAGATTATTAGTAAAAATAATAATTATTATTAGTGTTCCACTCAAAGAGGTATAAACTTGGGATGTCCTAAAAAACAAACAAATAATAAAACTCACACAAAATGTATAAGCAACAATGACAAAAACTGCAATTAAGTTAATTCTGGACTTGCCCTACCATGTTTGTGTAATGTCCTCAAACATAAGCTTTGTATCATTTAAGTGTTTTTAAGGTTTTAGGATAAGAATAACTCAAATTTCAAGAAAGGAAATTCAGATTGTCATATGAATGTATCATAACCAGATATTTAATTCCTTGTTCATTAATTCATTCATGTATTTAACATGGTTTGCTAAAAATTAAATGCCAGTTTGATCATTTTTATATTATTGTAAATGTCTTATCTAACATAGAATTCTAGAAGATTACTCAATATAAGGAAAATGCATGGAAATATAAATGAAACATTTCATCAAAATTCATGACTATATTGATATAAAATATCAATATAATCAATTGGAAAAAGTTTTTTCTTTTGAATCATTTTTGAATATTTATAGGGTAAAAATCTTTTTTTAAATATTTTATTTATTTATTTGACAGAGAGAGAGATCACAAGTAGGCAGAGAGGCAGGCAGAGACAGAGACAGGGGGAAGCAGGCTCCCTGCCGAGCAGAGAGCCCAACACGGGGCTGGATCCCAGGGTCCTGGGATGATGGCCCTAGCCGAAGGCAGGCAGAGGCTTTAGCCCACTGAGCCACCCAGGTGCCCCTATTGGGTAAAAATCTTATCTGAACTTTTAGCACTATCTTTAACACCAGTGATGTTAATATTGTTGTCTTTTATATTTCCTCCTGTAGACCATACAGAATTCTTAACTTTTAATTCCTGGTGTGAAATTTTCAGAAGCATGTCCTTGAGGAAAATAGATTTGTATTAATTCACAGCCACTGTCACAAGTAATTTAGTGGTGATGTCAGTGTACTTACAGTTGCTCTTTGCCAAATAACCAAAAAAAAGTCACATGATGACTAACTACAAAAAGAAGGCATAACATTATTAGTTAGGGCTACAAGGAGCACTCCATGGTTTTCAACAATGTGAAAATATGCTTTCGTATGTAAGGTCTTAAAATCTACGTGGAAAATAGGCAGACTGCTAATTGCCAACTTAGTATGAATTCCCAAATACTGTTCCTCTATTGTCCTTGTTCTATTAACCTCGTTTTGTCCATGTCTGCCTGAGTGTCTCTTATATATCTATCATCTATCATCTATCTATATGTCATCTGCCATCTACCTAATTTTTCCATCATCTATCATCTATCTGTCTTTATAATTTTCAAAATAGCAGGCAGCTTGGACAAGCTTTTACTACATTAATAAAAAATATAGTCAAATTGAGTCCAAATTCTGGCTTTGTCACTTTCAAATTATGGGAGTTGTGCAAGTCACATATACTATTTCTCAGTTGCCTCGTATTACCATAATTTCAAAAGAATTTGTAATGATGCTTCTCCTATGTGGTTTGAGAGAGGATATTATAAACGAATCCATACAAAAGTACCAGTGTATTAGCCACTAAATGTACTTATGTATGGGTAATACACACTCTGTGTTTACAATGTGTCATATCTTGTTTTAAGTAATTTATATATTTTAATTTTCACAATTGTGTTGGCATTTAAAAAGAACACAGATGTGACTAGAGTTCCAAGACAAGTTGGACTTCAAAGCTAGTGCTTTTAACATCCCTTCTACATAGAACTATAGTAGATTAAGATGCCAGTTTCCATAAAAATCATAAATATAATGTTATAATAGATAATTTTGTACTCCTTTTTTAAAAAGATTTTATTTATTTATTTGGCAGAGAGAGAGGTCACAAGTAGGCAGACAGAGATAGAGAGGGGAAGCAGGCTCCCTGCTGAGTAGAGTGCCTGATGAGGGCCTCTATCCCAGGACCCTGAGATCATGACCTGAGCTGAAGGCAGAGGCTTAACCAACTGAGCCACTCAGGCACCTAATAACTTTGTACTCTTGAACTAATGTGACTTACGCTATAGTTCTTACTTGGCCTGGGCATCCTGTCTGCTCTTAATTGTCTTAAAATGTTCTTAGTCTTTGTCCATCCACTGAACCCACATTCAAAAGGGTTCTTCTTAATGTACTTATTCTCCAGGACTAGTGCGATAGGTCTTCCGCATCCTGAAGCTGTGTATAGGGAGAATCTAAATATCCTTGGTCAGGGAGGAACATGACCTGCTTAGAGACAGAGCTAAAATTTGACCGCCATATATGCACTGTCAAATCAATTTCTGTTAAATCTTTTAACATTGTCTATGTCCAACCAATATAGCTCATTGCTTTCCTGACCAAGGTATAGTAAGCTTGCATACTTTGCAGTCATAAGACAGTTAAGTTCAAATATATATATATATATATATATATATATATATATTTTTTAAGATTTTATTTATTTAATTGACAGAGAGAGAGATCACAAGTAGGCAGAGAGGCAGGCAGAGAGGAAGAGAGGAGGAAGCAGGCTTCCCGCTGAGCAGAGAGCCCAATGCAGGGCTCGATCCCAGGACCCTGAGATCATGACCTGAGCCGAAGGCAGAGGCTTTAACCCACTGAGCCACCCAGGCGCCCCAAGTTCAAATATATTAACTGTGCTAAATTTATCAATGATGCTTCATTCTTTTCAAATAAAAGTCATTTGTTTTTCCAACTTAAGAGCATACGAAGAACAGTTATCATCTTTAGGTAGAGAATACTAGCTCTTAGGATATTTATTAATCAAATTTTATACCTATTCAATATCTCTTGTGTCTGTCCCCCACATGTAGTGCACACACATACATACAAAAACACACATACCCTAAGGAACTGTACAGTTTCTCCTTGGGTGCAATAGTCTTCTATAAAACAGAAGCTACAGCAAGATAGATATTTTTTTCTTGATGATTTTCTTCTCAGAAATCATGTGAGGAAGGGCCGTGTTTATCAGCCACACTTCTAAATAATTAAGCTCTTGATACCAAGACAAGAAATCAGCACTCTCAAAAGTATTTAAAGTGGTCAAATTTGTATTACTTCATGAATTCACAGAACACTTAAGCATGATGCTTATATAGGGGTGCTGGGAAGGGTTGTTTCCAATACACATACACCTACTATCAGAGAACAGAGAAAGTGGGGGCAATCCATTTTTAGAAATATATATATATATATATATATATTTCTATATATATATAATACATTTTGTTCAAGGACTCTAATATTTTATTCTTTTGTCTTTTAACAAACGTAATGATCAAAAAGTATTCAGATGGAAGGTTTTTACAAAATTTCTTTAAGTTCTAAGATGAATTGCATTCTGGAGTTATAAATAATATGGGGAAATTGTTTGCTTTATATTTTATTACATATTTATTACATATTACATATACTACATATTGTACATTTACATATTACATATTATATAATTAAATGATACCATATATTCATTATATATAAAATATTGATTTTATTGGCTGATTTTAAAGGCATTTTATTGATTTTAAAGGCTGTTTTATAAGAGCATTGGTGCTAGATGGAAAGAGCATGAGAAGAGAAAATATATTCATGGTAGCCTTTGTAAAATGTCCCTTCCACTATGAGAAAACAAAGCACAAATATGAAAATAACCTCACACAATTGAGAGTCTTGATAATTATCATTAATAACCTAAGAGTTTAGGTCATAAAACTTCCTAACACATAGCATGAGGAAGATGAATGTGATTGGTAGCAAAGATAGTTCATTGCTAGAGTTCCATAAAATTCTCAGATAAATACTGAGTCTAAATTCATCTCTGCAAACCTGATCAATAACAAAGGTATATCCATTTGTTAAATTCTAGGTCTCTGTATTTATGTGATCTCTAGAACTGTAGAACTGTACATTTGACAAAGGAAACAAATACCAGTTTTTTAAATTCTTGTTTTATTTCTAGGAAGAATCAGGAAATATGGAATGTCAGATGCAATATTTTTCTTAGTTTTCTTGCTTTTAGAATAAGCTGTCAGCTCCACTGTGTATCTGTTTAAAATAATGGAAATAAAGTCTTAACGAATTTAGTACATTTTGCATTTTAGTTTTGCTAAATTTCTATACATGTGTCATGTATTAACTAAAGTATCTTAGATATGGGACTACTATATAAATGGTATATTTAGTATAGGTAACACACACATATAAACCAATATTTAATAAAAAGATGAGAAATGAGGGATGCATGGGTGGCTCAGTGGGTTAAAGCCTCTGCCTTCGGCTCAGGTCATGATGTCAGGGTCCTGGGATCGAGCCCCACATTGGGCTCTCTGCTCCGCAGGGAGCCTGCTTCCTCCTCTCTCTCTGCCTGCCTCTCTGCCTACTTGTGATCTCTGTCAAATAAATAAAAAAATCTTAAAAAAAAAAAAAGATGAGAAATAAGACTATTACTCTTTTCTAAGAATATTGGTTATATCATCAGAGTAAAGTTGTAAATATTTTATTTTTTATTATAATTAATTAATTCCCACTTTTGTTCTGTTTAAACTCTTACAAATCTTAGTTACTGGATTCTTAATTTCAGTTATTTTTTTCTTTTAACTAGTTATACTTATTTTAATAAGTTACATAATCTTTTATAGTATTTTCTTTCCTGAAAATATTCTAATCTTGTTTTTATTTCTTCATAGATTATAAACATAGTTCTTCTTCATTCTTTTTCTTTACTTTTTAAATTTTAATTCCATTGTAGATAAGATACAGTGTTATATTAGTTATAGGTGTACAATATACTGATTCAACAATTCTATACATTATTACTCAGTGCTCCTCATGAGGAATGTACTCTTAATCCCCTTCCTCTATTTCATAGTCAGTGTATAATTTTAATTTGGAAGCCAATGCATGACTGTTACTCCTGGTTCTTGATCATCATGTTTTCTATATATTTTTTTTTTCCTTGTATCTCTGGTTATCTTTGACCTGATACCCATGTATTTGAAAAATCATTTGTAGAAATAATTTGAAGTCTGGTACAAAAGAATCTTCTGCTGAAGAGAATTAACATGGGCTCTTGGTCAGGAGTCCAGCATCTTCCAGAAGTCCACATTCTTCTAAACCAGAGTAATTTTAACCCAAATTCAAGAATCAAGGTTCCTCACATCTTGGAGAACTACTCAGGCCTGCAAGCCCATGAGAAGACTAACTTCCTTCCCATTCATTCTTACCCTTGGGGTATTGTCTTCTAGAGTCCCAGATTTGAGTTTCATATGTGAATGTGGGTGTGTGGAGACTCACAGTCTCCATCCAAGAGTTCACTGGGCTTTGACTTCTGTCCCTCTTAAGTAACTAAGCTGGCTAACTTTCAGCTATTTTACAACTCTATTTTTTCTTATTAATAAATACCATGAGGATGATATTGATTTTTAATGCTAGTCATTTTTGGGGGGCTATTGTATTTTGCTAAAGTTTTGGCTGGCATAAATTTCCTTGGTGATCTTTTAAAATTGCACACATGATTCTTTTTTTTTTTTTTTAAGATTTTATTTATCAGATAGAGATCACAAGTAGGCAGACAGGCAGGCAGAGAGGGAGAGAGGAAGGGAAGCAGGCTCGCTGCCGAGCAGAGAGCCCTATGTAGGGCTCGATCCCAGGACCCTGAGATCATGACCTGAGCTGAAGGCAGAGGCTTTAACCCACTGAGCCACCCAGGCGCCCCGCACACATGATTCTTAGGCTCATTTGTCAGACACATTGATTTACCTTTTTTAGGGAAAGAACTTAAACATCATAACAAACAGACATAACAAAGAACATATGAACACCATTGCACACTAGCACCTGTAAATTATTATACTTTAATCTTAACTCTTATCACTACACAACCTTAAAGTCTATGTGGTTACATAAAACCAGTGCAATTTTCCTAAATGAATCCTACTTTCTCATTTTAATGTGTTCATGTACTTATCCCTACCTTGTATAATCATTTCTCTATCTTTGCTTATTAACTTCTAATAATTTACAACAGTTTACATAAATGTTTCATTATGTTTGTCTATTTATATTTGGAATTTAAATTATTTTATAGTTTATATTCATATGAAATTTTAAATGATATTACATATTTTTAAATGTGTAGCAAATATTTTTATCTTTGATATTTTGAAGATATGTTCATTTTTCATTAGATACACTGTGGTTAATTTTATTAAATCAAATTCTAGAATATTATCATTTTGATTTCCAAGTTAGAAATTTGATACAGGAAACATGGAAAATATTTTGACATATACTTGTGATTTTCCAGTGATCTGAAAGTATTATATTTATTTTCTTATAATATAGTTTTCAGTGTACTTACATATTATATAAAATTCATTTTTGGGGCACCTGGGTGGCTCAGTGGGTTAAAGCTTCTGCCTTTGGCTCAGGTTATGATCCCAGGGTCCTGGGATCAAGCCCCGCATTGGGCTCTCTGCTCAGCGGGGAGCCTGCTTCCTCCTCTCTCTCTGCCTACTTGTGATCTCTGTCTGTCAAATAAATAAATAAAATCTTAAAAAAAATCATTTTTATTTTTATTTATTTTTTTAAAGTTTTTTTTTTTTTTTTTTGACAAGTAGGCAGAGAGGCAGGCAGAGAAAGAGGAGGAAGCAGGCTCCCTGCTGAGCAGAAAGCTCGATGCAGGGCTCGATTCCAGGACCCTGGGATCATGACCTGAGCCGAAGACAGAGGCTTTAACCCATTGAGCCACTGAGGCACCCCTAAAATTCATTTTTAAATGAATGGTATAAAATGTACATTTTTCAATTTTTTTCTCCAATGGTCAACTGATACACCACACTAATGTTTTCATTACTCTTGCCATTATAACTCTTCCATATCACATATTTTTCACAATGCATTTTAACTTTAAATTTAAAAATGTTTCTTTGATCTAATATTTATTGTAATAAATGAGAAATATCTAGAGAGCAGGCACTTAAAAGTAACATTATATATTCATTGATGGTTTTACTATTTTAAGAAGATTTCACACTATTGTTCCATGTATTTCTACCAACAGTCCTTGGTAGGAATTTTTTTTTTTTAAGCTTTTATTTATTTATCTGACGGACAGAGATCACAAGTAGGCAGAAAGGCAGGCAGAGGGAAAGGGGGAAGCAGGCTCCCTGCTGAGCAGAGAGCCCGATGTGGGGCTCAATCCCAGGACCCTGGGAACATGACCTGAGCCGAAGGCAGAGGCTTTAACCCACTGAGCCACCCAGGTGCCCTTGTAGGAAATATTTTATCTTACTCACTTAGGATCTCAAATTAAGATTCAGCACATTAATTGGCCTGCTTCTGATATAAGTTTTATACCAGAATTCAAGTATCATGGTCTTTAGTGGAGTTAAGACCACAGGTGTTTCCACTTTTCTTGCTATCTGTATAACAAGAGACTTGCAAATATATTGATTAAAAATTACATAGGATTTTTTTCCCACTAACCACATATGAATATAACAAATAGCAAAATAACAAATAGCAAAATGTTTAAATATTACATTCCCTCTATCACATTCAATGTGATTTCACTGTGAAGTCCTTATTCATTTGATTGATATACCTTGGTTTTTATTAGTTTGGAATATCATAACTAGAATGTGACTTTTATTCCACAGAAGGAAAATGAGTACATAAATGTCCACACATCATGTGGTTAATAATGGTGAATTTGAAAACAATTACTGACCTATTTTGATAAGCCTGAGTTATTGTTATAGAGCAGAAAGAATAACATTCAATAGAGCAAGCTTTTCCAAATTGTACTAATTGCAGTAAAACTTTTTGTCTAACTACATTGTATATATCCTTTTATAACATTTCATTTTTTAAAAAAATGTTCACGTTGTTTTTTGTATCCTCTATTCTTTTGAAAGTAATCATACTTTTGTTGGTATTTTGATTTCACATAGATAATTATGTATTGTTAGAAAAAATAGTTAATAGATATTATTATGTTTTCCTAGTAAATGCTATTTACTTAAATCTGTAAAGATCTTGGTAAAGTCAAATATTAATTTTAGTATTTTTTGATGATAGATGTTCAAATGTGAAATATAACACTTGAGAAAATATTGTATGTTATATAAAATTTAAATTATTTCAAAAGACAAAAATACAAAGTAAGACTGTCTTATGATGTCCAAATATTCCATTTAAAATATTATTCTTTATCATTTGGACATATCCTCATTTGAAATATAAGAGGAACTTAAGATATACGTAGCCCTGGCAGTATTCCTTTCTAGTTGCATGAGACTATTTTTCCTTTTTGCTTTCAATTCATTAGTTACCACTTTCACAAGGGTGAGAATTGCACTTAAGGAATTTAAAAGAATCTCCTATGATTACCCAATCAAACTCTCAGAGAAAGGACCTTATAGCACTTCTGTGATGTTAGATTCTTTCTTAAGGAAGGAAAATGTATTAGTTCATTTTGTTTAGAAAGATACTTGCTGCTAGAGTACTTTTCTTCCATAGTTAATTTCCATCCATTCTCTGTTGTAATAGCCATTCCACATCTCAGCCCACTGGTAGAACTGGAAAATAGCTGATTAAGATGCTGCGACCCTTTTAGTAACTTTGCATGTATAAGGGAAGAGTTGCCATGATACCCATAGCTTTCTCCCCTGTACACTTAATAGTACTAATGTTTCTCTCTAATAGAACTTTTTAAATCGTATTGCTCATCTAGTGCTATGTTCTTTAACCCACCTTGAAATTGTGATAAAGAAATGCTCTAAAAGTTTTAAAATAGGGTTTTAAGCCAAGCCTTTGCACATGGAAGCAGTACAGCAAAGGAAAGCTACAAACCACAATCAATCTTTAACAGTGCCCAGGAATTCTGTCAGAATGAAATTACAGGTTAGAAATACAGTTCAACATCAGGCAGCACCTATGCTGGTCTGAATGAGAGGCAAAAAGTCCCTGTAGGCCTCAAACATATTGTGTAGTTTTATTTGAAATGTCTCCATCTAGATGGGGCTAAAGCTAGCAAGGTTGCAACCTGAGAATCAATGGTCAGTTAGTGGGGTCTGTTTAGTACTGCTCACTGTTCTTGACCCCTATGTCTCATTCCCTGTGGATTACCCTATCGTCTTCCCATCATCTCTCACCTCTCTCAGGTGGACTTGACCTCTGTCTTTACTAGACTTGCACTTTTCACCTGATTTTTCCATTCTTTACGCTACTCAGATCTTGATGTTTATTTACCAATATATGGCAGAAAATAATAGATGTGGAAAAATGCAAAACACTTATATACAGAGAGTTACTTTCAAAACTAACCTGAAATGACATGAAATAATCAAATCGGTGACTAGATGCTAGGGGGTCAGAATTGCTGACATGAGGCCAAGATTAATTATCAACAGCATTTTCATCAAAATTGGAAAGTCATACCATTGGCATTCCCTTCTTGCAATATTTTTTAATAAAATTTATTATTATAGTTATTTTTTATTCTTCCTATTTGTGGAACCACATAAGAATTAACATTGTGACATTATTGGTATCTTAGAATACACTGGTTCTTTTCTTAACCAACTACCGTGACTCCTCTGAGTAGTGCTAACCTGTTGCCATTTGCACATTAGTCTGAACTCATGTATTCAAGAAGCAGAGACCACACAAGTACCAGAGACAAAAGCAAAACAAGCATGTCAACCATTATAAAATCAAGTCAGATGAAGAAATTGGATACCAGGAAAAAAAAAAAAAAAAAAAAAAGGACCCTAAAACTGAGTAAACTTTTTTCTAAAAAACAAAAAAACTGTTCTCTTCCTGCTGATTTCACCCAAAATCTGTAGGTAAAAATTAACTAGTAAGCTGAAGTAAGATCACAACAGGTGGCACTCTGAGGAGGCAAGACTGGGGTCTAAAGGCAGTAATTAATACTCAGTTTTTCTATTTGATAATGCTTTTTTCCTATCCTAGCTTTTCCATAATTATATAAAGTGAGTTTTAGATTTTTAAAAAGATTTTTATTTATTTGACAGAGGGAGAGAGAGGGAGCACAACCAGGGGGAGCAGCAGAGGGAGAGGGAGAAGCAGGTTCCCTGCTGAGCAAGGAGCCTGATGCAGGACTCGATCCCAGGACCCTGGGATCATGACCTGAACCAAAAGCAGAGGCTTAACCATCTGAGCCACCCAGGTGTCCTTGAGTTGTAGATTTTAATCAAAAATAAAACCTTCTGGGGGCACCTGGGTGGCTCAGTGGGTTAAAGCCTCTGCCTTCGGCTCAGGTCATGATCCCAGGGTCCTGGGATTGAGCCCCGCATCGGGCTCTCTGCTCAGCGGGGAGCCTGCTTCTGCCTCTCTCTCTGCCTGCCTCTCTGCCTACTTGTGATCTCTGTCTGTCAAATAAATAAATAAAATCTTAAAAAAATAAAAAAATAAAACCTTCTGTATATATGTATTTTTTAAATGTACCACGTGGAAATGTTTGTCTAAGACATTTATACTGCTTCACTGAGAACACCCTTTATAGAACCTTCTTTATTCATTCATGCATTCATCTGTTTATTCAATAATTATTTCATAATTCTTACTCACTATGTAGTAGAGACTTGAACTATAAAAATTAGACATCACCTCTTATAAACGACAAATAGACACAAAAAGATAGATAGACATATAGCAAGGTATTTAAAAAACTGATGAATAGATACTATAGTATGTTAGATACTATACAATATATATATAACAATGTAGGATTAATAGCAATTTTTTTAATAGCAAATTTTTTAAAGAGTTTTTTTTTTTTAATTTTAGAAAGAGAGAGCAGGGAGAATAGGTAGAGGGAGAGAGAGAATTTAATGCAGCCCCCCCCCCCCCGAGTACAGAGGCTGACATAGGGCTTGATTTTAGGACCTTGAGACCATGACCTGAATCAAAATCAAGAGCTGGCCACTTAACTGACTGAGCCAAGCAGGTGCCCTGCAAATTCTTTTAACAAAGAGAATAGTGCTCTATTCTAACATTCAGCCTATGTGCATAGCATCAGGGAACCCAACCCAGAAATACTTATTAAAGTGAGACTTGAGACATTCCACTTATGGTTAGGTTATAGAAGGTCATGAATAATCTTCACACCTATTGAAAAAATAAGCTATCACAACATTAAAAAAAAGAAATTATACTTTTCTTTAAGACCATAATAACAATCTGTGGG